>NC_047142.1:23937608-24246188 GCF_009829125.3 Periophthalmus magnuspinnatus
CTCTCAAAGTAATGGTAACCATTGGTAACCCTCGGCACATTATTTTTGATGATACGCTACAAAGCATTCCCTCTCTCCGATCAAGCACAGGACACACCCTTTGGGCAGAGGCTGCACCATCCCAGGTTGTCAGTGTGAAGTGGCCAATGTCCATAGTTGTCGTAGCGTACGTCTGGTTGTGGCCGTGGGGGTCTTGGGGGGAGGCGCTTCTTCTCACAGGACATTTGTGGTGAACTAGCAGATGATGGCTGACCAACTCTAGGTGCTGGCTTGTTGGCTTGTTTCAAATTGTGGGCCACAGCCAGGCGAAACCTTTTGAGAGGCATTGTTTTTTCCTTCAGTAGGTCACAGTCTCTCTTGTAGACAAGCCAAGAATTGGAAATGCACAGGTCAAGGGCGTATCCAAACAGGGGGAAGTACCAGCGTCGTGATTTAGCTGGGGTCTTGTACAGATGAACCAGCATGTCGGAAAGATCAATGCCACCCATATGCTGATTATAGGCAGCAATGAGTGATGGGCATTGGACAGCAGTATTCGCTTTTGCATCTTCGCTCCACTGTTGGACACTTGTTAGAGGCTTGATCCCAGAGGCATTGCTGAGGAGAGTGACACATTTGTTATCGTACCATTTGACTGCAAGTACACCTTCAGTGGACTTGTAATGAAGAGCCCCACATCCTCTCTTCATCAGCTCTTCATCTTCTATCAGGTTAAAACGTGATGCAGGGTGCCAGTAATCTGAATCAGGAACCTGGAATTCATCAATATTTACATGCTCCCAGATTCTTCTGGATTCTTTTTCTTCCTTTTCTGCCATTTTTTTCTTCTTTGTGCATGGGGGTGACACAGGGGCCTCATCCAGCTCTTCCATTACTTTTTTTTAAGGTCTTTTCCCCTTTTTTCTTCTTCTTAGCAGATGTGCTTATAGAGGGCATCTCCTCTTCATCCATAAATTCAGTGGAAAGGTCTCCGATCACCTCTACTTGTTTGGGCAGATAATCGGGATCCCCTATTATGCCATCATGATCATTCAGATCAACCTCAGAATCTTGAGGATCTTCCGGTACAAGTGCCAGAAAAGACCGTGGCCTTGAACCATAAAATGATTTAGCATCCATCTTTTGTTTCTAAAATGGAAGGTAAAAAAGAAATCATGCACCGTTATAGGTAAATATTAGCACATATTAAATAATTTCAGTATAATAACACTATAATTGTAACATATTGACAACAATGCATGAACAGAAGTGTTTTTATTCCATCGAAAATAGTAAAATTTTATTAATTTAGCAAAAATTCACCAAACTGCTACCATATGGTTGAGATGTCACCCCATGCCAAGTTTTACCATAGAGTGACATCTCAACTGTTTGGTCAAGCATGTTTTTAAAAAATTATTTGACCCTTATAAAATGTTTTTCTGTTGCATCACGTGACATAATTCTGTTAAGTAACGTGTTAGATAATGTAATATGTTGAAAAAAACAATTTACCTTTAAAAATGCAGCCAGAAGTTGCTCACATGTAACATGGGATTTTTCTGTTTTTCACTTGCTGGAGTCAGGATGAGTGAAAAGTCCTACTGTCAAAAAATAGAGTGCCCTCTAATGGATTTTTTATGCATAGCATACCTCAATCAAGTGGAAGAGATGACCCAATCAGGTTGAGTTCAGTTCAACACATTTCCCAATAAGATATAGTGACTCAAAATGTGATCTACCAAATGGTCGAGCAGAACATTAAAGGGTTAAGATGCTGTATTGATATTACACTTATGTTGAGGGATTATAAATTACTTTTTCTTTTTTCAGGGTGCTTCACCTGCTATGACAGACCATTTCAAACCACCAGGCCCCTCTAGTGGACAGGCAGTGCCAGAGGGCTTGACACACAGACACCAGGAGGCTGCCATGTCACGTCCACCTGCCTCTGGCTCTGTGGCTCAAGACCGAAGTGAAGCAGCAGCTGACAGTGATGAAGATGATAGTGAGGATGGAGAGGATGATGGTGATGATGATGACGACTGGGACAGTAAAGTACAGGGAAGACTCCCCAGACAGCCAGTGAGAGCACCCATGGTCAGGGAGAGATCTGCAGCATCTTGCCAACCTCAGCAGCAACATATTCCTTCACTTTTGTCTCCTCAATTGCGCCAGCCAACACCTCCACCTTCTCCACCACCAGAGTTATCATTTCCTTTACCTGACACCCCTAAACAGAGTCCCCCTAGTCCTGATGAAGCTCCAGCAGGACGTTCTCCCTCTTCTTCCAGCTCAGGTTCATCCAGCAGTGGAAGCCGTAGCAGCAGTCCTGAACCTCATGGTGGACATGCTGAACGCAAGCCTGGCCCCTTGACCCTTCTAGCAAGAAAAATGGAGTCAGAAGGTGCTTTCTCTGGAGCCGAGTGGCATAGCCGTGATGCCAACAGGCAGGACAACTGTTCTTCAGTTTTGTTTCCTAATCAAGTTTGTCCAGGGGGTTTGGCCCCCTCTGTCCTTCATATGCCAACTTCAAGCCATGCACCAATTAATCTAGGGTCAAACAAAGGCAATGTTCAAATCCCCGTAAGTGTATTGAAGGCAACGGCAGAGAGAGAGGCTGAATTAGAAAGAGAAAAGGCTCTCGAGCTCCGAAGGAAAGAACAACAAAGAAAACTTGAGCAAGAACGGGCTATGGAGGAGGAACGGGTAAGAGCTGAACAACAGAAGGCTTTCGAGAAAGAAAAGTTGGAACGGGAAGCTTTAGAAAGAGAAAAGGCTCTGCAAATGAAGAGGGAACTTGCTTTAGAAAGAGAAAAACAGGAAAGAGAGATAGCCTTGGCTAAAGCGAGAGAAGAAAAGGAACGGGCATTGGAGCTTGAACGGAAAAGGGCTCTAGAGAGAGAACTGGCTTTGCAGCGAGAACAAGAGGAACGTGAACAGCGCCAGAGGGAAGAACAAGCAAGAGCTCAGGCTTTGGAGAGGGAGAGAATTCTGGAGCAAGAAAGGATAGAAAGAGAGCAGAGAGAGAGAGAGAAAGCTTTGGAGCAAGAAAGACTGGAACAAGAAAGGTTGGAGAGGGAGGCAGCTTTGGAGCGTGAAAGGTTGATTAAGGAAAAAGAACAAATGGAAAGAGAACAAGCTTTAGAACAAGAAAGGATTGAACAGGAAAGAATTGAGCAAGAAAGAACTGCGCGAGAAGCGGCTTTAGAACGGGAAAGAATTGAGAAAGAAAAGGCTCTAGAACTTGAACGAGAAAGAATTGCACAAGAAATGGCTCTTGAGCAGGAGAGAATAGAGAGAGAAAAGGCTCTAGAACAGGAAAGAAGAGAGCGAGAAAAGGCTCTAGAACTGGAGAGAATAGAGCGAGAAAGAATTGAGAGAGAAAAGACTCTAGAACAGGAGAGGATAGAACGAGAAAGAATTGAACGAGAAAAGGCTCTAGAACAGGAGAGGATAGAACGAGAAAGAATTGAACGGGAAAAGGTTCTAGAACAGGAGAGAATAGAGCGAGAAAGGGCTCTAGAACAGGAGAGGATAGAACGAGAAAGAATTGAACGGGAAAAGGCTCTAGAACAGGAGAGAATAGAGCGAGAAAGGGCTCTAGAACAGGAGAGAATTGAGCGAGAAAAGGCTCTAGAACAGGAGAGGATTGAGCGAGAAAAGGCCCTAGAACAGGAGAGAATTGAGCGAGAAAAGGCCCTAGAACAGGAGAGAATTGAGCGAGAAAGGGTTCTAGAACAGGAGAGGATAGAGCGAGAAAACGCTCTGGAGAAAGAAAGGACAGAGCAAGAAAGGGCTGAAAGAGAGGCATGTTTGGAAAGGGAAAGACTGGAAAAGGCTGAACAAGAGAGACTGGAGCAGGAGAAAGGGCTGAAACAGGAAGGACAAGCATTAGAAAAAGGGAGAAAAGACAACTCTGTGGCAGAGAAATCTAGGATGACTCAAGTGGAGAGTGAGGAGCATTTTCCTCCTCCTCGTGAGATTGGTTTTGTCCCACTGCCCACTCCTACCCCCCTCTCCACAGGAACATCAACAAATGTATCAACAGAAGCAGAAGTCCATGGTCCGGTTACCTGTGAAGGCCAAGCAGAAGAGTCAAATAAGTCACCGCCGTCCTTGTTCAAAAAGTTTCGATTCTCAAGAAACACCCCATTGCAACCACATGCAGCCTCACGAATTATCAAGAGGCCTCGTACTTTTTCTGATACTCCACAGCATTCTGGCCCTATCTTGGATAGTAATACTGAAAGTCAACTGCACACAGAACAATCTGAAAGTCTAGATGTTGTTGGGACAGCAATATCAAAGGTAAAACAGGTTGAAGCTGTGGAAAGTGTCCAAAAAGAAGGTGACTCAAACATCATGTCAGAGGATAAGAAAGATCATGATAAAACTGAGGATGCAGTGAAGGGTTCTGTTAAAACAGCTGTAGACAGTAGAGTGTGTCCTTCAAGAAGAGGAAGAGATGTAAAGAAGACAGAGGAAAAAGACACACAAAGGTCATCATCAAATGATTCGTCTTCCTCCGAATCCGATTCCTCTTCATCTCGCTCCACTGGTTCTTCTTCCTCTTCTATGGAGAAAACATGCCTCTCACAGCCGAGCAGAGTGAGTAGTCTATACCTGAGAGTATGTGTATAAAAATCTATAGTCTTCACAAAAATATATAATTTGTTAATGTGTTTAATGTCTAAACTAGTTTCTATTTGTTGTAGACTTCATCATCGCTTGAAGCTATTGAGGTATCAAAAGAGCAAGAAAAGACATCTGCAATTCAAATGGAGATTTCTTCAGAGAATGTACAGTTTAATAAAGATATTCGTACCAAGGTCAGTTGATAATATTTGTAGAAGTAATTGGCATCTTAAATGGTAAAAAAATTTAAGTTTTTTTTTTTTTTTTTAAACACAGCAAAACGAAGCACCTATCCAAGGTGACGCCCAAAGAAGAAAAGGCAGTGATGATGAGGATGAAAAGACTGAAAATAGGTCTGAGTTCCAATGCACATTATACACATATTGTGAAGTTCAGTCAAGATTATTGAGTGAAAATGTTACTAGTTTAGTAGTTTGATGGACCCTTTTTACTTATTTATATCATTACAACATCGCCATATATCATTAATTTACATTACATGTTTACATTTGAGACTATATGTTAGTAATTATTAGTGTTTCATATCTCATTTTCATACATTTGCAGCCGAGGAGAGTCTGCTGTGTCAGAGTCAGAAAAGGGTACTGAGGGCAACAATGAGGTAAGGCACTTGAAGCTGATGAAGATCTACCATTTATTAACTTGCATTAGCCTATGATTAGTTCGTATTTGTTATTAATGTTTGCAAAGCCTGTAACAGGCATTCACATCAAGGGTTGTCTCCTTGTGGTCAATTTTTAAACCCCAAATGATTTCTTTGTGAAAAGGTGGTCATGCCTTCTCCATTGTCCATATTGGTACCTGCATACTACTACCACTTCTCCTGCTGCCACTTCCACACCTAAACACTATCCCCAAGAACCCAGAGTTGACATCAAGCTTACCCCCTAGCCTGCTCTGCTGACTCTAGAGAAGGACTTTAACACCAGTGGCTGATCTTATTAAACAAGGATAGCAGAAACCGTTCCCCCGAAAAAGCAAATTTACCAATTCCTGAGAATTATGGCAGTGAAGCCCAGTGGTAGTAAATAAATCTTTACATACTTCTTCAATTCATGAACAGTAAACCTGGTTTCTGCTCCAACCATTGAACGACAGTTGCCTTTGTTTTTCACTCTTGGATTGTTTTGTTCAGCATGGGACATTTTGATTGATTTTGTCTACCACAAAAAACAACATAATGGAGTAATTGTGGACTTCCATAATCCCTCAATAATATTTGATTTAATTGAACATTCAGCCTATACCTTCATGTCTGATAGTGGATTTACTTGTCGGAGCTCATCCATTTCTTCCAAGCTTCGTCTGCAAACCTGAGTTTGGACTGCTATAAACTGAAGCATTATCTGGCGCTGCCTCAATGAACTATTGCCATGCAACTTAGATTCCCCAGTCACCTTGATTGGACTTTTGTTGCCTAGATCAGTTCTTGCAGCCAAGATTCGGCCATATCCAAACTAGTAAGGATCAGGTGTCTAATACCAGGGAATAAGTAGACTCATTATTCTTGATACACTTTAGTCCCAGCTACCTTCAGTGGTTACAATGACCATCAAAATCAGTTCTTCACATATTTATTCATCACATATTAGATTTTCATATTTATTTTTGTTGCAGCTTTTAGAATAATTTTAACTATAACAAAAACACTAATCGTTTTTTACACCACTACCTTTCCACTTGTGTTTGTGTTATAATTTAGTTTTTAGTCCAACATGGTGTCCTTGTGTTCTTTTCCCATAATTTCCTACTGATCATTTCCCTTGTGTTCTTGGTCTTGTTTTATCTCCTTTGTTACAGACACCTAAAGCCTTCTCAACTCGTAAGATCTCTCTTAGCAGTGAGTAACCCTTCCTTCCCTGTCAAAATCATTCATATCTGTGAGAACATGTATTTTTTTTGTAAACTATGCATTTCCATGATGTGAATTATGATTTGTAATGTAGAATTTTGGAAAGAGTTAATTCTGTTGTGTATACTAGGCAGCAAATCATCTCCTGGCAGCACTGAGAATGATCACGAGTTGGGGTCTGCAAGTGGTCGTAAGAGGAGGTGGGGCTCTAGTACAGCTGTCACTGCCAAAAAACCTACGATCAGCATCACCACAGATTCTCTTAAGGTAAACCGCATTATACAGTTAATTGTGTGAAATGGCTGGTTTAATCTGAGTTCATTCATTATTCATACTATTAGATTTAAGATGTGTTTTATATTCAAATTTCACACTAGTTTTGTTTCTCTCAGTCTTTGATTCCAGACATCAAACCTGCCTTAAACCAGGAAGCAGTGATGGACCTTCATCCTGAGGATCCTGTCCTGTCTGAAACTGAGGATGACGATAAGGGCCATGCTGATCAAGAACTTCAGATTTGCCGAACTGTAACACAAGTTAGTATATGATCTCTGCTGCAATACCATTGATTTGGTGTGATTTCCCCTTAATATTTGCTTTTTCTTCTGGTTGTGTTAAGGTCGTCAATGTGGAGAACCAGGAAAATGGCCAAAAGGAAGCAAAAAGAAGACGAGAAGAGTCAGAAGAAGAGGATATGCAAGATGAAAAAGAGACAAAAACCTATGATGAAGCCATAGAAGCACCCTCACCATTGCACACGCGTCATGAAGCAGAATTTAACACTGGTATTTAATTCAGTCAAGACATTAAACATTTTCAGATTGTTGTTAACCTTGCTGCATTTGAGCTAAATTCTGCGTTGAATCCATCAGTAAAATGCTTTTTCTTTGCAGTGACTCCTAACGATATCCTCATTCGTCGATCAATTAGCCAACAGAAGATTGGTGTGTCTATTACTATTGATGATCCTGTGCGCACAGCCAAGCAGCCATCTCCTCCCCGGGGAGATGTTTCTAACATTGTTCATGTTTGCAACTTGGTAAGTGAACTGGACCTTCACACATCTTGCACTTTGTAGACCTTTAAGCTCTGACGAAAGAGCTGTATGTTTTAGGTGAGGCCGTTTACACTGGGACAACTCAAAGAACTGCTCAGCAGAACAGGCACTCTTGTGGAAGATGGCTTCTGGATTGATAAAATCAAGTCTCATTGTTATGTTACCGTGAGTTGCTTTATACATTTATTTCCAAAATGCGCAAGCACATTTGCACTAACTACCATCTTGTATTGCTCTTTAGTATTCTAGCTCTGAAGAAGCAGTTGCCACACGGGCGGCACTTCATGGTGTTAAATGGCCTCAAAGCAACCCAAAAGTTCTTAGAGTAGATTTCTGCCAACAAGATGAGGTAACACATTAATTCATGCTGTTTTATGGTGTTACAGATACCTTCTAAACTTTTTTTTTTTTTTACTTTTAGCTGGACTTCCACAAAGGTTTAGGCTCTGGTGAAAGACCTGGAAGTGGAGTGCAAAGTCATAGTCAGGCTCTTCCTTCACTTCTCCCAGAGCGAGACCAATGGGCTGAGCGCGAGCGTGAAATGGGGCGCCGGGAGAGGGCACGGGCAGAGCGGGAATGGGACCGGGATAAGGTCAGAGAGTTTGGGAAGACCCCAGAGGAAAGAGAGGCCGGTGCACAGAGATCTAGGTCCAGAGAGAGACGTCGCAAGGAGAGGGAAAAGAGCAAAGAGAAGAAGCTTGAAAAGAAGGGTGAGGCTGATCTTTACGAATGGTGTCAATGAAAATGGGACTTGTTTTTTAATTGTTTTGGGGTTATGACAGAGAAAACAGAGGATCCTCCAGCAAAACTGCTTGATGACCTGTTCAGAAAAACAAAAGCAGTTCCTTGCATATACTGGCTTCCCCTCACAGAGGAACAGGCAAGTTGTATATCTTTTGAATTGATTAAGTTAAAATTATTAAGCGCCTAATTTGTTGTTTGTTCCTCTGTAGTATCTTCAGCGTGAAATGGCTAGAGTTGAAAGGAGAAAAGAGCGAGAGAAGCAACGCAAAAAAGAAGAGGAGGAAGCAGAGCTGAAGAAAAAAGAAGAGGAAAACAAGGAGAGAATGCGAGCTGGAGGTGGCATTACAGTTGACCGCAGTGAGAGCGAGAAGGACAGGATCAAAGACAGGGACCGAGCCAGAGACCGAGCTAGGGACAGGGAAAGGGACAGGGAAGCTGATAAACGCAGGGAGGGTTATCGTAGGCCTGGTGGCTACGCCCCCCCTAGTGGACGCCGTTCACGCAGTCGAAGTGACCCCCGAGAACGTAGGCGCTAGTTGAAAAATGATTAATGGAACTCAAGAGACCATACTTCCATTTGCCTTTCACTATATGTACTTTGATATGACAGACCCTAATGGAGGACCAACTGATGTCACAGCATCTCTAAAATTACTTCTTTTTAAATCACATCTGCACCTACATCCGATCACGCTGAGAGGGGACCATTTTTTTTTTTTTTGCAGTGTTTTCCAGAATGCTGTACGTCTTGCCTGTGTCAAGAGTCAAGTTCTCTTTGTATGTTTGCCTTATTTTGTCTTGACAGCATTGCGTTATAGCACTGGATAATTATAAATATCCTCTGATGTTCCCTGTTGCTGCTTAAATGTAGGTGTTGACTAACTTGCAATCAGTTGCCTCAAGTGTTAGCAGCTCAGCTCCAAGGTCCAGTCCTTCAGTTGCTGTTGTCAGAGGATGTCCTGCAGTACTGGTATAAAAGGACATATCTGTCTCTTTTCAGCGGCAAATAACATAAGAAATATTTGGAGATAAGAAGTTTAACATTTTGTACAGACAAAATAATCAAAAGCCAAGTCTGTAAATGAGGCAGCTTTGGGATATTTTTGGACAGGTGTATATTAACAACCAAGGTATTATAGTGTTCTTCTCACCTTGAGCCAACTCTTCACAGGCCTGACCTGTTAATGATTATGTCCTCAACATTTAATCTGTTCCATTTTTCCTCGTCCCCTCCTGTAGTATTCATACAGGTTTCAGAGGGAGTACGCTCACTGATGGTTTTAATATTGTTTTTAATTGCTATTTTATCATTTTAGTACAAAGGATTTTGTTTTGTTTTTTATTTTCTTTTAAGTACGCCTATTGGTGAATGTACAAATAATAAAAATTGAGACTTAAAATTCTTTCATTATTTTCTTTTCACTTAATCTAAAGCTGTAAATACAGTCTCTTTTTGTAAGCAGTATTTTCAGTTTCAGTTATAATTGATGAAATATTTAAGTTTTAGTCCATACACTGTCCACAAGGTGGCAGACAAGCTAAATGACTACCTGCTAATCAATAGTTTAATGGAGATGGTAGGTGTAGGTTACGTTAAAATTTGGTGATGTGTCGGATGGAGAGAAATGAAGGCTCTTTATTTGTCTACGGAAGATTCAGAGTTTAATTTCATTATTACTTTGTGCTTACACAGAACACATTTAACTTTGTAACTTTGTAAATGTTCGTTCATGTGGGGACAAATGAGTGGATAATAGATTTTTAAAGCATCTGTGAGATGGCGTTTTATAATATTCTCTAATAAAATTCCTGGCTCCCCCCTGAAACTGTTCGTTTGAGAATATGACATCACTACCAAATCTATCAACAAATTCCTCTGCTAGTAGTGATTATTACAGCCAGGTGAGCAAAAATAGTCTGTAAATCACACATTGCCGTCCTGTTTCTTTGCAGAATGACCCTGGTCTTGACGTTAGTCCTGCGGAGCTCAGCAGTGCTTCTGTGTAATTACAGCTCTATGGTCGCTGAGCTGGACATTTTTTTGGTCTGATGCAACTTTACTTCTGGACTCGAAGAGGACCAGTGAACCCTTTAGCCTGGGAGCTATGTATTCGGATCGTGTAGAGTGTTGTATTGACTGTGAGGGCACTGATATTGTGCTGCTAGAAAGTTGAAGATGTTCATTTCGTTATTTACCCACGATAACCTTGTACTAGTAGGCATTAAGTATATATATTAAGTATATATTAAGTCTATGTGTGTGCGTGTGTGCGTGTGTGTGTGGGTGTGTGTGTGTGTAATTACTTGTAATGGCTAAATTCTGGTATTTTAACCTGTGATACAAGTTAAAACAAGAGACAATTTGTTTTCCAAATGTATTACTATTTGTTGCATTTCTTTTCAACCACAAAGTTGAGACCATTTCATGTGGTTTATATATGCTCCCTTCCCCCTTTTGCTGCATGATCACATGTAGGCTATCTACTCATGAAAACCAGATGGGAAGGTAGCAGAGGAAAAACTAGGCAGTTACTTCACTATAAAATACAAAATAATACAAGAGAAATGTTTTTTGACTCCTCAACATCAAAAACAAACCCTAGCTTTTGGTTTTTTTGAGATGATCAAACTACACTGCAAACTAAGAAGGTACAGGAATTGTTTTTACTGTAGGATTCTCGAGATGTGAACTTGTTGAAGCTTTGGGCTGTCCAGTCTGAATCAGCAGGATGGGGTTTTCCTGTAAGGCTTTTGAAACCACACTGCATCAGGTTTTTTAGGAGTGGTTAGATTGCGAATTGTCCACCCTTTTTTGCACCTGTATTTTAATCTGCTCTGCCAAGATACTCATCTCCATCAAATATGAACTCAAAAAAGCAACTAGGATATGGCTTTTGGTATATTTTCATTAAAAGGCAGAATAGTTCTATATATTACATTACATACATAAATTAAAATAAAGTAGACATGCCACCTGTTAAAAACCTATGGGTTATTTATGACTGTTTAGACTGTTCCTTTTGTGTGAAGCTTCATCTTCTTGCACCCTGTCAAAAATAGTCTGTGTTACTACCTCACACAGGTTTTGTATAGTTCCCGTTTGGTTGTAGTCTTTAATCATGTAATAAACAAAAGCTGACCACCTGCAGAGCTTAAACTTCTGGCCTTGTATTCTTTATCTTTCATTTAGTTCTTGTTTTTGCATTTGTACTAGGTCTAGGGCAGAGCCTTAACTGATGAAAACCATGTGTAACCTATATAACCACTATAGTTTCCGCACAACTGCTGAGCTTCTTTGTCCCACATTCTCAATATCAGAGAAACTTTTTCCTCCTCTCATTCTTGATTGGGTTAGTTTACTTTGCACATTACTCTGCAGTTGGTTGGGGTGATGAATTAAACCCTTTTTGGCTATTAAGAGCACAATAGAAATGAACAGGACTTCCCCTGAGAGGAAGGGGTTTGTATTCACTCATACCAGATGTTAAGTGACAAAGGAAATGTCCAGCAATGTGAAAGATTTTTTTTTTTTTTTTACTAGTCATTTCACATGCAAAGAATAAATAGGCTCTACAGTTGTCAAGAATGTGAGAGAAGTTGTGCTAATGTTACTATATTTCTTTTGTCTACAGGCTACAGAATTACCTGGGAAACAAAAAGAACAAATAACTGATCTGTTGGATGAAAAACAATCAGAGATAGTATTTTGTCCACATGAAAAAAGTACTATTTTGACAACTTTCACACTTGGTTCTCTCACTTTGAACTTGCACCCATCCCCCACATTTTCACTGCTGGGTTCTGCTGCACTCACGGCCATAAGATGCAGTTGGAATTCCAGATGTTGTTCATGGAATTCTGCTCCATCTCTGGCCTCCAAATGTGACTTAGCGCTCTTCGTTGCCCCTCCTTTTCCCTCTGTCCTCCCCTATATACAAAATGCCTCGTGACTTCTCTGTACCTCCAATTCCAACAAAACGCTGCATCTGAACTAGGTACAAATGGTTGCTGCAAATCTTCTTGGCAGAATGTATAAATGCGTCATTATAATCACCATTTAAAGCCCTGTTCTAGTAATCACAGCATGCCATAGTCATGGACCTACACCCGCTTTTTTATCAGTCAACTTTTACAGCATTTTAAGCTTTTCATTAGTAGACAAATTATGGGTATGGTATTTTTACTCACTGTTGGCTCAACGGCCTTACAGTTTATCGAAGTACATACATTGACAAAATACAGTATGATAGATCTGTACTGTACTTTTAAAATGAAGTACACTTAAATCACTGTGGCTAAACTCAGTCATTTTAAATATTCAAGGATAAACTACACATGCCAAATGTGGCACCTTTTTCATGAACACACGGGATGGAAACCACAAAGTGATTGTCATACAAAATACTACTAAATACTAAAAACAGCACTATTAAGAGATAGTATTCACCCTACTGTGCTATAGTTTTGATGCATTTTCATGATGTGCAGAAATTTGCTTGACAATCCTCCTCATCTCTGTTCCTACTTAAGCTTTGGATCCAGGCTGAGTTTTCCGACCCAGTTTTATAGTCTGCCAGTTTCCGAGCCCCACTAACTCTCAATGGACCATTTGGAAGCAAGAAACCTAGAGGTCCAGAAAGACTGGAAGAATCGTTGTGATAAGTGATAAGACAAGAGCGATGTAGCAGTTAGTTCAATGTGTCAAATATAGTCCAGTTCAACTGAAAAAAATCAACTTTGAGTGCAAATAAAGGACAGGGTATGGTTTGCATTGTCTTTATTTTCAATAAAAAAACAAAAACTGAAAACCAGTTACAATGTCAGTACAAAATTATCATTATTAATATCATTACTAATATTACCATTGTTTTTATTACTAATCCCTGAATGCCACTTTAGCACAATAATTATAAGAACAAGAGTGAGCCATTTTGTAGTTTTCTTCTTTTATTATCTTTTCTCCATATAATTAAAAAACAGTCAAGTTTCAGGAACATAATACCCTTTTCCCATTGTCCCCACATATAAAATTAAGGCCACTTTCAAAACTGTATGTCACTGTCCAGCAGGACTTTTTAATGACAATGTACAAAAACATTCTTTACAAAGAGGACAATAATAATAATAGTAACAGTTATAATAATGACAACCACAAATCGCAATAAGAATCACAAAAGACATGAAAATAAAACACAGCTGTGCTTATTGCTTAACTCAAGGGTGTCCAAACATTTTTCACCGATGGCCGCATAGCGAACCTTATTTGAAGCGGTGGGCCACAGACTGGTGGTCAATACAGTGGCTTAACTCCAGATGAGTGTATCTCATTCTTCATTAAGATGTTGCTTATCCTTTTCCATTTTAAGTTCTAACTGGCTCGGTTGCATTGTGGACTGGATAAGACAACACAGGGACTATGTGGCTGTTGTGTGTGACTTTTTGGATCAAGTGTGTACAAGTGCAGATTGTGTTCACGTGAGTGTTCACACAAAAACAAAGTAACAACATGCTAGAATAGGTCATGACAATGCAGACTAAAGCAGACATTCTCTCTGAAACAAACACTGACCACTCAAAAAACTATGCGTAATTCTTTGAAAAAAAGCTAGGATAAACAGCAAAGAGCTGTCGTCAGTAACCACAGGGAAAGAAGCAGAGAGAAAAAGAGGAAAAACAAGTGATAGAGCAGAAAGAATTTTGCAGTGGTAAAGGATATTTGAATTTGCACGTCTAGCACTCCTCGCTGCTCTGTCTCTTGTTTAGTCTCTCTTATCTGTGCTAAAACCACATCTCTTTTCATTGTTATCCCTTTGTCTCCTGCTTCTCTCCTCGCTCCCTTTGTTTACACCTTGTCCAATAAAGATCGTTGGCAGTAAAGGAGTCGGCGTGGCGTACCATAACGTCGGAAAAAGACCAGCGCTGCCAGTGTCGCGATCACACAAACTAAGAGGAACAGAGGCACCACCACAGCTGCAGCTCCGCCCCCGCTACCTGCCCCTCCGTCCTCATCCACCTCTATAATGATCACCTCCGTTTCGTCCTCCGTCTCCCTATCTCTCTCCCGCTCTTTGTCTCGGTTTCTGTCTTTGTCCTCTCGCTCCTTTTCTTTCTCTCGCTCTTTGTCTTTGTCTTTGTCATGTCCGTCGCCACCTCTTCCCCCGTCTGTCTTAGGGTCTTCATTGGGACATCCCATCCAGTCACGCAGGGCAGATTTGGGGTATCCTGGTTCCACACGCATCATCTGGTTGTTGAACTTCCAGTACTTGTTGGATTTGTAGAAGTAGGTATATGCTAAACGTAGGAATAATACCAATACCAATAAGCCATCTAATCCAAAAAGGAAAGTGATATAACTCAGATTTGGAGATCCTTACCTTGGTCTTTGCTCATGAAAGCGGCCTTAATGTTGTCAGGAACCCCCTGCCACACACTTACAGCTTTAGGATAGCCATCGTCAACAGATTGTGACTGCTCATTAAAGCGGTAATACCTAAACAGGAATAAGGAGTTTTGTTATGTATAGCATTGATCAACTAGGTGATTGGTACAAAACTAATTATACATGTGGAACATTCTTTTATTTGTGGTTTTAAAACCTTTTGAATTTAAAACACTTTTATAGCAATTGTTTGGTGACAGGTTGTTTCCCCCTTGCAGACCAGTTAAATTGTCATATGATGCATAGTGAAAAAGAAGGAGACTAACTTGTTTCCCCTAAAGTAGAATGTTTGTCCTGTTGGAGTGTAGAAAAGTGCTGCATCTATTCGATCTCTAGGAAGTCCAGAGCCCATTTCAGTCAGTGTTTTTGGGAAACCTGAGTCTAAAATAGACTCACTGAATACCCAGTATCGATCACCTGCAGAAACCGTAAAATATTAGTACAAACATAAGACTGTCTCAAAAAATCTTGAATATAATCAGAATCTAAGTACCTTTGAAAAAAGCAAATTTCCCATCTTCCCTTTCAAAGGCAGCATTGATATGAGTGGGCAATCCTCTCCAGAAGTGGCCAATGGGCATAGGGTATCCATCCATGACATGGTTGTTTCGTACTCGCCAAAACCATTTATCCTGAAGAGAGGAAAGCTACACTATAGCAACTCTCTACTTAGCAGCCCAGTAGTCTAAACCAAAAATATTCTTGCTATGAGACGAGAGAAAACTACTTCACTCATCTGTGTTATAATTACTTTCACATACAAGTACCTTGAATACAAACATTTCTCCTCTCAAAATGGCGATTGAATCAAAGTGTCCCTCACAGATGTTTGGGCCAAAGCGGGGTTTGCCAGGGGAATAAGGAGGTTGTGTTGGGTGATATGGTGTGTGAGGTGTAACATGAGGAGCACCAGAGCCTACAAACAAGGCAGAGCAAAGGTTCAGTTCAACTTAAGATATTTTTGTTAGTATCAGCATGTTATGGCATGTGAATACCTGCACCATAAAGTTGCTGGATTCCTCTGCGGTCATCATCTGGGAGTTGGAAGTTCTCAGTATCCATCCACTGATAAAACGGCGCCATAATGGCAGAGGGGTCATTGGAGTGCTCCAAACCCAGGGCATGGCCCAGTTCATGGACAGCAACCAGGAATATGTCATTACCTAAGAAAACAATTATTTAGCTTGAATTCAAATCTTAATTTGTTAAATTTACTGGGAAATGCTTATAATAGGTCACATTTAATCGCTGTGATATGTGACTCACACATCTAAAAATTGCTCAGAGTCAGCATTTCAGTTCTGCTTTGCCCCAGGAATAAACATTTTTTGCACTCATGTGGTAATAACTAGGAAGGACTGCACACAGCAATTTACTACTACTTAAACTCATAGAGATAAAAGTATTAGGACTCCTAAAGAAACTCCCTGCATCTACGTACACCATGACTCACTAGTTTAAATAAAATCAGAAAATTGAGGAAAATCTCTTAAATGTCATTGCATTTCAACACTGTCTTACCCAACAGGTCTCGGTTTCCAATAGTCCATGGCTCAGCTGCATCAAAGTGAGTGTCTCCACCAATGCCATTACCAGGGAAATAGGCATGAGCCAGGAAACCCCCTTCTCCATCAAACGGACTGCTGTCACCATGAAATCCTTCAGCAAAGAAGATCATAATGTCGGCAAAATCCTCCACTTTGTCCCGAATGTAACTGTAGGGGATTTCCCTGAACCGGAGAGGGGTCACACTCTCCCAGACCTTGAAAGCCTTCCTAATTGCTTCATGGGTGTCATGCTCACCCACCTTTGGAGTGTAGTTCTGGATACTGCACAAAAGGAGAAGTAAAGGTTTAGGTCATTTTGTGCATATGGCAGATTTTACTGTGTACTTACGAGAAAGTGATGTCATTTTTGTTCCATTTCAAGCCCTGGACGGCATATCTCTTCCTTCTAAGGTTACTTTTGAGCTCGGCACCAAACTTATCAGGAACACCACAGCGCGGCCGTTTCATTGCCCTAAGTGATATTAAATTATGTCAAGCCAGAGGTACATGTTTACGTATGCAAAAAGTCTTTCAGAAGTACTTACTCAATCGTATTTGTATCAAAGGTGCCTGTGATGGTGAGGCCATAGAATCTCTGCATACTGGCAATTGCAGAAGTGACAGAGTTTGGAGAACGAAGAGAGTGGGTCCGCAAATCTCCTGGGGGCAGATACCCATACTGCTGCAGCCATGACTGTTGGAAAAAATAAATGATAAAACAGTGACAAACTTGATAAACACATAACTGGATAAACATTAAAAGAAATTAAGAAATTGCATACGATTTTAGAATTGACAGAGCACCTGCATATATCATCTAGTGGTCTTTTTTTTATGTCTCTGCGATAAAAACACATTCCACACTGACAGCAAAAATAAGCTCTTAAATACTCAAATTTTTGAAACTTATGTGAGTGGGAGAAACAAAATGTCAACTATTGGCAGACCTTTGCAAATAACTAACACTAGTGAACTGTTACTCAACTCTACTTTGAAATGTTAAAAACAAGCCTTAATTTCTAAACAATGTCAAACAAGTTGAGTTAAAGAAAAAAAAACACCACAGAAATCACCATTATTTTACATAGACTACGACATACAGTACTTGTGTTGATTATGGCATTTGCTCCATGTTTTTTTCAGTCTTAAAACTTGACCTTGCTTTGCCTCTAAAATCTTTGAGTTCCAGTCCAATTTTGGTTTGACAAGTGGACAATGGCCAACACACTTTTGCAACAGACACTGAGATCCTGATGATGAGAATCAATGTAAAATAGACAACTTATTTCACCCCAACCTTAATTTGTTTACTTTCAGTTGTGTTTATGATTTCAAAATGGTATCTTACTAATAATAAAGTAACTATTTGGATTGCAGGCAAAAAGTAAAAAGGAGAGTAGTAATTTGAATTCAACAGACAGAGCATAGGGAGTTATGGGAGTGTCCAAGGGTGAGCCTGAGGCCTTGGGCAACCTCAGCTAGTGTCTCCAATCTAGCCCTTTTGCAGCGTCAGACAGTATTTTTTTTCTGGGAATTTTCTTCTTCATCCCATCCAAACCTCAAACTCTATATCCATGTCTCTGTCACTCCACTCCTTTGCAACTCCCCATTCTGTCTCTCTCTCTTATGCACAAATCAAATGTGTAAAGACCAATTTAACACCACACCCAGGAGAGATAATTGATGTAAATCTCACCTGATGTTTACAGTGATGAAAAAGTATAATGTTAAGGTTTCGTAATGCAAGAGCAAATATAGTGACTGAATAAACAACTGGCCAACTCCTTTGAGTTTGCAGAAAAACATGAGACAAGACGGTAGCCATTATATTATATCACAGACCAATATTGAGTAACCTTTCTTGATGAAACATATTCTTTGCAAATGTTTGTTACAACATTTGAACCCCAGAATCATGGACATTGCAGCTCTGTATAGACTATAGACTTTTTTACCAAATGAGCACTCTGGGAGACCTTATTATATTCTAAATAATCTCTGCCACTTGGTCTGTTTTAGGGAAGCATGGAGGTCTGCGTGGTTAGCCTTGAATGACGCTTTTCTGGTTGTGACTCACCCATGGAGCTCTGGTGGACACATAAAGACGCAGTGTTAGAATTCAACTGCACTAGTGCCAAAGAGAGGAGCAGAAGGAGGAAAGCCTGAGGTTAGTCTGAACAAGAACCTGCCCTACTTCTGTGATCTCCTTTTAATAACTGTTGATTTAAGCAGTGATTTTAGTATAGTCACACTGGCATCACTGTAAAAATATAGAGCGTTTCCTTTCTTCTTGAACTCGGGCAAAAGGAACCCATTGACACTTTATACTGTTTTAACTTCATGACTCCCACACCTCTTGGATAGGACCCATAGATGGCATGACAAAGTCTTATTCACCACTATAGCATAGCTATTTCTGACTACAGAAATTTCCTGAGTAAGAGGAAATAGTCTCTGTCTCTTTACAGTGTTATAAGAGCTGACAGCATATGCAAATGATAGTCTTTGAAGTAAAATTGTCAAAATTGTTGCATGGTGAAAGAAGGTGCTCATACTTCTGATCTGAAGGGTTGAACTTTTTCAGTTTGAGCTATAAGCTGCTGAATTCATGTGCTGTGACTTTATTGTTTAGTGGAATATCTACAAGCATAAAGCAACGGTTGCTATGCATGTCAGAGTCGTGCAAAGGACAAGGAAAAGTGACAGGGATCGCATTTCAGCAAAGAAAGAAGTCAGTTGTTCCATTTACTGAAAGCCAATGGGAAAAAACCCAATGATGATGACGCCAAGTTTATACCATGTATAAAAACCTAGTACCCCACATAAGCGCTTTGCTTGTATAGCTGTGAGTGCAGAACTTTATAAAACAGAAATGTAATAAGTTAAAACTACTTATTGTCTTTGGGGCTTTTACTGTCTGCACAATACATCACCTCCTCCATATGTGCGTATATAATCATACCAGCTGTTTTATCTTCCCCATAATGCATTTCTGCAAGTTTTCAAAATACACTACAGACATTGGCTCTTAGCTCTGACCACTTAAGAACGGGAAATTAAATAATGATTTTACTCATTACTCTATTTCCTTTAACACCTTATATCTTTGTTCAGGAAATGGCCCAGACCACCTTTTGATGTTGACTCAGAAGTAATGCTCCCTCTTCCTTCCTTTGTCACTTCCTCAGGATAGGGCATCATCATTTACCCCCATTAGATTTTGTTCACTTTACTTCCTAAATTGCATCATTCTTTGCCACAATGCCTGCCTTTTAGTCATTAACAGAGTCCCCACTGTATTTGCTGCTTTGTACATCTTCTTTCATGACCATCTGTCCGGCTATGTGGTCATTGACTCATGATGGTTCGAAATATGTGCTTTTATGGGCATCTCACAGAATGTAGACAAACACCACAAAAACAATAGTATTGATGAAAGTAATTCAATTCTGCAGGTTTACCAGATGTTCTTCCCTAACTGAACATTCATGCACGTGTTATACCTAATGTAAAGCCTTACTGTTGGATAACAGTACTTATAAATTACCTTTGTGAACTTTACCCAACTCTTGGCACCATGTAAATACCTTTATCCCTGCTTGTAGCTTTAGTAGGTCAGTGAATCAGATTTCACTACCACAAAGGGAAAAATACATTTGACTTCTATAACATGGCACTGATGTGAAATTTGTTATTGTTCTTGGATTTGAAGATTGAGGAAGAACAAATGCGTAGGGGTTTTGTAATACACTGGCATAATGGGGCAAATGTAACATGCGCTTGACAATGGTTGTTCTATAGACTGAATTAAAATCTTCATGATATAGTATAATAAAGCCACACCAAACTCTGCCATGTGTTTTTGCTTAAGATGAGTTTATCTGAAACGTTTATGCCCCTAAACCCACCTCCCCCATTGGCCAGACCATAATTTAGGACAGATGTCAACAATTACATTTGCCCATCCCTTTGAATAAAATACAGATGATGGTTCCTCTGCTGTACTTCTCTCTCTTTTACCCTTCCCACAAAATTCGCCCCTGTCTCTGCCCCTGACCACACTACAAGCTCATGCATTTCTTTCCCATTTGCCTCCTCTCCAATTTCTTTTGTTTTGCCATCTCAGCGATTTTTCAGTTCTTTATGAGCACAATCATCATGATTCGCTGTTTCCTCTAACCCTGGGTCACAGCCCTACCCAAAAAAGAAGACCAGCTGACATCATTCTGGAGCAGAACACAACATTTTAGTGATCAACAGATGTCAGATGTATAATTCACTTTGAGATCAGTGTTTGTAAATCACAGATTGTGAAGTCATACGGTTTGTCCGAGTAATCCCCCAATAAATCAGAAGAGCGTCCTTGCACCAAAACTAGATTGTAGTTGAAATTCAGTTTTGATTTCTACTTTCAGAGTTTTAATAGTCCTGTTTATCATCTGACTGTAATTCTTTTGGAATTTGGGTTTAGCCATGGCTTATATGTTAAAATTTTAAATGCATTTCATTTTTTACGTTTATGGACTTTACTCACACTGATTAATATCTTTTGTTATATCCACAATCTAATCATTTTGCCTACTTACCTCCGGGTTTATTTGTCGCTCCGTGGCTCCTTGTGCGCTAAACTCCCAAGACAGGGCCAGCAAAAGCAGTCGAACTAAACACTTCAGTCGTGGGTTCATCTTTTTCTCTCCCCAAAACAGCACAAAGCGAACTACTCGGACTGCTATCTTCGCTGAAATGTTTGTCACAACATCTGTAAAGGTGTGCCAGAGCGCGTTGAGCAGCGAGAGCGGTAAGGCGCAGCACTAGAAGCACGCAAAATGTCAAAAAATGTATCTTCAAGAGTAACAATCAGCCAAAATCAGATTGTGCATTATATCCACAGTCTCATCGGATTTCTGAAACTGAGCAGGAAGTTCTGTTGCGCTGTGAAAGACCTCTCCAAAAAGAACCGAGCGCTTTGTTCTGGTTGTGTCAGCTAAGTTCGTTTTCATGAAGGAGACTTAACTCTTTGTTGCTCACTCAGTCTCTCCTATCTTCACTGACTTATTATGATCGACCCATACTCTTCCCTTTCTTCTCTTTTCCAGTGAGCGCTGCAGACGTGGTAGTTGATACTCCCGAGAGACGCGCGCATGAAACTGGAGGCTTAAAAACGTCCCACTCCAGTCTGCCCGCCTCTTCGACATAACCCACTGTCAGGTGACAATTTAGGGAGTTTGACGCAGTTAATTAATCAACCATCATCTTGCGTATTACAATAGCACGTTCTCTGTAATTAATGTTTTATTAGACAATATTTATATCTAGACATAACAAATTACCATTAGGCCTATATTATAGACTAGTTGTCCGTTTTTAATCATTTAGCCTTATAGCTGAAAATAAAGTGATTTGCTCTACCTATGCATATATTCTGTACAAAAATACTTAATAAATATCTCATTTCTCTCGACTAGCATATATGAGTGGATATGCAGATACGTGGCGCCCTCTATTGTACTATCTCATAACAGCACTGCATTTGAGTGGTTCAGTACAGTTCTGATATGTCCATATTTAAAATTTAAAACAACTATGCCATATATTCACATGTTTGTAAATAATAATTTGAAGCAATTCAACTTTTTGTTTTAATACTGGGAGACTGTAACATACATTTTTTTTTAAAAGACAAGCATCAGATGTTTATCGTCAGTTCATGGTTTAGTTATATCACAAAGAGGCAGTTACAGATATTAAGGTCAAGAGTTACATTGAACACCTTATGCTCACTGATAACAAGCTATAAGACTGTGCTTCTGGCTTGACAACAAGGCTAATAAAAAAACACAATGAAACATTAGTTTATCTGAACTACGCATGGATGACAAGAGATTCTGCACAGACACTGTCTAGTTTTGTTGTTGGTGCGAAATAGGCTATATTTTACAGGTAAGTATTTTGATTAGATTATTTCTCAGCTGCTGGATCAAAGAAACATTAAAACTATAGCTACAGCAATCATTAGCAATAGTCATAATGATTCAAAATTAACATAAAAGCAAAAAAGATCAACATGTACATGTTATGAAATAGTCTCTCCAAACTACTTAGGACACCATTAACATGTTTTAAATTTAAACTACTTTTACCATCACTCTTCCTTTAAGATCTGAGCACTAGTGTTGTCTTTATTAAACACAACAGGACACACATTAAATTACAATAACTGTCAGTCTGACGGCTTGATTCATGATTTAAAAAACAACACTACACAAAAACAGTTTCACCATACAGTAAGCCATTGCCTACTGCGCTATCACAGAGAGCTTATGTTTCATCCCCTTTATGAGCCTCAACAGCAGCTCTTGACTCCATCCTGGATCGAGCAGAGCGCACAGACCGTGCAGGTTCACTCTCCCCCTGGCTGCCTGAGGGAGCATCATGAGTCTCAGCACTGGTGTTGAGGAGGGTTTTGTACTGGTTCCAAAAACTAGCAGAACTCCTTGTGGCAGGAACATTCAAGGAGCTCACTGAAGTTTTAACTGTATCAGAGCTAGAGCGGCTGCTGCGCGCTGATGGCCGTGTTTTTGAATACACTCCATGATGTTTCATGTGACCCTTGAATAAACAATTATGAGCAGTTATGTTTATGCAAAATACAAGCAACAAAGTAGTACAAAATATATTTTTTTACCTTCAGGCCACTGCGGCTGGCATATTCTTTCCCACATTCTGCACAACAGTACGTCTTCTTCTCTGGACGAGACATAGGGGAGGGGAGTGTTGGAGTTAGGCTTATGGGCACATCCACTGCTTCACCAAACTCCACAGTGTCTTCCTTTTCATAAGATCCATAATTAAAGTGCTTTTGTGTTTCTTTAATAAAAGCAGAAGCTGGTGGACTGTTTACCTCACCACCAGTTGGATCTACTGTCTCCAAAGCAGATGGTGTTTTTGGATCTTTATCAGACAAGTAGTCCTGCTTTGGAGTTCCAGATTTGGAAATATTGTCTTTCTCAACTTTTGCAGGTTCTGGAGATTTGGAATCTGACAGAATCTGCGGTGTATTTACAAGAGATGTTTCTTGACTCTGAGTTGGGTCAGGCGTTAAGCATGCCAAAGTCTCACAGATGTTTTCAATGGAAGATCCTGCACATGGGAAGATATCAGAGGACGTAGATGCCTCAGCTTCTTCCAAATCCATGAGGGACTCTATGGTCTCTGCTGTTGAAGACATGGTGCTTTTTGCAACACAAGGTTCTGGTGACGCATTAGAGAGAGATGCCTGAGACTCAGTGTTAGTCTGAGGATCACTAACTCCTGTGCCTTCTTCTGTTTGCTGGTCATCTGATGGGAGCAAGCTACTGGTTTGATCCACACTTCTTGGTGGTGTGGGTTCTGTACAGGGACCTGAAGGTGACTCAGAAATGGGCAGTGTGGTGAGGCGAGGACTTGCAGATGCAGAACCGCACTCGTCTTTTGATTTTGTATCATGAGTAACACTGACAGAGAGGGCTGCAGAGGTCTGATTTTGTGAATTTAAAACTGGGCCCTTTGGGAGGTCATTCTCAAAAAAAGGTGCTTTGCTTGTGCCTGGTTCAGTAGACTGGCTCTGGCTTTGTGTCAATGCTTTATTATTACACTGCTCTGAGGTTTGAGCTGTGGGATCATCTGAACTACCTGGGGGCAGCTGCCCACCAAGATGCATGCGTATGTGGTGTTGAAGTACAAGAGCATTGGTGAACTTGCGTTGGCATAACGGACAGGAGTTCTGGAGACGGGCATTGGCTGGTCGAGCATGGTGTGTCGCCAAATGAGACCGCAGACTGCCTTTGGTAGAGAAGGATCGGCCACATAACTTACAAGGAAATGGTCGCTCACCAAGATGTGTAGCCTGGTGTAAGCGCAGTGCGCGTGGACAACTCATAACTCTTAAACAAACACCACACTGATTGGCCACTAAATTGCTAGTCAGCCCAATCATATTGTATGATGAGAGCTGGCCTCCTGCTAAATTGTTTGATCCATTTGCACTCAGTCCAAGAGCTGCAACTACATTATGTGCTAAGTTTGAGACTGAAGTATCAACTAATGCTGAGGATGTTGGGGATGCCATTACATAAGTTGTTGAGGTGCTAGCATTTGTGAAACAACAGCTGGGTAAACCTGATGAGGTAACTGTACTGCTAGATGGCACCCATAAAGATGAGGTTTGAGAAGACACTTTTTCTAGTTTCTCCACCAGTCTTTGCAACTTGGATGTTTCAGATGTAGGTGTTGAAGTGGGGATTGATGAAGACAGAGAGCATTGTGCAGTGGTAGATGGACACGATGGTCTCTCTAAAGACGAAGATGTAAATGCAATTGGAGGATGACTAGTCGAGGTGAGGTGGTGCAGGTTTGGATTTGTAGGAATTGGAGAGCGCAGAAACCCTAAAGCAGGATGACTAAAAATGGAGGCAGCAGGTGAAGAGGACACAGATGGAAAAAGGAGCTTGGAATGTTGGGCTAGTTGGGAGTACGAACCAGGAGAAAGAACAGGGACATGAGGAGGGGTATTTTCATCAAAATGCTGTTGCTTTGAACTTTTGAATACTCCCGTGAGTGTAGAGGGTGAAACCAGTGGAGGGTTGGAGAAGAGGGAGGAAGATAGAGCAGAGGAGGTCGAAGAGGAGGCAGCTGTTGAGCTAGGTGTTATTGAGGCTACAGCAGCTGCTGCTCTGTTAAGCTGTAACAAAGATTGTGATAATAAAGCCAGGTCCACAGTAGGAGGAAGAGGCAAGGACGAAGGAGTAGATTTTTCTGTTCCCCCTCCTGATAAAGCAGTACTTGTACCACTGACCTCTGGCCCTTCTTCAAATCTTTTTCTCATCTTCTGGCTATTCCCACTGTTCAAGGTCTGTCCAATGTCCAAACCCCCACTACTCCCTAATGCCATTCCAAACAAAGAAGGAGGAAGTAGTGAAAGTGAAAGTTCTGGGTTCTGCTCTCGATGGCGAAGGAAGTGCACCTTTAGGTTTCCTCTTGTGGTGAAGCGGCTGAAGCAGACTGGACACTGGAAAGGACGTTCACCTGTGTGTGAGCGCAGATGTATCTGCAGGGCTGAGTCACTGCTGAAGGATTTGCCACAAAAACGACAAACATGCAGAAGGCGGCCAGAAGAGGTAGAGGCAGAGTCTGCCTCAGAGGGTAACTGCTGGGTGTGCTGACTATTAGAAATTGATTGAGGCATTGAGTTTCTTGAGGATAAACCACTTAATGGGGTTGTATTTGAGGACTTCTCATGAAGATGACGACTGGGCATAGCTAAAGAGAGGGCCAATGGAAATGTTGGGGAAGCCATTGGAGAAGGAGACTGGGCAGTTGATTGAGGAGTAACTTTAGGAAAGCCATAAGCCCCAGCACTCCCACTGGAGCCTTCAACTGTAGGTTTATGCGGCTGAAGGATTTGCGATAAGGAACTGCTTTGTTTGGAGGGGGTGTTAGTTGACTGCGTGGGAAGAAGGGAGGAGAAGCATGCCAGCAGAGGAGCCACAGAGGTGGATGGTTGAGTTCCAGATGATGTAACTGCAGGGCTCGGTGCACGCTTGTCTCCTTCCAGACAGAGTTGAGGAAGTGTTGATAAAGAATGTTGGGAGGGTGTTTCTATATTGTAGGAGGCACCACCCAATCGAAGCACTTGTCTACAGATCTCCTCCGTTATCTGCATCTGGTGAATTTGCCTTTGCTGCAGCACCCGCAGCTCTTCCAGAATTAGGGCAATACTGAGTTGCATTCGAGGTGGTGCAGCTGCTGCAGATGTCACTCCTGGGCTTGGGACAGGAGTAACAGGACTGGGCGGTCCCTCAGGAACACGGCTTGGGCTCCCAGGATGCAATGGAGGACATAAGGAGGCACATGGTGATGATGAAGAGGAGGTTGTGGTGGCTGATAGCCCCAACTTCGGAGAAGCCATCTGTGAATTAAAGAAGATTTCTTTTAGGGAAGAGGTGAAGGAGATGGGGGGCTTAAGAATCTCTGGTGTGAAAATAAGAGGCAGTTTTTCGAGAGGTTGACTTTTACAGCAGGTCTCTGTTGTTGTTTCTGTGATGCAAACACTGTAGGGTCTTTTATGAGATAGACTAGAATCACAGGGAAGCTGAGGTCTTTGCAGCGTGAAGGATGAGGCCAAAGAAGCGTCTGGGGTAAACAATGAAGAGTGTGACTTCACTGCCAATGGAGTATCTAAAAAAACAACAAATAAATTACATTAACCATTACAAATGAAAAAACAAATTATAATTACAGTTATAATTTTAATAACAACAACAACTCTTTTTCCCTTTGTCCTCCCATCCTGTCTGCTTGGCCCTGGGACCACAGATGTGTAGACAGAAACACTTGCACTCAAAAATACAAAGCTTTAAACTATAATGAAAAGACAAACTGCTTCCAGGACAACAAGCCCTCAATCCAATCTTAACTAAATCAGCATCCATTTGCTTAAGAACGAACAGTGTGAAATATTTGTAGGAAACATGGCCAAAGAGAATACAACTGGGCTGACACACACTATGCATAAACTAAGCACACACCAAGTAAATCAAGTAACTAGAGGGGGTGCATTGACCAGTCAGCATATGCTTCAATGCCTAGCCACAAAGCTTTCAGGTTATATTAGTATTGAGGATAATCATCATCTTAAAATCTTAACAATTTTATAGTGTTTTACTTTTATCAAATGAATTTGCAACAGTAACATCAACACAACTTTAACCTGTATCAGTAGTCAATGCCATTTTACTCTTAAAGTAAAAAAAAAAATGTAGTTGATAAATCTTTGTAAAATAAAGCCTGAAAACAAATAAATCATTGGTCTTTAGTAATATAACTTTCTATAGTCTATTTCTCACCATTCTCTGGTATCCGACTGGCAGCAGAGGTCAGGTACAAAAACTGCTGGGGTTGTTTCTGTTTCCGACGGGACATGCCTCTGCAGGACTGGACCCACGCAGGGTACCACTGGCCAGCAAGCAACCTTAATTTTGTCTATCTGGACACCAAAAAGTAGGTAACTAAATTAATAAAAGTTAACAAAAATAAGTATATCTATGAAATGCAACATCCCACTCAGAAAAATGTGTCCACATTAGTGGCACAAAAAAATAAATAAATAAAAAATTAAGTTTGAGCATACTGAAGACGAAATAGCCAGTTGACATGTGTGACAGTGTCTCTCAACAAGTCTCCCTTTTCACAAATTTCACCATTGGCTCTCTTTCCCTTTCTCTCTTTCATTACACACAGCTCACTTGTTCATCCACTACTTTACATTCAAATGGCGAGTGCATGCTCCTTCTTTTGAGCCAAGTGTCCCCTGCCTTTAAATGAAAGCCTATTGCAATGAACTTCATCACCTAAAAATCCTTTCCTGATTTAACATGACTCCCACAAGTAATTTGTGGATGTGTAGCTTTAATGGGAGGGTCAGCACCAGTCCACTTCAATGTGCTTAAAAATACTTAAATCTTCCTAACATAACATAAAATATAGTTATGCATGTCAGTGATGATGTGGGGAGGCCTGTGACAATCGGAGTTAGCCCAACAGTGTCTTGAATTAGGTGGAATTTTGGTATTTGCAACAATGGTAAGGAAGCACCACAGCTGAGTGCACATCACCCTCTCGGAGCCTCACCAACACATAAGTCCAGTGACTGAACACAATGCCCTCTTTTTACCCACATCTCACTGCTTAACACGTGCTGTAAAAGCCCACACTATGGAGGCAGGACCCTATACCTCTGCTATAATCGCTGATTATTATAGCCTATTGATCTCCATGAGATCATAGTCATTTCTGTTTCACATATATCTATATAAAATGTAATTTGGGATAATAATGGTGGCATGAATATAATTGTGTACGTAATAATGATAGTATGTTGTTTGTAACAGGATTATACTCCTATAATAGACCTAAAAAAATACTTGCAGCTATCTACGATTGGATTCATATTAGTGTACAATTTTTAAGAATAAAATGGTGTTCCATGTTCTTTTTTCAGTAATCAATCCAGGTCTTTTGTGAATTAATTATCAATCATGTAGGCCTAATTATTAATTAAAATTAAATGATCATGTGCCCTAGAGCAATCAGCGCAACTGTAGTCTACACTTTACGTTCACAAAAAAAACAAAAAAAAAACCAACAATCATACAGTAAATTTTGTACAGCTTTTTATGTTAGGACTAAGTTTTAGTATTTTTGTCGTGCCATTTTGTCTGTAGGCTTCAGATGCCTTCGACGCCTGACCTTAGTTTTGATCACTGTAGGCGCGCTCCAACGAGATACTGTACTGCGTCTGCGACCTGTTGCGCGCGAGGCGCGCTCCCATATCATAACAAGTTATGATTCATAAAATTATGACTCCTCGCAAATGCAATCCCGGATGTGCTTTTCCCCAATAGACCACCGTCGTCGATTTGACCACCTTAAACATAAGATCATAACACTCACCATATCGAAAACGATGATCTTTGGTAAAAAATATTCGTGGCAAAGGGTCAAAAAGCAGACGAGGTGGTGTGATCCGTCTCTCAGCCGGGACACTGGCGCTGCATTTCCCTGTTCACTCCCTGGGATGCGCAGTCGGACAACCGCATTTTCTGGTTCAATTATTTATCTCCGTCTCCAATAGCTGTTTTAAACCACTCGGGGGACAAAGGATTTGTATGTCTGGATGTTTTACCTTATGTGCACCTGTAAGAAAGCGAGACCGTACATCAGGCTATAAGCTAACCCAGCAGCAGCAGCTAATCGTAGGGATGGGGGTGGTGGGGGGGTGTTCTTTTCCACCACTCCCCGTTTTTGTGTTTGAGGGCCCGCTCCTGTTCAGCCTGTCTGTTTCCTCTGCGGTACCGTCTGTCCGTCTGTCGGTCGGTAGCTGTCTGTCTGTTATAATTAATGGCCCTCTCCGCCAGACGGTCCTGTGGGAGATGGTGGCCACGATGCTGTGTGCATCTCACATAAGAGAGACCTCTCTTGCGCGAACTGCTCTGTTCAAGCACAGGGTTACTATGTCATCTCGTACATTCTAGTCTTTCTTAATAGTGCTTTTATATTTATTAAACTTGGCCCCGTCAATAGTCCTTTTTCAAAGGATTGTAATTAGTTGTCTTAACATTTCCCTAGAGCCATAATATCGGACTGAACAGCGACAGCTACGAGTCTATATTTATGTAAGTGCCATCATGTGAAGGCCTGTTCTATTAAATTGTACTGACACATTCCTGAGTTCTTTACTTTCCACACCAGTCTGTAGGGGGCGGTGTCTTGAAACATCTGCATGCTTTACTGGTGTGGCCCAACATCGCTTTGGTGTGCAAAGGAACAATGAGCATCATTGGTCGATATTTTACAGGTTGCTGATTTTTTGCCTTTCATTTTATTCAAACTCAGTGAAGGAAAGTTATTAATTGCTTGCTTTGGAGTGGGGTTACTTGAAGCTATTATTTTGCCAATCAGTTAATCAGATGATTATTGTTTGTTTGATGAATCTATAATTAATCAGATTGCAAAATGTGAGAGAGATCATGAGAGATTTTTTCCCCCATTACACATTATTTATTTATTTATTTTTCAATAATTGACTGCTTTAGAGTAGGGAGATTGAGATTGATTTCTCATATAATGTGGCAGTGGTTTATGATCATGTGATTTTTTTGTGTCCATTGTCTTGGCAGAAGCGGACACCAGGATGTAGAGACTTCCTACAGGATTAACTCCCTAAGCACTCCAGTGCTGCTTAGCAATGGCCAAGGAGTCACAGCGCTGGGTCATCAACAGGTAATATGCTTTTGTTTTTGCAGTGATCTTTAACAAACAGATTATATGAGGAAAATGAGCTGATACAAATTTGGGTTGTACTAACGCATACAAATCCTATGGGTGAACTCAGGCCAATGTGCAGTCAGTCTGGGATAATCTCCTGATCCCTTGGCTAATAATACTGGTGCAACGTCTGTGATAAGAATTCAGAATCATTTAATTTCATATGGACTGACCTGTTGACCTGTTGGCTGATCATAAAATAATTGGCAAAAACATAATCTCAAAACTAATCATTTTCATTTGATCTTTTTTCTTTTAATATTGTGTAGTTTCTGCCTCTCAGGTGCTGACTCACAATGGCCTCGGTGGAGGAAGACCTCTCTTGTTCTGTATGCCGGGACATCTTCAACCAATCTCAGCCTTTGCCATGTGGACACAGCTTTTGCTCGTCATGTATCCGTGAGGCATGGATTGACTGCAAACGCCTCGCCTGCCCACAGTGCCAGGATGAGCCATGTGAGGTGCTATGTGACTGCTGCCCTCTTGAGGCAGCAAAGGCATTGGCTGTGAAGACCTGCTTGAGATGTGAAGTGTCACTGTGTGCCCAGCATTTACAGCCTCATTTGGAGCGACCAGTGTTTAGCAGCCACCTTTTAGTGGATCCACTGAGTGACCTCTCCCTACGAAGATGTCCTGCTCATTCAGAGATATACCGTTATTACTGCACTGATGAGCGTGTGTATGTGTGCGGGGATTGTCTGCTGGATGGGAGCCACGCACAGCACCAAGTTAAGGCCTTGAAGCAGGTGGAGGACGATCTGAAGGTCATCAATATCCTAATTTTTGTTTCAGTCTATTTTTAATACATGAAATATGTAGAATATAAGTGTCTTTTTAAAAGACAAACTAATACGTCACGTGGCCTCTTCGTACTGCAGGATAATGTAAAATAACCACAATGAGTGTGGTAGTTTTACTTTTATGTTTTACAGGCCATTCTCAATGTGCTGCTTCAAAAGGTGGAAGACAAAATACAAAATGGAGAAAAAATTCTCAAAGAACATGAAAACAGTGATTGCACTATAATTGTAAGTCATAACAATCCTTACATCATTTAGTTTGGTCAGTCTCTTCACAGGCAAGATCCATCTTTTTCTCTGCAATAGGAGTCGTTGAAGGAGGATGATGCCCAAGTGGAGCGCATGGGCACAGACCTGGAGGCCCAAGTGAAATCCCTGGTCATGTCTCTAAGAGAGCTGACCGAGAGACAGAGGCAGCAGATCATCAAACGCGTCCACCAAGACTGCACCAAACTGAGACGGGACATGAGCCAGACACAGAGCATCCAGGAGTACCTGTCCGCTCTGCAGGCAGAAACAGACCCCTACCTGCTCATTTGGGTAGGTCTCAGTGCTGATCACACAGTCTTATGTAAGCCAATTTATCTTCTCAACGAGGGGCGTAGGTTTGAGAAATGGATCACACACTGCTTTTGTGCAGCTCCACTGTGTGTTGCCAATTGTTTCTGTGATATTTATGGATATCAAGATATTATTTTATGAATTTTAAAAAGATAAGAGAAATACAATTTCACATAGAAACAAAATGTTATTCTTAGTATTTTACTCACAAAGTATTTTACATTTGTTTTTCATTCTCTTAGGCTTTTCAGTCAGATGACACAAAGTGAGTCTCGTATGTTCTTGTGGATGTAGTGTCTTCAGCTGTGACTGTATGTAATGTAGCTAGAGAAGATACATAGACATACAAAGAAGTCATGTAGTAGATGTCAAAACCAAAGCAGTAGTGAGCGATTTAACTATTTGTTTGTTTTTTTTCTGTGTATTTTAGACTTTTATCTGACTTGAACAGCCCTCCATTCAATCCTGACCCCATCAGTTTGGACAGGAAGCCCGTCTTAGAGGAAATAGAGAGAAGGTACAGAGAGTTCATCACATCCACTCTGCGCAGCCTCAGTGAACTCAAGAGGGAGCTGTGTAAGTCCATTGCGTTTGATGAAATGTTTGGACAAAAAGTACAAACCACAATTATTACCAAACTATTTTTCTGCAACCAGTGACCAGTCCGTTAACCCTGGACTTGAACACAGCTCATCCTCTTCTGAAAGTTGCAGAGGACCTCCACTCTGTCACTCGAATTAACACTCGCCTGTCCCACCTGCCTCACCCTGAACGCTTTGACCACTGGCCCCAGGTCCTCACTGTTCAATCCGTCTCCACTGGGACACACTATTGGGAACTGGAGGCTGAGGGCTTCTGGGACATTGGAATATGCTACAAAAGTATCGGCAGAAAGGGGAAACAGGGCAATGCCTTTGGGAACAACAAGGTGCACACTTTTATTAATACACTTTTATAGGACATCTGTCTTATTTTTTATTTTTAAGCTTACTTATTAACACTGCTATTTTACACTGATTTCTCCTCAGACTAATGTGGCTCAGTCAATCATTATTATGAATATTATATCTACATATTGTTCAGCTTATTTTTAGACTGTTGTGTAGAGAATGTGACAATGGGGGTGCCACTGCAGTCTCCTCTATTTCTGTAAAGATAGGCTTAGAAAAGTTAAAACATTTTCTAAGCCTAATATTTCATTTCAATCTACTTTAGGTTTCTTGGAGCTTAAATCAGCAGCACGACAGGAAACTGGCTGCTTGGCACAACCGTAAAAAGACCCGCCTCATGCACCAAATGACTGGGAGTCGAGTGGCAGTAGCGCTGGACTACTGTGCAGGCACCATCACCTTCTCTGAGGTGGGACCCTTTGGAAACCTCACACACATTCACACTTTCTCAGCATCTCTCACCGAGCCTGTGTGTCTGGGCTTCGGACTCTACAAAGCTGAGCTCAACAGTCGGATATCCATTGTCAAAATTTAAGTTTTCCAAAAAATGTTTTGGAGAAATTAGAAATGTGTAGCTCTAATCTAACTCACTTTGAGGAATAAACAGAACAATGTTAACTGATTATCTTTTCTTTTTTTCCTTGAAAAAACTGAAAACAGATGGCCAAGTTATTAGAAGCAGCTTGTAGTGGGTGAACAAATAAATGCAACTAGATTTAGTTTATACAGATTAGTATGTAAGATCAATATATTTATTTACGGTACATATAAATTACATCACATGCTTCATTTGCTCCCGCCTAATTGTGTAATGTTATTTCACTATGTTTTTTCTTGTTATATTTCCTGCCTTTATATCTACTATAAAGACAAATGATGCACACATTTGCTTGGTTTCATTTTTATTAATCATGTATTTTCTGTACCAAAAGTGTACCACAATGAGAATGTGACACTTAAAACTCATCTAGTTTGTGCACATATAATATTGTTGTAATTTGTGGAGGTATTAAAGGCATGAGTGGGCGGATGAAGCAGAGAGTGAGAAAGCAGCAAACAGAAGAGGGGTGGCTGGTGAGAGGGAGAGACACACGGGGAGGTGAGAGAGAGGCGATCAGACGTATGCTGCCTTTATTTAGGTTACAGGGGGACAAAACACATGAGGACTTTTGACTTAAATATCTTCATTGAACCAAACAAGGTAATTATTAATTTACATTTTACTAAACAAGTAGGACTATGGAAAATTGAAAAGATTTATATTTCTATTTGTTGTGTATTATTGTAAGAAATATAGCTTGTAATAATGACTGTCTCAGGGTAAATCATTGATTAAGTTTTATTTATAGATTTGTTACACATCCCAGTACACATATTTCGGGCAGCAATAATCAAATCAAAATAGCAATATTAATGGTATTAATGGTTGCAAAGGCTACAACAAATTAGAAAACAAAATATTCTGTTGCCACAGTGTAGTGTTATGCCTCACACCTGCAAATCCTGAAACGTGTGTGATTCTTGTATTTTGTTTATGTTTAGCAGCTCACATTTCAATAGATTTACTGTGAACTTTATCTTGATTTTAAAGTTAGAAGAATTGCAATTAGGGGGTTCAAAATCACTGAACCCAGGATTGTGCATAAAGCTTTTTTTTCTGATTCTGAAAGCTGCATTGTGAATGTGTTGTTGAATGGGTTTGGGAGGGGTGAGGGGGATATTGTATGTGCATAAAAAGCAGATGGTCACTCAGTGGAGTTGTCCCTAAACCTCAGTTTCCCTCTGCTTCCCTCCTGAGTCCTGCATCCTTCCCTTGACACCCATCCAGATCCTTACCTCATCTATTTTCCCCACTTTCTCACCTAACTGTTTGCTTTTTAGACTGATCCTTGTCTTCTCATGTCTTTTTCTTATCCCCAGCTACTTTCCTTCAGCCTGGTTGTCAGCGCGTGTCAATTTTTTATATTATTTTTGCTGAATACAACAGTTTGGTGAGGCCTAACCCATCTGAGACAGCAGCCAAAAAGTAACTTGTTAGATCCAGGATTAATGAACAAGTGAATTGACAGATTGGCGCAAATAAAAGGATTGGACTTAATACTTTGACTATGACTCACCAAATGTGATACTTTTGATACTGCCCCACAATTTCAATTTCTTGTCAATACTTTGCTGATACTAACTTTTTCAAATAATAACACTATATAAACATTTCAGAACAACACATTTTGAAAATCCCCAAATATCGCATCCTTAACCATAGCATGTTTTCCCTTACTTTCAATTGTCCATAGTATAGTAGCTAAATTTACCATGCATCCCAGGCCTCTCCCCTTTGGACTCTGTATACTGCTGCTGGGGCTTCTGCTGTGGGGAGCCAATGGTCAGAATGACACTGAGCCCATCGTACTTGAAGGAAAGTGTTTAGTAGTTTGTGACTCCACTCCTTCGTCCGAACCAGCCGGTAATGCCTTGGGGATGTCTGTGCGCTCTGGGTCGGGGCGGGTTGCTTTTTCTGCCAGTCGCCAAACCAACCACGAGCCAACAGACATGAGCAACCGCACAATGATCATCTATTTTGACAATGTGAGTCTCTTTAATGTTTGGATATGAAATTAGATTAAACTGTATTTTATCTTTATTTAAAGGTACTCTTTGTAACTTTTGTTGTAGAGGGTTGGCCACCTGCTTGTCTCCATGGACATGTTATCACTTTGTCTGGAATCTTCAATAGTATGGTATTAAACTTCTCCAAGGAGACAAGCAGGTAATGCCACCAGGCCGTCTTACTCCACAGATCTGATCAGTAAGAATGTATGTAACTTAAAATGAACTGTTCTATAATTGTCTGTACAGTGTGTTGTGTGCATAGTGTGTGTGTTACATTTGTTTTTGTGTTATTGTGGCTGTTCTCTTCGCTGTGCTGTAGACTGTCTAACATAAACCTGCCGAGGGACTGAAGATGGAAATCAGCCACATTGGCTATAATCTTTACATATTAACATTTTTAAATGTTCATTAATATGTGCTGTCCCTTTACAAATAAAAAATGTAAGTATTTCTGAGCAATAAAAACACTTGTAATTGAGTAAATGTGTGAAGTAAAGTTTTTGTGTGTTTTTGTTTAATGTAACTACAATTACTGCAATTTTAGATATATTTATAACACTATTTACTTTTTGTTAAATTTTCCGTTTGTGTTTAATCAGATTTTGGTGAATGTCGGCAATCACTTTGACCAAGAGAGCAGCATCTTCCTGGCACCAAGAAGAGGAGTCTACAGCTTCAACTTCCATGTCGTGAAAGCATATAATCGCCAAACTATACAGGTGAGATTATACATAGGATACAAGTAATGGCTTTGATTCATGTCTAATAGAATAATGTTAATTGGTCTTAGGTGAGCCTGATGGTGAATGGTTGGCCCATGATATCTGCTTTTGCCGGAGATCAGGATGTGACCAGGGAAGCCGCAACTAACGCTGGCCTCGTCATCATGGAGAAGGGCGATAAGGCCTACCTCAGACTGGAGAGGGGCAACCTCATGGGTGGATGGAAATACTCAACTTTCTCAGGCTTCTTGGTGTTTCCATTGTGAGGAAGAACAACGCAGGAGGCAACTGCTGAATGAAGAAAATTAACCATGCATGAACAAATGTGTTTTATGCAAAATCATGGTCTGTGCAACCCAATATACATCAGTAAGGAATAACATTTTGGCTACTGACAAGTGAGAAGGCTTTGACCTGTTGCAATTGTAAATTTTTCAGTTGTAATGGCTTGATGCTATGTACAATTAATAGTGTTCCAAGGAGCTGACAGTGGTCCAATTCCTACAGTAGGACATTTCATCAGAGAGGCTAACATCCCCACTTACACAGCAGCTCATCATGTTATTCCTGATTGTTGTATATGGATTGGTTGCATTTTATAAGTGATGATTTAAGTATTCAGAAATATATTGTCATTATGTACAAAGTGGGCTTTTTCTGTGTTACAACTCTTGTTGCGCACTCTTTATTTATTTAATCCACCACGTTTGAAACACTGCTGTGCGCCACATGGCCCCCTGTTTATCTTAAGACCATGCCAAGTTTGTTCTCTATTCTCCTGTGTTGTATGACTGTACCCCTCTATATCCTATGCCAGAATGTCTATAATCTGCAACAAATATCTATTTATAGAGAGATTTAATATATCAAACTAATAAATTTAATTATTGTTTGTGTTTTGTGGGTGCGTGTGTTTTAATTTCTCTGTGTGTGTGTTGGAAGTTTCATGTCAGATGCCATTTCTGACACAGTCCCTGGAACCATAGGCAATGATGGACGATTATCTCTGTTCCCTGCCATTAAGAAAATGGTTCAAGTTTATGAGCAAATTGGACATCAGGCTCTTCCCCTCCCTTCATGCTCCGCTCTGTGCCATGGCAGATGTTTGTAAATATAGCTCTCACCAGCAGAGTTGGCGTTGGCGTTTACCAGGCACACCGGCGTGAGGCGGATACTCCACGCAGAGCAGCGGACAGATGGAGGCTTTGGCGGAGCACTGCAGGACTGCCGTGGATGAAGTGCGGTGTGCTGTCACATGGAGTCACTTGTGGGGACAATTTCCCATTCTGGTCATGAATTCTGGCAGTTATTTTTCTTTTTACAAACATAGGCTAAATATGTCTTCACTCTAAAACTGTAATTACTACTACCTCCTTGAACTTATAACAAGGACAGTATAACAGTCTATATTGCCTTCATATGCTAGTTAGGCTAATAGGGCCTAGTAAAAAGTAGAGCCAATTATAGGCTATTTTCAGACCACAAAATATAGACCTGGTTATTAATTATAGAATAAATGTTTGGTTAGTATTTGTATAACTTATATACAAAAAATAACAATATAACAAAAGATCATTTAGTCCAACCAACTTCAGTGGCCAAGTTAGTGCTGTAGTTGTCAGTAGAGTGAGTGGTACAAGTTGATTGAGATCTTCCTGGTTGACCACTAGAGGGCACTAAAACAAATGCTAGAGCCATCAAACACCAAAACCCATCTCCGTGTGTTGACATGTGTAATTACCAACGATTCTAATTAGAGTAAAGAGTAGAGTATTGTTTTGCTCTAATTGTTTCCAATATAAATAAAAATATGAAATATTGATCACAGATTGTTTCATTCACCGAAAATGTATTCTCCATTTACAGCTTGTGTAATGAAAATATGAAAAAGACAGTGGCCTAATCAAAGATCACGAGGTTAGCCTTCACACTGTTTTAATTACATTATAATGGTTTAATATTTGCAGCTACCCATGTTAACATCACAATTTGGTTTAACGAGCATCTGCGAGCGTTATTAGCGAGGTAAGGAGTAGATCACTCAGTCAAATGATCCAAGCTAGGCCGCATTTATTGCTTCCTCAACCAAACTTGGCGTTTGTCCCGCCCTAAAGACTTCGTACATATGATTGGCAATCAAATTAGCCAATAAAATATCAGTGTGTTGCCGGCTTAGACCCAAGCCCACCAATCGCTGTTCGAGAGACTCGAAAGACACGCCCACTCCGCTTTCTCTGGCAAGAAGGTTAGTTCCTGCTCTCCTCTGGCCGTTTCCTGTAATCGTACAGTGTTGTGAGACGGAGAAAGCCATGTGTGTCGATGCAAAGGTAAATTTAGCACCCGAAATATCACTGAGAGTGTTAGGGCAGTTGATATGATGGTTATTTTCAGGTATTTTTGCCGAACAACAGGCGCAGGTCAACCGAAAGACTATTGCGGCCTAACCCTAGTCTGAACGTAGACGGCAATGGTTATTGTGGCACGCTGCTTTGGTTTGGTCCGGTTTGTTGATGAGGTTGAAGCAGTCCCGAAGACTTGGTGGTCGATAGGAAATGACAGTGAGGCAAACTAATCACTCCTAATGTACAAATTATGCTTTTTATTAACACCAAAACGAGTAGTTTGCTTATGGACTTGTGTAAACCAGGCACATTGGTGGCGGCACAAGCTAATGCTAACCCAGGGGTTTGGGATAAAGACTGCAACGCGAACAGAGCATAGCATCCCAGCTCACAGCATCAGTACCCTCCTCACTGACCTCACAACCAACTTTTCATTCATGGATTTGATGTGGGCTCACTTCCTTGTGCAACTTTTGTGACAAGCTTAGGCTGTATTATCTCTGTGAACCTATCATCGTTTTCTGAACATTAATGATGTAGCCTGCCCTGGTATCTTGTATGCTGAAAAAAGTTTTATGTGTGCAATGTTTTAACTGGCATGTTGAAAGCCTTATTCATTTATTCTCTGCCAAAATAACTAACATTTATATATGGTCAATGATCTAGATGTTCAATAGATCTATTGATCATGTGTTTTCAGATCAAAACAGACCAAGATGAAATTTTTTTTTTTTATATTTGTGCCCCCCTTAAACATAATTTGAACTGTTTCAGCCATTCTTCCTGTTTTATCTTCAGCTGTGAAAATATTATTCTATTTTAATTAATTCAATATTTTTAAACAACTTTTTAAATATATATATATATATATATATATATATATATATATAATCTATAAGTAACTCCTCCCCCTCTCCTTTTCAGTTTCATTAATCAAAACGAAGAACTGGACAACTAATTGTAGCCTCCATCTCAGCGTCCCTGTAGTGTTGTGCCCATCTCCCTTTGTGGAGGGGGCAAAATGGCCGATCCAATAATGGACCTCTTTGAGGATACACCTCTGTTCAACCTGGACGCCATACCGGACGACTCCTTCACTCAGGGCTCCTCGGACCCCGTGGAGGAGGCCCTGAAACTCGCACTGGGCCAGGTTGACCCACCCACTGAGCCTGAACCCACTCCAGAGCTTACAGTTAACACTGGTTTGAGTGTACATGCAGCAACTCCTGTCATCCCAGAGCCTGTTCCCATCCAAATCCCTGCGCCTCAGCCTGTCCCGATAGCACCTGCTCAGACTGTTTCTTTAGCACCAGCTTCTGCAGTCGAAACTGTTCAGCAGATCCAGACCTCTGTGCCCACTGGTAACACCGTGCTGCTGAGCTCTCCTCTGACTGTTTCTACCGCTCAAACCGCCACCACTGCCACCTCACAGCAGCTCACTCAGATCACGCACCAGCTCACTCCCCAGCAGCTTGCTGCCATTACACAACAGGCCGGTGGGAAAATCGTCATCCTCAAAGGGCCCCAGGGTCAAGCTCAGGTGCTGCAGACTGTGTCTGGAGCTGCAGGACAGGCCAGTGGAAAGGTGATTCGACTGTTGTCTGGAACCTCTCTCAAACCTGGCATGTCCATTTTGCAGAGTGGAACTGTTCTGAATCAGGCAAACGCAGGACAAACTCAAGTTAAAGTGGGCACTGCGGGAGTACAGAGGCTGCTACACTCTCCTAATGGGCCAGTCAAACAGGTGCTGTTGACCTCCATGCCCCAGCAGGTGCAGCAGGCACAGGGCCAGTCAGTTCAGGTTCAGATTCCAGCGGCTACTCAAGTCTCCCAGGTCCAACCGCAGACGGTCCAGGTCCAGACCCAAGTTCAGCCTCAATCTCAGACCACTCAAATCCAAGTCCAGCCTCAGCTTCAACCGCAGGCGGTCCAGGTCCAGCCGCAGGCGGTCCAGGTCCAGACCCAAGTCCAGGCTCAAGCCCAGACCACTCAAATTCAAGTCCAGCCTCAGGTCCAGACCCAGGTGCAGCTCCAGCCCGCCATGCAGCCCCAAACTCCGGTAAGTTGCTCTTCATCTGCCTTCCTAAGCTGCATGTCTTTGTTGCTTCTTGCTTATGGTGTTCATGATTTTAGGGAAGTGAAGCAAAGCGTATCACACTCGTCCTCCAGCAGCCGTCTCAAAGCGCCACCTCTGCGCCAGCAGCTCAGACTGTGGCCCAACAGCAGCCGGTGGCTCAGGTTCAAGTGGCTCAACAACAGCAACAGGCGCAGACGCCCACTAGGCTTGTGCTGGGGCAACTTCCTGGAGGAAAACTGGTGCTACAAGGGAGCCAGCTAGCTGCTCTAACCCAGGCTCGGACAGCAGGGCAGGCAGGGGGACAGCCAAAAGTCCTCACCATTCAACTACAAGTGCAGCAGCAGCCCAACCAGCAGGGGGGAGTTAAGGTAAAGTGTGTGTGTGTATGTGTATGTGTGTATATATATATATATATATATATATATATGTGTGTGTATATATGTGTGTGTATGTGTGTATATATATATGTGTGTGTGTATATATATGTGTGTATATATATATATATGTGTGTGTGTGTGTGTATATATATATATATATATATATATTTTTTTTTTTGCGCTTTTCGGCACTAGAGATCGTTTTTCTTTCCCATATTGCTTGAAAATGATGGTCTGCTTAATAATGTGGAAAGTCCTTCTTAAGTAGTTTTTCCTTTAATTGAACTTACTTGGCAAACTAGTTGGCTCAGGTGCTTGAGATTGATTTCATTGACCCAAAAAACCCTGAGAGACAATACCATCCATAAGTTTCACTGGAAAACAAAAAAAATTACCTTCATGACACTTTGACACAATTTGCATAATAATTTGGAACACTGTATACATAAAAATGTACATTATTCTTTTGTTCTGTATCATTTACCTACATAGATTTTGGTTTGATTTTTACAGTATCAGCTGGTTTCTGGAGCCGGTAATACTGGCAGCCCACAAGTCTTGCAGATTTCCCAGGGCCAGGGAGGACAGAGGGTTGCATTGCCTCTTAAAATGCTACTGCAGCCACAGGTATAACTTTTAGATGTACATTTTTTATACCTATAGTGATTAAATATTGAGGTTACCTTTTGCAAACATTACTAATTGTTACAGGCAAGCTCGGCGTCCTCAGCAGGTGGCACTGTTTCTGTAGTGAAAGTAATAAACTCCTCGGCTGCTGGTACCTCGACCACAACCACCTCTCCGTCCCAGGCCATTCGCATCACGAAGGCGAGTGGTGAGCCAGCGTCTGTGCGGCGTGTGGAAATCCTGTGCAAACAAGAAAAGGCTAATCGCATCGTGGCTGAGGCCATAGCCCGTGCTAAAGCACGTGGAGAGAAGAACCTCCCAAGAGTCTTAAACCAAGATGAACTTCCAGCCTCACAAATGTCTCCAGAAATAGGCGGCACTGTGACCGTCGTCACCACTCCAAAGAAAAAGAGTAGTGGGGGAGGGAGCAAGAAGAAAACACCTTTAGCTTCAACACCCAAAATGGGAGCAGTGGCCGATAAAAAGGGCAAGGCGAAGCCGCCAGGGGGAACGATCACAGTGATTGGGGGCACAGTAATGACTGCATCTGGAAACAAAAACAAGAGCAAAACGAAACCGAAGTTAGTTAAATTCATTGTGGTTTGTGGCTCATGATCTTTGCAGAAGTAATCATTGGTTTATCATCTTTTTCAGCACAATTACTCTTGTAGGAGCAAAGAAACGAAAACGCAATGCATCTTCTGACCACTCGGATGGAGAACTCAGCCCAGCCTCACCAGCTATGCTTGATGAAGACCTGATCATGGTAGATATTTGACAAGCTTGAAAATGACACATTACACAGAAACCCAGAACACACCAGGCACTTTTTAACTTGATCCATTCATGTTCAATTATTATTAAGCCAACTTTCATTTCATTCAGATTGTGTTGTAGGTTAATTAATTTTTCACTCATCTTTGACTCTTTTCCCAGAAGAGACGTTCCAATCGAGTGGTAAAAAGAAAGAAATACACTGAAGACTTGGACATTAAAATCACAGACGATGAGGACGAGCAGGAGGACGTAGATGTTACTACGACTGCTGCAGCGGTGGCCTCCATTAGTGGCGTGCCTCCTGTTCACATCCCTCAAGAAGTGGAGCTGGATGGGGATGGTTTACCTAGCATGCAGTTCTTTGTGGTGAGACTTGTCATTCTAGTGAAAAAATGTGACAAACTTTAATGTTTAAATTGGTAAACTGAACAGGCATTTGACAAAATTTTTACAGGAAAACCCAAGTGAGGAAGATGCAGCTATTGTTGACAAAATACTGTCTGTGAGGTTAACTAAAAAAGAGGTATGTTTTTTCATATAATTCATACTTGGACCATTTATTTATTAACCTTAATTGTTTTACCAGGGAAAACTTATGTTGTGTTACATGCATCTCTCCTTCTCTTCTATAGGTGTGCCCTGGCCAGTACACCAATGTTGAAGAATTTTTTGTTAAATATAAAAATTAGTAAGTCTCAAAATGTATTTAATCATAACTTTAACTTAATTATTACTTACACATGATCAATATATTTGTTTACAGCTCATATCTCCATTGTGAGTGGGCCACTATGGAGCAGTTGGAAAAAGATAAAAGGATAACGCAAAAGATTAAGCGGTTTAGGACAAAGCACGCACAAATGAGGCATATTTTCCAAGAGGTGCAACCCGCTGCATTCATATGTGAAATTTGTTTGATTTGCCTTTTTGACTTACATTAATGAGGTTTGTGCTCTTGGGTAGGAGGAGGAGCCTTTTAATCCAGACTATGTGGAGGTGGACCGCATTCTGGATGTATCCCACAGTGTGGACAAGGACAATGGAGAGGTAAAGAACTCAAAACAAATGTATAATTTTGTCTTGTTTGTACCAATTTTCTCTAACCGGCTTCTCTCTCGTTCCCTCCATCAGCCTGTCATTTATTATTTAGTGAAGTGGTGCTCCCTCCCTTATGAAGATGCGACCTGGGAGCTTAAAGAAGATGTGGATGAAGGCAAAGTTGAGGAGTTCAATAAAATTAAAAACAGACAACCTCGTCTTAAAAGAATGGTTTGTTTTAAACATCAGTGCTTTGTTTCTCAGAAAACAAGGTTTCAACTTTCTTTGTGTCACGGTGTTATTCAGGTCAGACCGCCTGCCGCTTCTTGGAAGAAATTAGAAGATACACGGGAATACAAAAATGGCAATATTCTTCGAGAGTATCAACTTGAAGGAGTTAACTGGCTGCTCTTCAACTGGTACAACAGGTATTGAACATGTCCTGTGACATTTGTTCTTCTGACTTGTTTTGTAAAACATGATCAATAATGTATTCTTACTTCTGTTGTAGACAAAACTGCATATTAGCGGATGAGATGGGGCTTGGAAAGACCATTCAGTCTATTGCTCTACTGTCTGAAATATACAATGCTGGTATTCAGGGCCCTTTTCTGGTCATTGCTCCACTCTCAACCATCACCAACTGGGAAAGAGAGTTTTCCACGTGGACCCATATGAATGCTATTGTTTATCATGGGAGTTTGGCCAGCAGACAGATGATCCAACAGTATGAGATGTACTGCAAGGATGATAAGGTATAGTTGACTTTTAAACAAACTGCCACTTATTAAACTAAGTATTAGCTTTAGTAAATATGATTCTTCTTTGTCTGCAGGAGCATTTGATTCCCGGTGCGTACAAGTTTGATGCACTCATCACCACCTTTGAAATGGTGCTGTCTGACTGTCCGGAGCTGAGGGAGATTTCGTGGCGTTGTGTCATTATTGATGAAGCCCATCGACTTAAGAATCGAAACTGCAAACTACTGGACAGTTTGAAAATGCTTGACCTGGTGAGATGTTACACCTACAAAAACATATATTTGGTGATTAAAAAATACATCTTACTTCAAATTCTTAATGATTTTGTCATTGTCATTATAGGAGCACAAAGTTTTATTGACGGGCACACCTCTTCAAAACACTGTGGAGGAACTGTTCAGTCTGCTGCACTTCCTTGAGCCAGCACAGTTCCCATCGGAGTTTGAGTTCCTTAGAGAATTTGGAGATCTCAAAACAGAGGAGCAGGTATTTGCTGTACACACTTTTAAGACAATTAAAGCAGGTTTAGGAATTCTTTGGTATTCAGTAGATATTATTGTGAGATATATATTCCTGTCCAATATTATGTCATAACTTGTGTTACAGGTTCAAAAATTGCAGGCCATTCTTAAGCCAATGATGTTGCGAAGGCTTAAGGAAGATGTTGAAAAGAATTTGGCACCAAAACAGGAAACCATAATTGAGGTTGGTTTTCAGAGCACATATATATTTATAAAATGCTGAATTGTTGCAGTACTAATGTGTACCTTTTCTGACCAGGTTGAGTTGACTGATGTTCAGAAGAAGTACTATCGGGCAATCCTAGAGAGAAACTTCAGTTTTCTCAGTTTAGGGGCAAGCAGTAACAGCAATGTCCCCAATCTGCTCAACACAATGATGGAGCTGCGCAAGTGCTGCAACCACCCCTACCTCATCAATGGTGAGTAGCGGTTTTCATGATGAAATTGATGACTACAAATAAACTGATAAAAAAGATGAAAAAAAAAGCCTAACCAGTCAATATAAAGTATATAAATGAGTCTCCTCTCTTACAGGCGCGGAAGAGAAGATTGTAGCAGAGTTGCGAGAGGTATATGACCCCACTGCGCCTGACTTCCATTTGCAAGCCTTGATCCGTTCAGCCGGAAAGCTGGTGCTACTTGACAAGCTGCTGCCACGTCTTAAAGCTGGTGGCCACAAAGTGCTCATCTTCTCTCAGATGGTGCGCTGCCTCGACATTTTAGAGGACTACCTCATCAACAAAAGGTAACTTTATATTTGAGTCAGCCTTTTCTTTTAGCGGCGTGTGGGACTACTTTATTTATTGTTGTGTATCCCATCTTTTTCAGGTATCTTTATGAACGCATTGATGGCAGAGTGCGTGGGAATTTGCGTCAGGCTGCCATTGACCGCTTCAGTAAACCTGACTCGGATCGCTTTGTCTTCCTGCTGTGTACCCGCGCTGGAGGCCTGGGTATCAACCTCACTGCTGCTGACACATGTGTCATCTTTGACTCTGACTGGAACCCACAGAATGACCTGCAGGTATCACTTCATTTCTCAAAATTTGTCAAATTAAATTTAAGACTTGATTAAGTCTTTTTTTTTTTTTCTTTCTTTTTTTTTTTAAGGCACAAGCCAGATGTCATCGAATTGGCCAGTCCAAGGCAGTCAAAGTATATCGCCTTATCACTAGAAACTCTTATGAGCGAGAAATGTTGGATAAAGCCAGTCTGAAGCTCGGCCTGGATCGTGCTGTTCTGCAGAGCATGAGTGGCAACAAAGACACCAGTGTTAATGGGGTATGATTATTGCAGTGCTTTCCTAATGATAACCTTTTGAGAAATATTTATAGAATCAAATTAAGACCTCCTTGTCAACTTACAGATCCAACAGTTTTCTAAGAAGGAGATTGAGGATCTTTTGAGGAAAGGTGCTTATGCTGCTATTATGGACGAAAATGATGAAGGCAGTCGCTTCTGTGAGGAAGATATTGACCAGATCCTTCAACGCAGAGCCACTACCATCACTATCGAGAGCGAGGGGAAGGGCTCCACTTTCTCCAAAGCCAGTTTTGTGGCTTCAGAAAACCGTACAGACATCGCTCTGGATGACCCCGAGTTCTGGCAGAAGTGGGCCAAGAAAGCTGACATAGACATGGACTCCATGAACAGAAAGGTACTTTTTCTTTAAATTTTTTTTTTTTTCTCATCTCATTTTTACTTTGCTCCTAGAATACGCTTGTAATTGATACTCCACGAGTGCGCAAACAGACGCGACAGTTCTCTTTGAGAGGTGAAGGCGATATGTCAGACCTGGACAGTGATGACGAATATCCACCGGCCAATTCTCGACAGTCACGTGCCTCCAGACGAGCGGAGCGCCACAGCGGAGGAGGCTATGGCCGCACTGACTGCTTCAGAGTCGAGAAACACCTCCTGGTCTATGGGTACACAGACTACATAATATTTTGGACATTGTTTTTAATTTACACTTCACAGATTTACTGACACTTTACTTAACTTCTAGTTGGGGTCGTTGGAAAGACATCCTCTCCCATGCAAGATGTAAGAGGCGTCTGAGTGAACGTGATGTGGAAGCCATCTGCCGTGTGATCCTTGTTTTTTGTCTAATCCATTACCGTGGTGATGAAAACATCAAAAGCTTTATCTGGGAACTTATTACGCCACCAGAAAATGGACGAGAACCCCAAACTTTACTCAACCATTCAGGTAACACTTTGAAAAGAGCTTAAGAATTACACAAAGAATTTGTTTTTTCATGTAGTCGTTTCTCCCAGGCTTGTCCATCCCTGTGCCCCGCGGGAGGAAGGGAAAGAGGGTGAAGGCCCAGAGCACTTTTGATGTTCAGAAAGTTGAATGGATCCGAAAGTACAACCCGGACACTTTACTGCTGGACGATAGCTATCGCAAACACCTCAAGCATCAGTGCAACAAGTAAGTGAAATATTAAAATTTTAAGTGAAGATTTGACTTGCCACATTTTAATTTGGATTTAATTCTAAAAACACATGTATTTTCAGGGTGCTGTTGAGGGTGCGTATGCTTTATTACCTAAAGCAGGAAGTAATTGGCGAGCATGCGGACTCTGTCCTTAAAGGAGCTGATATCAGGTCAATAATTTGAGAAGTCAAATTACATAATAAAAAATAAAAAAAACATAGTTTCACTTCGGATCTAAAATTAACTAAAGTCACTACATCCACAGAGATCTGGATATCTGGATGCCAGAAATGGAGCAAACTGAGGTTCCCTCTAGCTGGTGGGACTGTGAGGCAGATCGCTCGCTACTTGCCGGTGTATTTAAGCATGGTAAGCTTGGCTACATTTATTTTTTGTTTTATTCATATTTTTTATGGTTGCTCCAAGTGATTAAAATGTGCATCCTTTAATTTTTTTTCGTTATGTCAACAGGTTACGAGATGTATACGACCATGAGAGCTGATCCCTGCCTTTGTTTCTTGGAGCGAGCGGGTCGTCCGGATGACAAGGCCATCGATGCTGAACAACACACTGGTGATGCAGAACTTGGAGACGAGTGAGTGCTTTTCAAATTAATAAATTTTATTTTTCTTTTGTTTTCTTAATATTTCCATGATATTACTGCATTCATGCTTTAGATCTCAAAGGAAATGTTTTTTTTAATTTATTTTTTTTATTGCAGTGCGGATTTTGACAAGTATTCTGAGGACCCGGAGTTTAAACCAGCATCAAGACTACCCAAAGACCTTTATGATGAGGTGTGTTATCAATCTGCAATGCTTTTCATTTATTTGCAAATGTGGATAATTAATATAACCTCAGTAATTATGAGTAATTATGTACTTACTAACATCAGTTGTTAACATTTTTATATCATTTAATAGTTTAATGACTTCCTTTTTTGTCCAGCCTGACTCAATGAATGTAGAGGATGAAATTTCAGTCGAAGACAAAGCAGGGCCAGTGGCCTCAGAGCCAGCAGTGACTCAGAGTGGTCCCTGTCAGTGGCCTTCCAGTTCATCACTAACGGCGCGATTACGAAAACTAATCACCGCGTACCAGCGCAGCTACAGACAGGAGCAGCTAAAGATTGAGGCTGAGGCCAAAGGCGACCGCCGACGGAGGAGGTGCGAACAAGCGAGCAAGCTCAAGGAGATAGCACGTCAGGAACGCCAGCAAAGGTATATTCATATTTGTTTGGATAAAATGCTCAGAAACGTTGATCAAACATCTTTAATGTTTTAGATGGACACGCAGAGAGGAATGTGATTTCTATCGTGTGGTGTCTACTTTTGGAGTGGAAAAGATGAAGAAGGAGCCAGGTCTTGAGACTGGAGGACCAGAGTTTGACTGGACCCGCTTCCGCACTTTTGCACGTTTGGACAAAAAAACTGATGAGAGTCTGAGTCGATACTTCCGGTCCTTTGTTGGAATGTGTCGGAAAGTCTGTCACCTGCATCCAGTTCGTGCAGAAGGTAACCACATCTAAAACACAAAGTCCGTTATTTTTGATTTTGCGCTTCACATTGACCCTTTTATATACATCTTTCTAGATCCAGCTGAGCCCTCTGTAGCTGTAGCTCCCATCACTGAGGAGCGTGCTTCCCGTACCCTTTACCGCATTAGCCTTCTTCGCCGCCTCCGTGAGCGAGTCCTGCCCCATCCTTCTCTGGAGGAGCGCCTGGCCTTAGCTCCACCCAGTGCGGAGCTTCCCGCCTGGTGGAGCACCCCAGAGCATGACCGCCAGCTGATGTTGGGCGCCTCGCTGCATGGCGTCAGCCGCACAGAGCTATCTATCTTCTCAGACCCGCAGTTCACTTTTACTCGAGCTCGAGATGAGTTTGTCCAAAATCAACAAGCGCCTCCCCCCCCTCCTCCTCCACCTCCTCCTCCTCCACAGCCCCAGAGTCTAATGCCCCTCGGGCAGCTGAAATCTGAGGAGGAACTCGCGACTGTGAAGGAGGAAGGCCCTGAGCACAGCCACCTGCTTGGAGCTGATCTATCTGCTGATCTGATGAGCACACCCCTCAGCCACAGTGTAAAACCTGGAGACCAGAGCTGGAGCTTCAAGAGAAGCAAAGTGAAGTCCAGCCGGAGGAAGGAGGGCGGCTCTGACTCTGACTCTGACTCTGATTCAGGCTCATCGTCTTCTGATCGCTCTGGAAGCAGTGACGAAAGTGGGGACAGTGACGACGAGGGAGATGGAGGTATGATTTCTCTTAATGTACAGTCTGTTTTCTCAGTCTTTCGTTGTGCATTACATTTATATTTATTTCAGCAGGCATGAAAATAAATGATGAGAATAGTTTACTGTCAATCACTCAGTGTCAAGATGGTAATCCACCCCCTGTCAGAGTTGACTGGCCCAAGGTAACTGTGTCTTCTCGAGTGTACTGGTATTACTTCTGCTGAAAAATCCTGAACTAAACCTGTGTACCTTTCCTTCAGGACCGCGTGCTTATCAACAGACTGGATAATTTGTGTAACCTGGTGCTGTCAGGTCAGTGGCCATCAGGGCGGCGCTATTTGCCCGAAATCCAGCTCAACCCCAGCACAGACTTTGGAGGGGATGAAATGTCCTACACAAGGTTGATCCGTAAACCTTTGTCCATCGGCCCAGGAGCTGAGGGAGAGGATGGAGAGTTCACAGTCAAACTTCTCAAGGTGAGAACAGGCATTAAAACATGATCAGTAGTAGTTTTACACGGATGTTGTGTTATTTAATGTTGTTTAATTTGTTTTGTATTTCCAGGAGGAGGGATTGAAGTTAACCTTCTCTAAACAGGCTCTTATGCCCAATGGCTCAGGGGGAGAGAGTAGCCGCAAGAAACGCAAGGATCTTGAGGTAATTTTTGTACATTACTTTTGTTGAAAAGGTTTTTGTACTCTACTGCACATCACTTTAAAATATTGTGTAAATTTACAGTTAAATTACATCAGCCTATTTTTTAGTTTTCAGACCCAGAGGGGATTAATGATCCCCTGGAGCGTACTCCTCGCCGTAGAGACCCTCCAACATGGCTAAAGGAGAACCCAGATTATGAAGTTGAGGGGGACATGTTAGAGGTAGAGTGAATCAGTTACTCATTCATCCAAAAACATACAGTGCATAATGTTGAATTATGTTGTCTATACCATCTGTTTGTGTTTAGCTTCTGGTGAACAGGAGCAAACGGAAACGAAGGCGAAAGGCTGACAAAGTGTTGACGGGCACAGAGAAGGTCAAACTGATTAACATGAGGACAGGCAAAAAGGTATGTTTATTTTGAATATCAAAACTTTATCCAGTTAAAATACTAAACATGGCTTGTAATCGGTAGCTATATACCCTGACATAAGGTGTACATTTTACCTATTGTACTTGGCGTTATTACCGAATGAAAACGTGAATATTCCTGATTTTGTACATTTTGGTCATTATTTCCTTGCAGGTTGGAGCAGCTTTTTGTCCAATGCTACAAGACCTGAGAGAATATCTAGAGGAAAACACAGATAACGCTGTGGCACCAGATTGGTCTGAAACTGTGCGCAAGTCTGTAAGTTGTTAATTTATTATTTTTTTTTTTAAATGAAACTTCTGATGTGGTTTGTCTAAATCTGTTTTTAACTTTTAAACTCATTAAATGTTATGTGTTTGACAGGGCTTCCTGCCTGAACATCTCTTCCACCGGCTACTAAATGAGGATTCAGAAATTCCCAAGAAAAGCAAAAAGCGGCACCACCATCATCACCACCACCACCACCACACTCCGGACCCCACCCCAGAGGAGCCCAGTCTGGATGGAGTGGAGGAGACCCTGGTGTCAGATGGGGCCTACATGATGGATGAGGAGGACTTGGAGACATCCCATCACTTCCTCACCAGTCCAGACTTTGATGTGAAAATGGAAGGCGGCGATAGCCTTTCACAGGACTATGACAGTTCAGACCAGGAAGCTCTTTTGGACGACGTCATCTTGGCTCAGAAAGACACCGACTCCTCCTCCAGCTCAGAGGATTGACCGGCCCCCACTCCCTGAACAAATCAGACTGTCCTCATTGGAAAAAAAATCATGTTATTCCTCATTTATTTTTACTGTGTATCAAATAATGGATAAATGTTTTGTTGCTACTTTTACTCATTTATTTTATATAGGAGTTTTTCTTTTTCATGATTTGATGTTTGCAACCATCTCTTTTTCATTTTCATCTTCACTACCTTTGTCCTTAAATTCTCACAAGTCAAAAAGATTTAATGACTTTGCCTCATCTTCCACCAAATCTTGAATTCCTATCACATTCCCAGCCGTGACCAAAAGAGGACCCCTGCTGTACCAATCCCCCCCTTTTCTACAGACCTCAAAGCTGGTTCTACATGAATCTGGACTCAACCCCATCACACAATCCTCTGCTCTTTGGTCTGTCCAAATCAGATGAGTTGAGATGGGCGTGTGAATGTACTGTTAATGTTTTCATGTGGGAGGGTTGGGGTGAAGAGGGAAAGGAACATAGTTACTGAAGCAGGACTAGAAGGATGGTGTGTTGTACATTGTAGAGCTTGTCAATTGTGTACTATGGTGCAAAGATGACGGCAATGAGTTACTATTCTTGTTTTATGACCTGACTGTGTCTGTGATGAATAACAGCAATCTACAGTGAACACTGCATTGTGTGAATTATTATGGTTGATGCAAGCAGTAAGGGAAGTATACCTGCCTTATTTTTTTAATTAATGTGCTACATTCGGTTTGTATGTAGATATTTATAGAACAAACACTACCAATAAAACAGTAGTTCTGAATGTGTAATACAGTAATCATAAAAGTTTGCTTTTGTAACCAATAATTTACAAGCTCATGCAAATGTAGTATAGTATTATGCAGTGTAGTATTTAAGAAATATATAATGATGTGTGTGTGTATATATGTATGTATATATATGTGTGTATATATATATATATATATATATGTGTATATATATATATATATATATATATATATATGTAATACTGATCTAAAACGGCTTAACAGAAAGATTACTTTTGAAAACTGCAGAAGAGATAGCCCCCTTCATAGAGGCATTTCACTGTAGTAAACAGACTTCAATGTACTCGTTTTTACTATTGAAAGCTTGATCCAAAATATCTTTGACCCGGAATCTGGGCGGAGATGGAGAGTAGGTGAAAACAGAAATTTGGCATGTAACGTGGTTAAACCTAAGACTGTATATCTATGGGTTAAACAGTTGATTTGACATGCAGTATAACGATTAAAAAAACAAGAACTTGGGCGCACAAAAAAATAAAGAGACCCTCCACAGTGATCATCATCTGTTCTGCGCCCTCGCGTGGGCTGGCGGTGAAACTACACGTGCATTCAATCAATGCCATGGAGGACGAAACACTTCTCTGGGGATGCGTGCTCATTTGACTTTTTAAGCTATAATTACTCCATATAAACCTCCAGACTTGCACTGACCTGAGTATACATACAATATAGCGCTAGATTGCAATAAACATCATTGATTTGATCGGAAATTTTGACAATATGAACCCACTCGTTTGCTAAGCTAATAGCTATGCTAACAGTAAGTGGGATAAACTTAGTTAACTAAAAAGAAAATAAAAAGCCTACATTATTAGGTAGATTTCGCTTTGAATATTAGGACTGTCTCGACATATTTGCGCTCGATTTTTCAACAATGGATCTTAATTTTTACTCTGAACTTTCGGACACCCAAAACGTGGATTCTGAGTTTTTAAACACACAAGCTTTTAGTGGTTACCCTGAGGAAAATAAGGTAAAGCCATTCCCACCCACTACGAAGGCCTTAGAAACTTTGCGATTTGTTCCATCCAGTAATATGAGCTAAATGTTTTCAGTTTTCGGGGAGCGGAGACAATTATCTCACAATAGATGGAGGTGGTCATCCCTTTCTGTCTGCAGAAGTGAGTGTGCAAATGCATGACACATTATATCGTCATGATTGTTTTGTGCTGTGTTTTGTTATATCCAGTATGTATTCTGTTTCCTTCTGTAGCATACTTTTCATACACCCAGCCTGGGGGATGAGGTTTTTGAGATCCCTCCCATCTCTCTTGATCCGGATTCAGCCCTCAACATCAGTGATGCTGTGTCCCACTTTGAGACACCCGGGTCTCGGAATCTTGTAAGCAACATGGTAGTGGAGGCCAACGACCCCTCATTTGCTTCTACCTTTTTTAACTCTGGGTCCCAAGGTATGGCCCAACACAGCCTCCGAGCAGAGTCACATGCTGAGGGAAGCGTTCTTCTCAGCTCTTCAGCTTTGGTAAATATTTGTCTGCACCTGTAGTGTTATTAATTATAAATCTTTATAATCACTGTGTGTCTTATTGTAGGAAATGGGAACTACAACCTCCCATTTCAGCAGTTCCTCTCCAATGACAATTGATGTTCAGCTTGGAGACATGGACCCAGGTCTTTTAGGAAGTGGTCAACTCAATACTATTAACCCATCAGAGCTGACCCTGGGCCTTGGAGACATGGGGGAGAGGTCAGAAATGATGCCTACCACACCATCACCCGCAGGCTCCCTACAAGATGAAGACATGGATGACTTCAAGGTTAGATCATACACTGCTGACTGATGGTAATAAATAAAGACTTAAGCTGACTCAATAGATCTTTATTTCAGAGGAGTGTTCTTGTAGATTCTCCTGTCTCCATCACCTCCATTTCACACACGTTGTCCCAGGGCAACTCGGCAGTCTCCACAGCCCAGAGAGGTGGAGGGAAACCTGCCACACTAGCTTCACCGACAGCTGCAAAAAAAGGCAGGAGGAAAAAGGACCCGAACGAGCCGCAGAAGCCAGTGTCGGCGTATGCTTTGTTCTTCAGAGACACACAGGCAGCCATTAAGGGCCAAAATCCAAACGCGTCTTTTGGAGAGGTGTCCAAAATAGTTGCTTCAATGTGGGATAGTCTGGCCGAGGAGCAGAAACAGGTAGGACAACATCACACATATTTTTTATACATGAACTTCACTTTAATTTCAGTAATGCAAAATCTATTATTGGTGGCACTGTGTTGTAACTGAAAACATCACTAATATTTCTTAGGTGAAAAATCTATGCAGTTATGTTGTTTTTGTCCTAGGTTTACAAGAAAAAGACAGAGATAGCCAAAAAAGGGTATCTGAAAGCCCTAGCAGCATACAAGGCAAACCAGCTCTCACAGGTATGGCATGTCACATTGTTTTGTTTTTTAAAATACCTTCTGTTTGCACTCACTCACAAATATGTTTATTTAGTCTGCCTCTGAAGAGATGGAGTCTGAGTCAACATCACTTCAGGGAGCAGGCAGCCCCAGTCCTACAGCCCTCTCCTCCACTGAAGAAAATGCCCCCAACATTATATTAAATACAGGGTCTAAACCCACAGCTACAGCCCAGTCTCCAACCATAACCAAGATCATTATCCCCAAGCACATGCTGCAGGCGGGACGGCAGGTGGTCACAGTGTTGCCAGGTGGGGTCCGCGCTTTGCAGCCCACCACACTCCTGGTCTCTGGTGCTGCTCGCGGGCCACCTCCTCTGCAGCAGATGCAAAATGCTCCTCCACCTCCGCGACTTCAGCAGATGGCCCCTGCCCCTCCGCGACTACAGGCCAAGCCCTCCACAACTCAAGGTGTGTCCATCTCTGCTGCCCCGCCGCCTCCTCTCCAGATCAAAATAGTGCCCGCTTCAGTGCAGTCAGATACTGTAGAGTTGGTGAGCACCACAGATGAGCAAGGAAACCCTGAAGATGACGATGTTACAGAAGTGGAGCCTTTGGAGGAGGTACACAAGTTCTTTAATTTAGTAAAATATTGTCGTTTCTTGCTGACCAATACTCAATCAGGGTTGTCAAAAAATGAGTACCCAGATAATTATTGAGAGTAAAACTAGTATCAAAGGTAGACACACTTAAAGTATCAAATTGGTATCGAGTATCAAGCCTTTTTTATTTTAATATCGTGACAATACTACTAATAATCCTACCCAGTATTTGTGCCAATGGCAGTTAATCAATGGTGGCAGTGGCATAATGTTATATCTGACTGGTTCATTAATCACTAAGTAAAACCCAATTAAAATATGTATTCATTGTGTGTTTTTTTTATTGGCAGGATGTGATGGAGGTGAGTGCACCCATTGTCAGCTCAAAGATGGTATGCCTCAGAGCTGGCTGTAACAACCCTGCTGTGGACAGTGAGGACTGGGACAAAGAATACTGCAGCAATGAATGTGTGGCCACTCACTGCAGGTAAGAGACCACAGAGGATGGGAGGTGTACTCAAATATTAATATAATATATTTTTGCATTATGGTGTGTGTCGATTTTAACAGCCAATAATATTTTATCAGACAAGCTTATCTCAAATTCTCAATTTAAATGAAAGTGATTCCTGCTTAACCAGAAATACCACCACAAAAAGAAAGAGAAAATATAAATGATCATGTTTACCATTTAAGATTTGAAAATCAAGTACAGTATAGAATACATATTTCTTACAGAAATAAATTCTCTGAAATTATAAACCACTAATAAACATTGATGGGCAAAATTAAGCCTTAAAATCAATATTGTGTCACATGACTGAGGCTTTGGTTTATGTGAATGCAGAAAAATTAAGAAATACTGTGTGTATGAACATAAAATATTTTATAAATATACTTGCAAAAATTAGTAAAAATAAATGTTATATTAAAAAAAAAAAACAACATCTAGATGGCAGTATTTATTCTGGTACTTGTACTGAGACTTGTACTGTGACTGGCTGTGAGGCCTCAATGGTTCATGATGCTTTACTTCCCCCCATCACTACTGTAAACACCAGTTAACCTATTGTTCAATTATGTAATTGTATACATTTATGGTAAGTGTCTCTGTCAGTTACAGGACATAAAAAACACTTATTTGTATAAACCACATCCAGAAGCCAGTTCTCTAAAGTTCTGTTTGAAGTTAACAAGCAGCACAAACTATGCAATTAACCACAAACTTGTGTTTGTGTTTTTAGGGATGTTTTTCAGGCGTGGTGCTCTATCAGAAGTCAGTCTGTCGCTGCAGTGAAATGAACTCTGCTCCCACCCGGACTCACCGCCAGTGTTTGTTTGTCACCCATAGTTAAAGTCTAACAAGAGGGTCATAGTTCTTTCGTTCAGTTGTGTATTACACCATACCTTCATCAAGTGCTGGTCCACAGTGGTATTAGATTATCAAAAGGCTTTAGGCAGCTAGAGATTACAGCAGATGTGTCTAGACAGCAGACATTTTACCAAAATTGTATTTGACTTACAGTATTTTTCTATCTGTGAATTTAAACAGTAATTTAAAAAAAGGTGTTTATACTGTTCACATTTATGTTGTAGTTGGTCTTTGTTTCGTTATTTCAAAAAGTTTGTAACGCAAAATACATTTTGTACAAAGTCAAACATTTTTATACAACATTGTGTTGGATTCAATGACCACCGAAGTGCTTAATTTTCTTGTTTTCTAAATAAATGAGAACAAACTTGCAGCTTGCAGTCATTGTTAGACTTTTTATTTATGGCTTTATTTCATCTTAAGTAGATTGGGAAGTACACATATGCACAATAGATTGTACTAAAATGGTCTTCACATCACTACCAGTCAATTACTATGTGGTTACTCACCTTAAGTTGCATTAGGAACTCAGTGCTTCTCTAACAGTAGCACTCGGGCTTCTTTTGGGTTAAGTCATTAATTTATGCTTTAAACTTGGACCTGGTTAAAACAGTTGATGTGGATCTGAAATGAGCCTTATTGAAAAATCTGATATAATTCAATGTTTTATATGTTAATGTCTGTGTTTGTTATTTTAGCTTGTGTGATGGTAATTCAAATGTAATGTCATATAATGTCAGATTTTACAAATATAACTTGGTATTTACTCAGGACTAAAATGCCTGCAGTTGCAGTACATTGGCTCCTCTGCAACTTGCTTTGTTCAAGGTGTTGAGTCAAATGTGTTCAGACTTTTGTCCTAAAGCTAAAAAATAAACAGGCCAGGGTGATATAAATAATAAATAAATACAACTTACAATTACAATGTTCATAGAGAAAGCGATTCTATATAAAAAAAATCTCTACTTTAACAACAAATTAAGGCTTTCCTCTCCAGTGCCATTTAGCACACACACACACACACAAATCATAAAAATAAAAACCTGTAAAATTCTATTAATTGCACCGCCATATTCAAAAACCCTAGTACATCATGAGACTGGGGTTTCTTTGACTCTAAACGCCTTCAAGATGGAGGCTGAGCTGGAGAGATCTGCTCGATACAGTCCGATCCCGAGGCACACCGACTCTGTCAGCTGGACCTTGAATTCGTGAAGCTTTGTCCCTTTGCCTCCTGTAGTGCTGAACGCGATAGCACCTTTGACAAAGTTCACAGTCACTGCTATGCGGTTTGTCTTTAGACTTTCAGCCAGAGCCGTCTTCTCCTTGTTGTGTAGAACATACAGTTTGCCTTCATCATTGTGCAAGAGGCTCCACGACTTTGCATTGCCCCCAAATGAACTTGTTTCTTTGATTTTGCGCTGGATGCTTTTGAAAGTCACAGCAATTTCCCAGTAGCCGTTGGCCTCCACTTCCCAAATGTGTGTCCCAGAGGTGAAGCATTGGGAGGAGAGCACTTGGGGGACCTCAGTGAAGCGGTATCTGTTGTTGGGGTACTCTATCTTGTTCTTTACTCGCTGCACCGTCTGTAAGTCCTCAGACACCTTAAGGTAAGGACTCACACTGTCCAGGTCCAGCATCAAGTTTTCTGAAAGAATAGATGCAATGTTTTCCATAAACAGAAAAGACTATGGTCCAAAAACAGGCTGGAGAATTAATTGATATAGAAGGTGGCACATTTTGCTTCATAGACATTTTACTTCAATTAAGTTACTTTCTACTAAGGATAAGTAGTGTCTGAGGTCTTACACAATATTTATGACAATATCTGAGGTTTTTACAATATTTTATTGTATAAGTGCTTCTTTGTTTAATGCAGCGCTTTGCTAAAACACTGACACTTTGCCCTGCCTAAACCTCCTATTGGTCAGCATCATCAAGCTCTGGGTGAGAGACAGATGAGCAAATAAGCAAATGTGTAGTGTCCATGGATATTTCCTTCTACACTTGTACATGTGGATGATGGTGGAAAGGCATCTGGCATACGTACTGAAGTAAATAACAAAAGGGCTAATTCACTGTAGTAACCCATGATGAAAAGAGAACATGAATCAGAAATGAATCCTCAGCTCTACAGTTATAAGTCAGTAGTAATCATCAAAGTTGAACTGATGGTATGAAGTGCATTTGGTGTTGTTACTTTAATTCCCCATGTATTGTTATTTGTTGTTTAACGTTATTACCTTCATCATGACTCTGTACAGGAGTTTGCCATCTGCACGAATAGTCCTGATCCAGCTTCAGCTCTAAGCAGGAAAAAACAAAACTTTACCAATTACTCCATTTAGGTGTAATTATAAAAAAATAAAAACTGAAAGATCATCACCTGCTATTGTGGAGTACATTCTTTGCACATGCTTTTCCTGACTTTCCAACTTGTTTGTTAGATTCTGATTTTCTGAAGAGTAGTTGTAAGCTGTTTGGAAATAATTGAAACAATAAAAATCAGTTTTTAAAGCAATTTGATGATGTTAGTTTTATACTTACTATAATAGAGAACTATGAACCACAAACACAGTAGGACAACAGTGACACTGTTAAAGCAGGAATCAAGGGAGTTCATTCTCTTTCTCTGTTTAAAAATAGGATAATAAAACAACAAATTACATACTGCTATTTGCCACCATCAAAAGACACATTTAAGAGATGATTGTTAATTGAAGTTAACCCTTATTAATGTGTATATTTTGCAAAGGGCTGCCAGTCATTTTCAAGTCACTCAGAGAAAGGGTGCACTGTTGACTCGTTGGTGCACATGAGCATTGAACATTTTACACAAATCAACCTATTCAATCAAATCAACTACAGTATATAATATTTTAGTGACATGACTTCTCTAGTTTAAATGTTAAAATTAACAGGAAGTGCACATCAGTAGGCAGCAGTCAGAAGCAAAAGTAGGTGGGGTGGAATACGTTGAATCAAGTGTAAACCTACCTAACCCCCATATGTTTTAGTCACTCATTAAATTTTATACTCATTTATTTTATAACATATTAACTCATGTGCATGAATTGTACAATAAAACTCACTTCCTGATGGATTTCTTCTTGCAGACGATTAACAGAAGTTGTAGACTGCGACAGCTTTTCCTGAAGTACTTTAAGTTGTTCATCCATGTATTCCTAAAAATTAAAAACATGTTAAAATAATTAGCAATAGCACTAAAACATTTTCACTTTCACTATGGAACAAGAAAATCCAGTTGACACATGCTTCATGGAAAATACTCATAATTTTATTTTAAAAAAACCCAGGGCTGGCTGATATTAGGAAATCCTTATGGTAAATGGTCAAATTTTTCTATGACTCTGAGGGCGAGGTGGGTTAAGTGTCTTGCCCAAGGACACAACAACATTCATCTGTGTGAGCTAGAATCGCACCGCCAACCTGTGGATCTGACCGCTCAACCGAACCTCCAACCTTCGGATCAGTGAACAAACACTCTACCAACTGAGCTACTGTCACCCCCTTATGGCAATGATTTTATTTTAGTAAACTCAATAGTCCAAATATTTACCAGTCACAACTGTGTAGCAACTGTGCAAGAAATGTACTCAAAATTTTTAATAATGCAGCTCCACCTCCTTTAAAAAATGTATTAAATTTTCTTCCGAACAAACTACCCGATCCACTCGGTCTTCTGTGAACCGAAATTGCATAGTTTCAAAAAGATCCTCGGCCTTTGCATTTCAAACCATCAGATAATGGAAGAATTTTACTAGACATCTGAAAAACTACATTTTAGATTTAGATCAATTTAGATCAAACGTGTCCACAGCAGTCGAGTTAATTTGTATCGCTCTGTCTCACTATAAAAACCTGCACATAACTGATTTTTTAAAATTGGTATGGACTGTAGAAAACATACCGTCTTGGACATGGGGAAATTTATTGTATTTTTTGTAATTTACTGCTAATGTCAATGATGAACTGTTTGTCTTATAATGTAATTGTAATGAAATATGTATTTTAATGTGTGTTCACCTGCCCAGGGCCTGCAGATGGAAAGTAGCAGTAGCTAAATCTAGTACAAATCATCTCTACTTTTGTTAGATTAATGAATTTGTACATGGTCCCTGACAAATAAAGAATGAATAAAGAAAGAAAGAAAGAAAGAAAGAAAGAAAGAAAGAAAAACAAATCAACTTAGTCAGGAGAAGCATCTGGGGATGACCCATGTTTAGATCTTGAGCTAGATTCAGTCAGGAATACCTAACTGGAAGATGAGTGACTAGTCTGTAGTCCACGTTTTAAGTTGATTGAGAAAACTGGAGTACCTGGACTACATTGTGGCAATACTTACACAACTCACTGTAAGTATTACCACAATGTAATACTTACAGTGAGTTGCTTCTTCATGACATTGCAGGTCTGAGTAGCGAGGTCCTTTTGCTTGGTTCTGAGGGAGCACAGGTTGCATATGTACTTTCTGGTGATGCGACAGTAGTATCGGAGCACTTGGTCGTCGTGTTGGGGACATTTCCGTTCCTGCAGGTCACTAAGGGGCTGGACCAAAGGATGTCCCGTGTAAATCGGCAGCTCCTGATGTGATCTGACATGCATTTGGCACATGGACACCTCGCACTTCAGACATGTTTTAAAAGCCAGAGTGGTGTGATCAGAGCAACAGTCACAGTACACATTCTTCTCTTCTGCCTCCTGTTTATAGAAGGAAACATTGGTTGTAAACAACATGAACACTTAGTGAATAACATTACTAATTATTAGTAAAAAGCAGTCAGCTGACAATATATAATATAATAGCATTACTAATTATTAGTAAAAAGCAGTCAGCTGACAATATATTATAATATAATATTATATCATATTGTATAATATGATATTATATTATAATTTTGCATTTTATATTCATGTGAGTATTCAGGAATAACAGTTTGTGGTGTAGTGATAAAACCACAACATATATTTGTGGCATTTTAAAACAATAAAATGAGATGTCTGTAATCCCTCTGTTGTCCAGGTCTGATCCATAGCAAAACATGAAGTTTAAATCTGTCAACTGGACAAATCTTTTTAAGAGTGAAGCAGCAAAACATCTTCACTCTTACAACGATTTGTCCAGTTGACGGATTCAAACTTCATCTTTTACAATAAAATTTTATTGCAAAAAAATAACTTAATTACTTAAAATTAAGAGTGCCAAATTTCATCTAATACGTTTGCATAAGAAATTGAAGCTTTTTGAAATTTTGTATTGATTTGTAAAAGTTATGCCAATATAGAGCATGGATTCTACTTACATTATTCTTGCTCTTGTACTCTTCTGCAATACCAGACAAGATGTAGTTGTTTTGGACCTCTATGACCGGTCCAAAGTCAGCCCTGCAGTCTGGACAGCGAAACGGGATGTCTGAGGTGTGGGCGATCATCTTCTTCACACATTCGAGGCACAGGCTGTGTCCACAAGGCAGCTGCCGAGGCTCATTAAAGATGTCATGGCATACGGGACAGGTCAAAAACTGCTCCAGCTGCAGCCTCTCTTTCTCATCCAGTTTTGCCATGATAGTCTCATGTGCTTTATTTCACAGAGAAAACACAGCATTAATTAACTTGTGTAATTCTGTAGTGCATGACCAGGAATAGCCAACTCAATTACAGAGAAAATAAGGTTTCAAATAATTTTAAAATGATTCATATGTACAATGAAGCAGTTTTTAATGACAGAATGTTTCCACAATGCTAAAATTTCAAACTTGATTTCAATACAGAGGAAAAAGCTTGACACTCACTGAATAGAAAAAATACAGTTTAAATTAGTTTTATAGCCTATAGGATACTTTTTTTTAGCGAAAGAAAGGTAGAGCCTGTCAATCTCGACAAATTACTGGTGAATTCTACTGTACATTAATATCCAATCATTCAAAAAAGTGCTTAATACACCAACGAATATAGCTTTAGGCCCGAGAATGGCTTACTTATTGTTTCTTTTAGTAACTTAACGAGGAAAGTTTCATTTGAGGAAAGTTTCTTTTGCGGTAGCCAGTTCACTCAACTAAATTGAAAGACCTACAAGTCCTAAAATGTACCAAAAAATATCCCAAAAGCGAATTCAGGAATTTACCAACTATTAGCTTACTAGTCTATAACAACGTGTAGAAAAAAAATAATAATAATAAAAAAAACATTAAAATGAGTTATGCTAGGCACTTCCACCTTCTACGTTTATAGCCAGGTTTATACATAAAAAAAGAAACATACCATTTAACGTTAAGTAAAAGGCGTTGGTTGTAATATAAAGGTTGTAATTTCGATCTTGCTGTTTGCTATTGGGCGATTGTCACAGGCACAAACCGAAAGTGTTGCTGTTTATATCGACACTTCCTGGTGGGCGTGGTCTTACAAAAGCCGGTTTGGACCAGTGAGACAAGCGCGCTGTAAAATAACTGAAATGTCATTTTATTGAGTGCAAAGGTAATAAATACCAAAGCAAGCCTTGACCATATATAGAAGTTGTGTCTTATTCATTTACAGTGAGGCTAATGCAGTTGCTTTTCTTAAACGAGGTGAATTTTAATATTATGGGCTACTGGAATGTCCTTCTACTAATCTGTTTTGAGAGAAACATTAAAATGCCAGAGGAAAAAAAAACAAACAAACATCATAGAGACAAACTTTAGACTGGCTCTTTTAGAAGAGTGCTAACTACTTGACAAATTACAGATAGGCTATCTATAGTAACTGCAATTTGAAGGACAAATGTTTCTTTTATCTTTTTCCCCATTATTGAGAATTATTCTTCATTCAGCAATGTTGTCTTTGTTTTTTTTAATTCATTTTCCCCTTTTATTGGGCCTTTTGTAATCCTCACTGGCGTCTGAAACTCACAAGGTACTCACAAGCATACATCTCACAGAAAATACACAGGAATGAAAAGGGGAAATCCTCCTTGACTGGAACCTGAAAACCTACTTTGTGCACGGACTGTAGACGCCACTATGATAATGCAGCTATGACAACATCAGCTTTATCTAACTGTTGGGAACATTTCAGGGCTGTGCTGCATTTACTGTAAATGGACTCATGAACTGGTAACCATCATTTAGTTATATGAGTCTTGTCATTTCATAAGCATCACAAATAAAAAACAGCTTGGGGATTGTTGGTAAACTATTACCTAAATCATGGCCATGTATAATGTAATATATTTCATGAAGTGTCTGTAAATCTATAAAGTAATTAAGATTTGTGATTTTTTTTTAATTATTGCTGAAGGCTATGCTCATCACATATACATATATCAAAATATTGAATGCATGTTAGTTTGAATAAAGCTTAGATGCATTATATAATTCATATATCATTTCAAAACATAATAATTCATATATCCTTTGAATATTGTCATGTAAGCACCATTTTTATACTGAATTCATATATTCTTTGAATGCTGTATCCTTTTGAAGGTTGTTTAACAAGCACTAACTATTCACTCATTATAACAGTTTCTCTTTAAATGCAACATTGTGTGATATGAATTATGGGAAACTGTTGGGGTTGTGTAGACACTCCTTTACAGAGATAAGGCTGCCGGAGTAGACTCGAGGCCGAAAAACAGACCGGTGCAGCCCGGAGAGACATAACACTGGTCAACACTAAATTTATTGTCTAAGATTTTTTAGCTGATTTAGGATAATTTTGATGTGCTGAATCCAAAAATCACATTGGTTTTGCTCAATCAGGTCAACGTTCTGAACTAAGCTACATATTTGTTTTTGGAGGATTTTGTTTACATGTATGAGTATTTTCATGTCATATGATGCAAAATTCTGTTATATTTCTCACTATAAACAAATTCTGAAGATTTTGCATGTGCCAACTTATGACTAATTGTTTGTTTTTTTTTATATTACAAGTGAATGAAATTGCTTCGACTCGAAGATCTTGCAAAAATAAGCCTGACATATTCTGCTACATCTGCGGTGAATACACCAATGTTCCTAACAGGAATCAAGTCACAAGTTTCATAAAGCGTGCTTACCATGCTTATTTTGGTATTAAACTTGGTGACCAAGATGAAGCTTGGGCGCCACACATGGCATGCAAGTCATGCACCGAGTATCTGCGTCAGTGGACTAAAGGCAAGAAGAGTTGTCTGAAGTTTGGAATCCCCATGGTTTGGAGGGAGCCGACATCAATAGCTACTTCTGGGCTATTGATGTGACTGGGATCAACAGAAAGCACCGAAGCAGCCTCAAGTATCCTGACAGTGAATCAGCACGTCGTCCTGTAGCTCACTGTGATGAAATTCCAGTACCTGTCTTTGTAGAAGTTCCTGACATCAGTGACAAAGATTCCTCCAGTGTGGTTTTAATGATGATGCTCCACATCCTTTTTCCTAAAAGGAGCTAAATGTTCAGGTTTCCTGAGAATCTGGGATCACTGAGTGATGAGCAGGTGGAGAGATTCCATCAGGACATAAAAGAGATGGAGACCAGGTATCAGGGACGCTGGGATGCAGTCATGATGGCTGATTACTGTTGGACTCTGAAGAGAGACATCCCTGCTGCTGAGCATTCAAGGGGTTCATAGAAACAGAAGTTCATGTCCTGAATTTTGAACAATGATAATGTAACATTCCAATTTACATGTACTTACCTTTATCAATTAACATAACGTAACATTTAATTAATACTTTCTGTTAGAAAACTATTTTTTATCTATTAAAACATTTTTTGGATGAGAAATATTAAAGAAAATACATTGATAACGTCACAAAATTGTAATCAATTTAGTCAGAAGATCGGATTTTTCAAAATCAAATTAGCATAAAAACCTGACCTGACTGAGAAAAATGGATATCATTTTTGGATTCAGCGGTGCTAAATGGTCCCAATTCAGTAGAAAAAACACAGACAACTTTCAAAAATGTTTTTTTTGTAACCCAGTGTAATATTTGCATATTCATGTTGCATGTTACTTTCCAGGGAAAGGCAGACAGACCGCCTGCTGCACATACCAGGGATAGATCATTTGACCCCGGGTACTGTATTAGATTGTAACTGTCAGGGAAATAAACTTTTGAGATTTGAACTGATCGAATCCAGTCATCATTTTGATAGAACACGCCCAACATTGCTATTATTTCACACTTTTGCAAAAGAGGAATGATAGGGTAACAAAAGTATACAAATCACAAACAAGTAGTAAAGTATGTTTTAGCCACATTATAAATGAGATTAACATGTTGCCAAATGTTTAAAAAAAAAGGTTAAAATATCTCCATATACACGTCTTTATCTTACAGTAAATGTAAACAACAGATATAAAATCTGTTAATTGGAGGAATGATCCAGTGTTTAAAGCACTTAAAAAAGTAACTTTCTACAGTTTTTTGAGTTCCCCTGAGGTAGAGCTACAAATGTCCCAAGAGGCAGTGGTGTGACAGCTACAAGCCGGCAATAGTCCTGAAGGAGGGGACAAAGAAGCCACACTGGCTCAGCGTGTGCTTTTCCAGGTTCTTCTGGATTCTGAAGGTTTTCCCACAGGTCGAGCAGCAGTATGGCTTCTCCCCCGAGTGGAAACGCAGGTGGGCCTTGAGGTTCTCTCGGAGCCGGAAACACTTCCCACATTGAGTGCAGCTATACGGCCGCTCCCCTGAGTGGAAGCGCATGTGTCGCCGGAGGCTCTTCCTCAGGGCAAAAGTCTTGGAGCAGTGCAAGCACGCATAGGGTTTTTCTCCAGTGTGAAAACGCTCATGGCGCCGCAAAATCTTTTTGTGCTTAAACGTTTTCCCGCATTTGCTGCACGCATAGCCGCCTCGAGAGTGAGTTACAATCTTCTGTAGGCGCCACACATCGTTGTCACACTTTGTGAAGCAGCACAAACGATGGCCCGTGTGAAAACTCTGGTGAGGCCGGAGGTCCCTTGGCACAGACCACCCTGCTTTCCCACTGACATCCTGGGGTTTGGGAACACCCTGAGGCACAGATAGCAGATTAACCAGTTGTACCGCACATGGCTTTAGTAGCTTCATATCCAGTGACTGCAGCTTTATCAGGGGCTGGTTTTGGGGAGACACTCCGGCCTGAGCAGGGGTAATTGTCCCATCAGACAGAGATGGGCTGTAGGCCCTGCCTTTAGCAGTGCTCACTTTGGCTTGTTGAGGCTCGGTGTGAATAGACTGTTCTGAGATTTCAGGCTCTGCTTTTGAAGGGCGAGTCTTGAGGATTATTGGGCAAACAAACTTAGTCTGGTCCAATGTGGCATCACTGACACTCGGTTGGATCACATAGACTTTCTTTTTACTGGAAGACCGCGATGGACTTTCAAGACATTTGTCTGAAGATGCTGGGGAAGAAAAACAAGTTATTTAAATCTTCAGAATTAGGAGTATAATTCAGAGTGGACGGGTGTAATGTAAATTAATACAAATTATGAAAAGTTTACTCAACATTTGATTTTTACGGTGTTTAAATACTTAAGCACTGAGCCATGACATTCACTTCATAGGATAGAACACTGAGACCGTGAGTTAAACTGAATGCATACAATTAAAGACACATACCCTTGGGTTCATTTGGATGTTCATCTTTCATGCGTGACTCTGACTCAGAGTTATTCAGAGATGTGGTGTCAGTTTGAAAAAAAGTCTGCAACAGTTCCCCAGCATCAGCAACATTCTAAAACCAAAAACACAGACATTTTTAACCAATAGAATAGACTGAGACATAAAGCAGGAGATACAAAGCTATTAACTTTCTCTAATACTGACCTGCTGTGTGTTAATCGGTGACCAGAGGGGGGCCACGGGGGCTTCATCTTCTGACAGAAGAAGTCCTGGGGGCATGAGGTCATTCACCTTAAAACCAACCTCATCTGAGCACAAGATGGGATCTGTAAGGACAGGGGGGAAGGGCCAAACAGGGGTCAGTGTAGATTTTGTGGGACGTAAAATTCCTGAGCAACGACCAACAGAAAACAACATTTAGAACTTGCAGAAATTCATGCAACAAACAAAACGTGCATTCAGAATATGGCGGAGCGAATACTACTACGGTGACACATTGAAATCCAAAGCATGCTAGCTAATGAAGATAATTAAACCCCAAAACCGTGTGTTAAATTTCGAAATCCATTGCAAAATAAACAAAAACACGTACCATGCAGTGCTGTCGGCGTACAATCAACTACGTCTACTTGCACGCCGATACTCTGTTTACCCTCTGCAGCATTTAAAGGGTAAAATGCCTTCACACTTCCGCTCTGGTTGTCCCTGCGGCCCGGGTCTGTGGCTGCAGCGGAGGCTAGGTACGTGCTCTCGAACAGTTTGGTCAACTCCACCGCGGCCGCTTTCACCAGAGTCCCGAGCAGCGTCTCCACCTGCTGCTGGAGCTCCACGACGCCTCGGGACTGCATGTTGTCCTGTGCTTCGTTTTGTTTTGGAGAGATCAAAATAAAGCTAGAAAAAAAGCTTTTCGTCAAGTATTCCTGTTATTTATCATCGAAACAACCACATGGCTTAAAAAGAAGAAGTGGGCGTGTTTAAAGACTACGCACGCGCTATACTCAAACTGAAGGGTAGCCCGCCCCCCCTGTGGTAAACAAAGTACTTTAATGCCCTTTAAAAATGACTTAAGCCTACTAAAAAGTAAATTACATGTAAAGAGAGCTGCTCTAAGGGTCATGGGTGGGCGTGGCACATTTGAATTAGGCTACATTAAAAAGGACAGCAGATGATGCAAATCCTGCATGGACCCCTTCTTACTGGAGGTTCTGTTTTTCCTGTTTTCTCCAGGGCTCAGGGATAATGGGACGGTAGAGGATCACTTACTCCGACCAGTGCATATGGGTGATGTGTTGTGAATTCCCTGGAGCACAGTGCAGAGGCGTAGCTACTCAACAGGCAGGACAGGTTAGGGGCCCCCAGAGTCTTTTGACCACTATATGGTCATTATAGTAAATTAAAATTCATTGACTGCCTTTAGCCACACCCCTGAATCAGTCTTTAACCAAATTTAAAGTTTCTGTTTCTTTCTCAACATAATCATTTTTTATAGCAATATATTAGCCCATTACTACGGTAATATGAATCTGTTGCAATCTTTGCACATATTTTATAAATTCACTTGAAAGACTCTACAGTTGTGGTGTAAATGTCCAAGATGTTATTTATTTAAGACTTTACAGTATAACCAAAATATTTCTTGTTAAAAAAATAGATTGAGTGTTTTTACTTTGTCACAGTATAAAATATCCATTTGTTGCGAATCACATTCACAATACAATGTTACATTGTTTTAAAGAGGAGGCTGACAATAGTTCAGTTCCATTGGACTGTCAGAACTCCAGTATTTGTTATTCTGCTTTTGTCTATGGGGCAAATAAGAAAATTATACAACATTTAACAAAACATGAATACTGTAAAAGACTTCACAGGACTGAGACATTAGAACTCCTCTTTTGATATAAAAAATATTTCATGGGTATAACGTATGAGTATGGACTACAATGATCTTTAGTAGCCTACTTTACAAAGAGGACGGTTAGCACTAAAGGGACAAACAAAAATGGAATATAGATGCAGATGATGACGTAAAGACGAACTCAGTGTAAGAATGTGTGAACGTGACAGTCACTGATGTTGACTCTTGAAGTTGTATTGGTCAAAATTTTAAGGTAAATTAAGACAAAATCATTCAGTAATCGTCATCATCGTCATCATCGTCATCATCGTCATCATCGTCGTCATCGTCGTCATCGTCGTCGTCATCATCGTCGTCGTCGTCATCATCATCATCATCATCGTCGTCGTCATCATCATCATCGTCGTCATCATCGTCGTCATCATCATCGTCATCATCGTCATCATCGTCGTCGTCATCGTCGTCATCGTCATCATCGTCATCATCGTCATCGTCGTCATCGTCGTCATCATCGTCGTCATCGTCGTCATCGTCGTCGTCATCGTCGTCATCATCGTCGTCGTCATCATCGTCATCGTCATGGTCAGGGTCGATTTTTCCAGATAGAACATCTTCAATCCAGTCCTCCAGCTCCTCCGCAGAGGGAAGGTCCTCTCCATCATCCATATCCATCCACACACTGTCAGCCTGTGGAATGTACCAGTAAGAAGTACCACATCAAAAGTACTGCAAAAAACTGAATATCTATGCCATTAAGTTATATTTATCTTAATTTGAGTAATTTTGACTAGTTTATATTTATTCAGTTGTAGCATATATATGTGTAGAATTGTAGACCTGTCTTAAGCTATTTCTGAGAAGTTTCAATATTATCTGACATCTTAAAAAAAAACAAGAAAATGCATATGTACATTGAATACATTCTAACCTCTAGTATATTTTTAGTTTGCAGTTTTGCAGTTTGATACTTACGTCTTCGCTATCAACAACACCAATCTGTGGGTAGGAGAGATCAATTCCAAAGGTTTTCTCCCAATGAGGCAAGAGCTGTAAGGAAAATTGACAGAGTTACCACTATACAGTACATGCATGGTTAGGTGGCCTGTCACATAGGCCCGCTCTGGTTTCTTACCAAAGGAAAATCATCAGGGTCGATCCACACAATACTCAGGTTGGGATTATCAGTGTTATCCTCAGCAACTTCCTTCAGGGTCTCCAAGAACTCAAAGCTATCTGTTGAGCAAAGAACATAGGTTGGAATTTAAACCAATCCCAGTTTGAGGTTTCTGCTTCAGCTTCTCTCTTCAGGTGTAACAGCTAACTGTCTGATTGTATGCCATGTCTAAAAATTGGACTGGTACAGATGCACACAGTGTGACTAAAATTCTGAAGAGGTGACACTGGTAATTATTTTTATTTTGTTTGTATTCTTGTTCATATATGTAATATTAATAACATTTATAAATAGCTAAAGAGCATGAAAAGAAAGAGCCCAAAAAGAGGTCAGAAAATGGGCACATCTCACCTGGGTCAGCCTCCTCTGCAAAAGCAATGATGTGTTCACCATCAATATCATCTTCCTATAATTAAAAAGAAATAAATACTTATCAAACACATTCTATCTATATCTGTATCTGAATAAGTGTCATAAAAATCTCACCCAAATCTCATACATGTTGTGTGGTTGCAGCTTCCTCAGGGTTGGTCTTAATTGAAAGAATACATTTAAGTAAAGGATTGGCCGCAGTTTATATTAGGACTACATACTGTATTAACAATAACACTGACCTGTCATTCGCTTCAATGAACTTGACCAGCTCTTTCTCAGTATATGGTTTACCAGGAATTACCATAGGATCTTCAATAAAGGGCTCATAGAAGTCAACCTCATTTAGTTTAAGCTCCAAAGCCTTGGCTACCTGTGAAGAAAATAATCATTTTTAGATGCAGCACATACCCTGGTGTTAGCCTTACAGTTATTTGTCATGACTATTATTGCATATTAGACTAATTAATTCAACTTTAATAAATTAATTTGTCAAACAATTGTGACATGATTTGTGCATTTGATGGACTATGATTATGTTATTGTAAAGTTTCACATTAATGTTAGCAAATCACCTTGGCGTTAAATGTTGCAAAGAACTTGATGTGAGGATGGAACTCTTCTGCAGCATCAGCAAATGCCTCAAAATCTGAAATGCAACTTTTATCCATCAGATTACTTGACAAAGAATGTTGCTAATCAACTCTGTACTGATCAGGTCTATAGTGCATTGTGAAATTTGCAATCAATTTGAGATTCTTACGGTCAGATTTGTGATTCTTAAAGTAGCCCACCAGTTTGATGTCCTCTTCTAGATTTTTAAAGCCTTTTAGCTCCTTGCTGTTGTCAATGATTTCCACTGGGTCTTCCAGAACCTACAGGTGTCACATGAATGGGATAACACAAAGGAAGACAACAAGAATATAAATCTATAAATCTTAAGTAATATATGCACAAACATTGATATATATTGTTTTTCTCAAATAAGGCAAGCTATTAACTGTGAGATTATATCCTCACGAACATCATAGATGAACTCCACTAGAGTGTCAGCTGCAAGCTCTCCATCATATTCAATGACTTCATCCTCTGTGAAGATGAAGATGCTGTCGGACTCCTCCAGACCTGAGAAAGACCAGACATGTGAGAAACAAAAACCTATGAACAATTATCTTGTTGTTGAAGAATTACCCAATTTCTTGGCAAGACCCTTGTCATGCTTTGCATCAATAAGACCGACTCCAATATCTTCATCTTCATATTCATCAAGTACTTGGGCTACAAGCTGCAAATATTCACACATAAGTATATCAATATATGCATAAAATGAATGATAGACAACTGTACATACCAATATTATCTATTATTGACACATTTGAAAAACATGTATTATTAGTAGTATTATTAATATAATAACCTTAAAAGCATACTTGAAGTTTATGAGCTCATGAAACTCCAATGACCATAGGTCACACCAGTTCTCATTTACACACAGGAAGTAGACGAAATTTAAAATTTTCTGCACCAATGTTGACCTGTTAGAATATTAGATAGATGTTTGTTATGTCTATATTTTCTTTATTTTAGCCTAGACATATAGTATATTGACATAATCATTCACTACTGCAGTAATGAATACTAGAGCATCAGGAGGACAATATGCTTTTTTCCCCTCCAAGTCATATTTTGATTGCCGCCCCTTTTTATCTCATGACTCTCTAATGCCAATAATAAATACATCCTCAAATGATCATACATTCATAAGGGCACACATTAGCCCTCTCACTGCTCACAGAATTACAAAAGGAGCTTGGTTTAAATATAGCATTCAGACTACTCAGGCCCAGGGACTATTTTGGAGAGGTGGCAGTGATGTTTAGCTTTGGAGATCCGCTGACAGTTCAGTCCTTCAGAGTGTCAGTCACACCACCGAGCTGAGCTGGCACTACAGAAACCCCGATCCACCCGGAGCAAGAGGGACAACAACTCTGTACATGACGTCATGTGCCAAGGAGATACACTCCTGTAGAGTCTATCGTCTCTATAATCAGTCACAGCAGATCTGTGACTTGTTTTCTGCCAGATTTCAAATTCTTTTCATGTCCATATTAGTTTACACTGGCAGGGATTACTTACTTAGCTTACTTAGAGCTATACGTGAACAAGACTACTAAATGTTACCTGAGCAAAGAGGCTTGCCCTCTTTCATTGTGTAAATAAATTGCCAACAATGTTTATGTAAATTACTTTACAGTTTAACCTTCAACCCTTCCACTGTTATCACACTTTCACTGTCTTCAGTGGGTTAATGGATTAATTCATCAGTGATTAATGCCAAATAAATCTTTGCCTCCTCTGACAGAAATGAAAACATGTCCTCTTCAGATAGTCGATATTCACTATATTTATGAGACGCTGTGTGTTATGACCAGACCACTGATGGAAGTAGATGCTCTACAACTTTACACTGTTTTTTCATGAACTATACTTTTAAAACTGGGCAAATTCTGTTTTGCAGTCAAACATATCCACATCTGCACAGGTTCACATGCAGACCTACCTCAAGAGCCAACTCCTCTATCTGAAATTGTCTCTGGGCAACGCGGCTGGGTCCAGGGTGGTCATGGTAGTACACCACCAACACATCATACTTCCTCATCACAGCCTTATAGTTGTTGATATTGAGGTCATGGACACGATCTTTACCATCATACTCAGGGAAGTCCAAGCTCTCCTTAGCCAAGGTAAATGCCCCAAAAAACAGTACAACTGTTACAAACACCCAGCCCCACTTCATGGCTCGTCTCAGAGGCTAGGGGTTTCAATTTTTAAAAGTTAAATAAAGTGAAATGAAGTTGAGAAGAACCCCTTCCAATCCGCGTCACCCAGAGGAGAGCAAGACCAACGCTTGCACGTACCTAATTAAAAACCCTCCATGGGCAGAGGTTGTGAGGGACAGTGTGCACTAGGGGCTGGACTAAGCTGTCATAGGTGTAAGCTTTAAAGGAGGGGTGCTCGGGCCAGAGGAGATGAGGCGGGGCAGGTGTGGTGGCTGTGTGTACATGTACTTGTATACTGTAGCTTGTGGTATAGGTGGCTCTCTTTCAAACATAACAGGGGAGATGTGCAACATTGTGGATGCACAGAGAGGATTAAGACAAACAATAGAAGTCATTCAAACCAGAAAGTCTTAGATAGGAATTTTGGAATTCAAGGCCTACTGTTGCCTTATTTAGTGTAGATGGGGGCATGGATTCCAGCTAAAAATAATGAATGTGGCATACAGAAGTACATATCAGGGCGGGTTCTTGGTGTCTTATGCACTACTGTTGGCACCAGAACAGAGTTTGTAGGTCAAAGTGATACAAGAGAGTTGCACCTGCTGACCCAATGTCCATCCCTTATCACTCAGTCAAAAAGAAAGATTTTGACAGAAAAAAACTCAGTTTAAATAACCTGTATGCCTGAAATCAGCAGGTATTATCTTACAAATGGAAATGGGGTAAGCTATAAATAAATGCATGCTTCAAATATCATTCCTTCTGCACACCCTTCCTGAAACAAGACATGTAGCCTTTTAACTTGCACAAAATCTTCTCTACCCATGAAATCACAATCAAGTAACAAGGGTTCTTAATTCCAATTTAGGAACAGTATGCATTTTGATTTTAAATTAAAATTTCATAAACATGACATATTTGTGTCCTCCGAATAGATATGAGGTAAACATTTGAACAAAATATTGTGATGCTGATTTATTCTTAATTACAAAAACATTGGACATGACGACCAAGGTGTAGTTCTCAAGATGATTATCCTATTGGGTTGCCAGTTTCAATGCTGAAATCAAATTGATTTAAACCTAAAAGGACTCTCTCTGATCAGAATCCTCGCTACCTTAACACCAGCACCTGCACCCAACAATTAATCTGTGCTATGCAGCTTCTGCAGCTCACTGAGTGAATTCTGGAGATCCTGAGTGCGTGACCTGTCCAGTAGGTACTGAGAATGAGAAAAACTTGCATGCAAAACATGCAAATTAAGGCACTGGCAAGCTAGGTTCAGTAGTGATTGTAGTACCTTTTTAACCCTGTAAGAACAAAGACTACATACAGTTCTGTGACATATCTAGTTTATGTTGCAGTCTTTCTATAGATTTTGTATTTATGTAAATTATAAAGAGGCAATATAGACGTGTCTGCAATGCAAATACAAGTTATTATTTATTAAGATAGTCCTCGATTAGTGAGGTTTTTCAATTAGTATCCAGAGGAGGGCGCTAGTCAATGACCAGTACTTTATCACGTGACAGCAGGTCACGCCTACCCAAGGTTTTTATAACGGAGGTTTGTGTTAAACCAATTGAGACGTGTTTACAGGAGGTGTTTGGAAGTAAGTAGACTAGTTTTTATTCAATGTATTTTGTAACCAAGCTATTGGTGGACTACAACAGTGGCTATAACTTCTGAACACTTATAACTGGACCATAGCATAATCCAATCGAATAACTCCACATGAAAACAGATGCTATATGCTATGTTTTTGAACACAGTTTGAACGTTTGACAGTCAAACAGCCGATACAGTTGCTCGCCTTATAATGTGATTAGTTTGGCTAGAGACTTTTGTTTCTCTTGATCAATGACCTTACGCTGCTTTTATGTTTTCAGATGGCTTCAGCTGTGGCCAACAGGGCCATAGGAGCCATTGTAGGAGCCGCAGTGGCGGATGCAGCAGGTATTCAAAACTAAAAGTCTAAGTACTGTTGTTGATACAGTTTTTGCAGTGCATATCTAATGGCATTTTAAAAGAGTTTCATTTATGTGACATTTTACATTGCAGCCCAGCCACTCCATTGGGTATATGACCTACAAAAATTAGAGTCAATTCTGGCTCAAGACCCAACCCCAGAGTTTCGGGTTGAATCTTCAAATCCCTTTTACAGAGTGAAAACAGGCCAACAAAGCTGCTATGGTGACCAAGCCTATGTCCTGCTTGAGTCTTTATCAGAGTGTGGAGGTGCAAACAATTATTATACTGTACATGTGATAAGCAATGACTCTCTCACCTAAGTTGTTTGAGTGTTGATGGCAGGTCTTGATGTGGAAGATCTTAAAAAGCGTACGCTGAAATTCTTTGGTCCAGGTTCCGTGTATGACACTCCTGTGAATGATCCATACAGGGAGAAAGGAGGTAAGTTTACAATGACTCAGCATTAATGAGTACCACTTCATAATCACTATACTTTAATTAACCTTAATAAAGCATGGGGACATGAACATGACTTAACTGATAATGAAATCATAGCTTATGAAGAATGATTCAGGGTTAGTAACTACTTCATTAAGGTTAGGTTGTTCATTATGTAGTCTCTGTGCTTGAATTATTCTTAATAAACATGCTCTAAGGCTAATTAAAGTGTAGTTATTATAAAGTGAGACTAATTGACGAGTATAGAATGAGGTAGAGCATTAAATCAATATGTCATTTTTAGCCCCAAGACCTCAATTACCAATTGAGGGACCATGGAGGCATGCAAGTTTGAAGGGTTTCCTAAAAAATGTGGATGCAGGCAAAGAAAATACAGGTGAAGTAGATGAGAATGTGATGATCAGGCTACAGTATCAAGAGAAGACAACAGCTCGTAATGTTGTGTATTTTAACCACAGGTTGTGAAACCGACTGTCAGATTGATGGAATAACTAAACTAGCTCCTATAGTGGCTTATTACGCTGGGAAACCTGAAATGTTGGAGAAAGTTGAAGATGCCATACGTGTAACCCAGAATTATGATCCTTGTGTAGCAGAGACTCTCGCAGCAGCAAGGTAAGCATTTTAATTAACAGTAGAATTGTTTAAACGACAAACAGCTCTGAATGTTTACTTTTTTTAGGTTCCTGGAGCATTACATCTTACATGGCCCTGATCCCAATGCCCTCGACGCGGTGATTGGTCAGCTCAGTGACCCAAAAAGAAACAACCCCCAAGATCTGGACAGAGCCATTATTGGTATGTAATGGCTGGGTTAATCCTGCTCCAGCACATCATGGGATTTATGATTTCTAGCCTGGCAAATCCATTTAAATTGCCTGTTAAACTGTAATATTAACTCCCTTTTTTCCTAAATATCACAATATCCACGTTTCTTTCATCGTAGGACACCTTATGCAAGTGAAGGAGAATTTATCTAAAAGTCCTAAAAATCTTATCCCCTCTGTGTTTCCAAATACATGAGGTAAATTGGTAGAGCTTTTGTTTTTAACTTTTTGTTATCATTGTTTTGATTTTCATATTGTTCATGCTGTGGTTTAGGTTTACCTGGTGCATTCCAAGCTGCTCTGCATGGAGTCCTCACAGCCACTCAGTTTGAACAGGCTGTTAGGGACACCATGAGCTGCGGTGGGTGCAGTTGTAGCAGAGGGTCCTTCATTGGGGCATGTCTAGGTGCTCAGGTAAAACTCAATAACATAGTTTGTTATATTATTGATATTATTTATTTATAAGCTTTTCAACAGTAGAATGTTACAATTTTGGTTTAAAGTTCTAATGTTTTTTTTCTTGTAGTTTGGATTTGAAACAATTCCATCTTCATGGACATCAAAAACCCTCAGATATGAAACAGTGCTAGACCATGCCAGGAAGATCACAAAGCATTACCAATAGTAGGTCTACAGTACCTGGATATTTGCTTTTATTACGTCATAAAACTGTTAAACTTTTACAGATCAGTGAATGAAGGTTATTGTCTAAACCAATGTGTGATAATAACCAGATGTTGTTATTGTATCTGTTTAGGGCATAGCATGTTTATGCACATGGATCTTTGTAATAAATATGAATCCAACAAAGGCTTACATACATTTTTCTATTTACGATGTGTGTGCTCTGACGTGAACATTAGTGAATAGTCTGTTCCTCTATATAAAAAAAAATCAATCAATCTCAGCTTGTAACTGTCTTATTAGGATCTATTAATTTGTTATAAGCACAGTCATAACAAAAGCTAGTAGTTTTTTAAATTTGTGACTCCATTCAAAAAGACGCAATTGACCTTCTGCGGCTGCCGTATCCGTGTCTGCTGATGACAGAGTTGGTTAGCTTGTGGGGAGTCAATCATGTCCAGTAAAGGGGGAAAACAAAGTCGGATTTCGGACAGAAAGGGCACCGGGGATGAGGATGAGGAGCAGCCTCTTCAGGCTGTTTTGGTGGCCGACAGTTTCAACAGAAGATTTTTCCCGGTGACCAAAGACCAGCCTCGGGTAAGCATCAAGCTAAGCTAATAGCGAAGCTAACTGTACCAGTGCCATGACCAGTGCCCATGCTGTAAACACGCAGATGGGACCTTTTCGATATACCATACTGCTGTGGTAAGTGGTATGTATATGTTTGCCTACCTTATGCATTCTTCGCATAACTTTTAAGTTGGAAGATAATGGATCTATATATGTCACAACTAACTTGAGTCATCTGTTGTTCGCCGGTGACAGGCGCTGCTGCCTCTGGGCAATCTTGCCATGATCGACTACACGCTGGAGTTCCTCACATCAACTGGGGTCCAGGAGACCTTCGTCTTCTGCTGTTGGATGGCTCCCAAAATCAAAGAGCACCTGCTGTAAGTATAAATACCCTGCATGTTATAAGAAGCTGATCCAAAATGGATATTTATGTGAAATAACAATGTTTATTGTTGTATTATTTATATATATATATATATATATATATATATATATATATATATATATATATATATATATATAAACTTTATATGCATCACATCAGCTGCAATGTTCATGTTGTAACTATGTCAGATTGCATTGTCCCTGTCAAATAAATATATAAATAAAAATTAAAAAATTAAAAAAAAAAATTTATATTTATATATATATATATATATATATATATATATATATATATATATATTACTGTTCATACTACAGTTCATTACAATTCATTCCTTTTGTTTTGTTCTCTAGTATGAGTGAAGATTGTTTTGTCACAGAGACTATGAATAAAAAATGTAATCAAAGCAAAACATTATATTTAATCATGATCTGATGATGTTTTTTTTGTCTGGCAGTAAGTCCAAGTGGTGTCGACCCACATCTCCAAACACAGTTCACATCATCACGTCAGAGCTATACCGCTCTCTAGGGGATGTGCTCAGGGACGTGGATGCAAAGTCCCTTGTGCGCTCTGACTTTGTGCTAGTCTATGGAGATGTGGTCTCAAACATTGATGTCAGTCAGGCTTTACATGAACACAGGTGAAACACCTACTATTCAAAGATAATCAAGCCTTTATTGAACTTGAAGTCTATAGTAACATTTTTACAAAACATTTTAATAGACACCGTAGAAAAATGGAGAAGAACATCTCTGTGATGACAATGGTGTTTAAAGAGTCGTCACCAGGACACAGATCTCGCTGCGAGGAGGACGACATCATTGTTGCAATGGACAGTAAGACCCAACGTGTCTTACACTACCAGAAAACACAAGGGCTTAAGAAACTGCAGTTTCCTATGGTATGGCTTGTTTTTGTAAATTGTTTTAAGTTCTTTTTATAATTTTGTTTGTATGTTGTTGTTTTTTGCAGAACATATTCCACAGTACAAGTGATGAATTTGAAATACGACATGATCTTTTGGACTGTCACATTAGTATATGTTCTCCACAGGTTTGAGACTGAGACAGAAAAAAACATTTATTTTTACAGTCTTTGGTTTTAAACGTACATTTTTGTGTCTTAAGGTCGCTGAACTTTTCACAGATAACTTTGATTACCAAACTAGAGATGACTTTGTGCGGGGAATTCTAGTCAATGAAGAAGTATGTAATTAATATACTTTCAGAAGACAAATTACTTGATTTTTTTTTCTACATAGACATAATGCTATAATTACCTTTTCAGATCCTGGGTAATCAGATACACATGCATGTAACCAAGGATGGTTATGGTGTTCGAGTATCCAATCTGCTCATGTATGACTCTGTGTCATCGGATCTTGTGCGGCGGTGGGTTTACCCATTAACCCCTGAGGCTAACTTCACTGACCACAAGGGGCGCAGCTGCACATACTCTCGCCACAACGTCTACAGAGGGTCAGGAGTGAGCCTGGGCCAGGGCAGCCAGATGGAGGAAAATGTGCTGATTGGCTGTGATTCCAGCATTGGTGGCAACTGTCACATCTCAAACAGTGTCATTGGTAACAATTGCACCATAGGTAAACCGATGCCTGTATTTTAACATAAATGTCAAATGTAAAGTTTTCAAATGCTAAAAAGTTGTTTTTTTAACATTGAAACAGGTGACAATGTAATTTTAGACCACGCCTACATTTGGAATAATGTTCACATTGCAAGCAATGTGAGAATCAGTCAGTCTGTGGTCTGTGACAGAGTAGTTGTTAAAGACGGTGTGACACTAAATAAACAGTGTGTCCTTGCATTTAATGTAAGTCTTTATTCAGTATTTTTTAAAATAAATTACACAAGTATTACATAACTAATTATTTTGATTTGAATTATTCTTATAGGTGGTTATTGGACCAAACATTTCCGTACCTGAAGGCACTGTGTTGTCCATGCACCACCCAGAAGAGGAGGAGGAAGATGATGATGAGTTTCTCAGTGATGACGCTGAAGTTGGTCAAAGCAAAGACAAAAACAAACAAAAAGGTTGTTTCTTTACATTTAAAATAATCCTGCAAAAATCTTACGTTAAAACTAAAGCATTGACTCTCCACTCATGCAGTGTTTAATCCAAAAGAAGTTGGAGAGGAAGGAAAGGGTTACATCTGGAAGGCTAGTCTGGATGACACAGAGGATGAAGAGTTGGCACACTGTCTTTGGGGTAGGTTTATCATTTGGTTTGTATAAAATATTTATATTTTATATGTAAAATATTTATATTTTATATGTAAAATATATGTATTTATTTTTTTGCATATATTTGCAAGGTTTGGTGTTGAATCCTGACCTTGAGAGTGAAAGTGAAGCCAGTGAGCCAGAGGATCCTGATGATCCTGTGATCCCCTCGCCAGAAATGGACGATGTCAAAGGTAAGACTTGACAAGACTACCTCCTACTGGCCATTCATCCAACTAAGGAATTGAGAAAGTTAGAAATTACTTAAAATGTAAGTTTTTATTGTTTTGTTATGTTGTTTATCAATCTTAAGCAATACAGTTGACACAACAACAATGTTGTGATGTAAATGATGGGGATACCATACTTTTAATTCAATTCACATTCTCTGACTGTTTTTGTAGTTTTTCAATTGGAGGTTTTGGGAACACTTCAAAGAGGCCTGGAGGAAAATATCAGCTGTGACAATCTTGTACTTGAAATCAACTCTCTCAAGTAAGAAGGGTGTGCTTGTTGATTTTCTCCTGATAAATATACTACTATCCATGTGTCCTCTGCAGATATGCCTACAACATCACTTTGAAAGAGGTCATGCAGATTTTGACTCGAACGGTGCTGGACTGCCCTTTTCAACAACAGGGATCACAGCTCACCACTGCACAATATGTTGCTCTACTGCTACCGGTAAAGCCTTAAGAAACACCATTTTTATTCTGTGAAAATATTAGATAAATTGTACATTAATAGATTTTCATTTTCAGTTATTGAAAAAATGGGCACCTGTGTTTAAAAACTATGTAAAAAGAGCACAGGACCAACTGGACTGTTTGTCTGCATTTGAAGAGCACTTTCTCGAAGTGGAGTCTCACTGGGCTGCTATGGTCAAGGTTATTTTTTTAGTTATTCTAAATCATGTCATAAGCAAGTCATAATAATTATACTCAATCATGAATAAGTGAATATGCTGTGGTCACCACAGGTTTTAATGAACATGTACCAGCTGGAGATTCTAGAGGAAGACATGATCCTTCGCTGGTTTTCCCAGGGAGCAACCACCGACAAGAGCAGGCAACTTCGCAAAAACCAAGGGGTCAGTATGTTAAATCAATCAGGATAGGATAATAATTATCGTAATAATTAGGATAATAACCTTAGTAACAGCATTCAAAACGGCATTACTTTTGTTAAATGTTTTGTGTATTTTGTTAAAGATATTACTTAGTACCAGTCTTTTTTTCTTTATTTCCATCTGCAGCTTCAGAAGTTTATTCAGTGGCTGAAGGAAGCAGAGGAGTCTTCAGAGGAGGAAGCATAGTTAACAAACTCGTTTGCACAAAGGGGTAAAGAGCTTCTAATTCTTGGAACTATCTCAGTGCCACACGTTGCAAGGACTATGGAATAGGCTATATATCTCATTATAGAAAATAAAGACTTCCGACTGTTATAATTTGTGTTTGTGTTTCCATAGTAGGAAAAAGTTTATTAAAGACTACCTGTTAAAATACAGCAGCAGTATTCAGTGTTCACAGTCACAGTTTTCAGTAAAAATACTTTCCAAGTTAAATCTAAAGTTATCAAGAGATTTGCATACAAAAATACAACATAAGATTATGTATCCAGTTAGTATAAAAGAGTTCAACATAATGCATTCCCTTATTTTTACTTTATAATAGATTATATTATTATTCTTTGTTTGATGTCAAAGCAAGTTCCTAGTTCGACAATAGCACTAAACTAAATTCTGATTTTAATAAGAAATTCCAGTATTGTTTCAAGGTATACATTTTAGACTTTGGTCCAATTTCTATTAAAGTTTCCTTTATGGCCTTTGCTATAGATGATTTACAGTAATTACGTGATAACCAAACATTTAAGAACATTTTCAGAATTTCCAAAAAAAAAAGACCATTTAACGACCTGATGATGTGTGTTATTAGAATCACTATTTAGATCTGCTGTCTTGGTCCCCAACTGTATTATAAATGACAGCTGCCAGAAGAGTAGCCCCTGTGATTCCTGTAAGTGCGGTGAGTGTCTTCCACATGCTTGCTGAGCTCTCATGTCTGTCCATGAAGCTGCGGTAGTCACCAGGGACCAGGATGTACTTGCGCCCATCCTGTGGTGCCTGTAGCCTCATTACTTGTCCTCCCTCCAGGACCACCTCTCCAAAACCAGTTAGTGTAGTCCCCACTTTCAACATCTCTTCCTGCTCCACCAGTGCACCGGGTTTCTCTCCACTGATGCCCTGCAGTACAATATTCACCATATCCTCCTCAGCGTGCTTTATCTTGTGGTAAACTCTGTCCAAAAAGTGCCCTGATGCCTCCAGAGGGTTGTGAACACTGACATAGAGGTCGTTGATGTAAGCTCTAGGGTTCACCAGGCTGAAGGGGACCGAGTTGTTCGTTTCCTTCTTGTTCATTGTTCGAGAATTCCTATGTTCAGATTTGATCATGATTAAAGGTGCACTATGTAACTTTTCTAGTGAAGGGTCCACCACCTGCTTGTCTTTGCCGAGACTTCACAGTATGGTATTAAAGCTTAAAGATAGGAATGCTTGTTTTTGAAAGTATTTTATGAGCAATAAAAGGGGATGTAAATCAGCCTAATAGTAAATGGATGCTTTAATGCCATACTGTGGATCATTCCAATCGAGCAATAACATCTCCAATTCGCTATGGAGACAAGCAGGGGGCAGATTCCCCACTAGAAAAAAGTTACATTGTGCAGCTTTAAAATTCTCAAATAATATAAGCAGAAACTGATTAAACCTTTTCTATCATTACCATGTCCTGGTGAAAGAGTTCCAGTATTTCCAGTGTTCCTCGACTGCTATTCTCTGGATCACACCAAAGCATCGTGGGACGTACTGACTAGCTATAGGCTCCCCATCAGCTTGAACCATACCTTAGAGGGAAAAATTTGGACATAATGAAGTGCTTCTCTAAACTTAACCAGACAGCCATGTTTACTTTGAGGTGAAAAATTGAAAAAGAACAGATTTGTAGAAATAATTTAGGCCTACCTTCTACAGCAACATACTGGAGTCGTTTGTGAGGGGAAGCTCTCAGTACACTAACCAAATGTTGATCAGGTTTGAATACAGGTATTTCCTAAAATCAACAGAGAAACTATGTAAATTGCATTTTTTTTATAAGGTACAGTAGCCTACAGATATGTTTTGGTTACAGTTGCTGCATACATTCACATTCATACCTTTAGTTTTTCTAATTCTTTCTTTTTGTCCTGGTATAGACGATAGAAAAGGCCAGAGAAAGCAAAACTAGACCCAATACCAATCCACACGAAAGGGTTTCCTGTAAAGTCACTCATGTTACCTGTAAACACAAGAAAACCATGTCAAGAATGTCACAGTGAAAGAGATGAAGCAGGCGACTTATTTCATATAAAAGTAAAGTGTATACCGGATAAAGACTTTCATGAGTAAATAACAACTTTCGCTTTGTGGGTTGACTAATAGAAAACGAAGCAAACAACAAGCACTATTAAGGCGCTTTACTTCCTACTTTCTTTAAATTACGTCATATTCCTGCAGCCAATGGCGTTCATTATATATTTTCTTTCACTAGATGGCGCCAGAGTAGTTATTCTCTTGATGACAATTAGCTGAACTGGCTGTATGCGAAGGAACGTGGTTGCTTTTTCTCGCTTGAATGCTCTTTGTCTCTTTGATGTACAATATCTACAGTTTATGTTATTTATCCTTTTCAAAACTATTCCAGTCTTGTAAGTGCATCAGGCGCGTTTTCATATTTTTCCAGTTGTTTTTCTTTAGATGATATGTTGTAAATATTTATCACATAAATTAAGTGACAGTGTGTGGAAAAGGTCTCAAAGAAAGGTAGAAAAATAGAGGAAGTAGCCCTGTCACCTCTGTGTCATCAAGGAAAATTCTATTGACAAGTTATGGGCAAGGAACACAGTTTTCTCACAGTTTAAACCTTCATTTAACAAAGTAAAGGTGTTGCCATTCATTTTTATTATTCCAATGATAACTATTGTGTAATGTAGACATGTTTTGGCCCATTATTGTCGTTGCTAGGTAACAGTTTTGCAGAATTATCTCTATATATGTAACATCTGCTGCCTGTGTCTAATCAGAGAGAAAAATGATCAATCAAAACTGTCAAACTAGGGAAAGCTAGGCAAGCTTTTTTTTTTTTTTTTTTTTTTTTTTTGTAATATCTTAAATATAATGATTAACTATGTTTTAGTGAAGTGACTAGTCTAACCTGGCACAGTCTTTCAAACAATTACCATGACCATCTTGCAGGACTGTATATCTATTTTTATTATATTTTATTTGACTTTTACTCAAACTTTGCGATCGAACATCCTAACTTTTTAATGCCATATATAACTTTATAACCTCCACTTTATATTTTTTATGCTCTGAAATCAATTTGACATCATATTTGGTCTCTTTACCATTGTAAGATAGAGTCAGTTCTGTCTATTTCCTTCAAGAGCTTACATTTTTTTATCTGCCTGGCCTGGAAGACTAAACATCCCCTTCAGCCAAAAGCTTTACTGATAAGCGAGAAAAGATGAAAGACATACTACTGCCATAGCAAAAAGCACGCTGCAGGGTGTACATGCCTTTATTTACCTCCAGTCCATCAGTCAAACAGAGACAAATGTATGGTGTTAAACTTTTACACAGACTAGTGCAGTTAATAGATTGTTACGAAGTTTTTGTTGCAATGTATTATGTTGCAAGTGAGATTGATGGAGACCTTGAAGAGGATAAAAGATTTTTGATTGATGAGTAACTCCAACCATCAGGGCAGATTTCAGAAAATTTCAACTTTACTGTAGAAGGAAGAAACTGTCGTGATAACTAATGATTTAATAACAGACAGACAGAAAAGGAATGCGTGTGTTGTGTAAAATCAAAACTCTACTTTGCCCACACTGTAAAGGTCCTATATTACACAGAATTGAATCTTGTGAGCTTTAAGCTGTGTTATAATGGTATTACCTCATCAAAACATATGTGAAGTTGTGTTTTGTTTCATTGTCAGAGGTTTGAGTAACCCTCTATTATTAGTCTGTCTACATCTCCAAAGCTCAAAATGCTCTGTTCTACCGCATGATATGACATCATATGGAAGTGGTAGTTTTCAAGTCAACAGCTACCTCTTCTTTCTTTCTTTCTTTCTTTATCTTTATTTATACAGGGGAACCTAATGAGAGCACTTGGGCTCTCAAGTCCAAAACATTAAAAACTACATTTTTGTGAAGCAACACAGCTAAAAGCCTCTTTCCCGTCTCAGTTTTGGTGCAGGTAGTGCTTAGCCTTTTACAGTCATGTGATCTGGTACTGAATGTTCCAGTATCAATGAATTTTTTTTTTTTTTTTTTTTTTTTTTTTTTTAGTAGAGATGAGCAATTCCACGACTAAAATGATCCAAATTATTCTAGTGAAGGTATATGGAGTCTAAAAACACAATGGAGCACTTTCCATATTACCACATGACATCACAAGCTGAAACAGAGTGAAACAGAGCCTAATTATGCAGGATTTGTGTGTTCAACATGTGTGAATGAAACAAAACAAAACTTTATGTATGTCTTTCATGAGGAAACAGCATTATAACAGCATTATAATATATATCAGCCCTTTAATGGAAGGTTGCTTGTCCACTGGTATTTGTAACTAATAACTTTCCCGTCTAAAACCACCAGTTGCTGGGATACACTCCAGGAACATTTGGTGACATAGTGACTTGCACTCTCGCCTTGTGCAGATGGTCCTGGGTTTGATTCATCAACCTTACATGCACATATAGGCTAAACCTCCCCTTCTGCATGAATGTGGAAATGTTTCTGGTAGAAAAATGGGTCAAATGCAGATGGCAGGTTTCACCAGAAACAATAAAGTCTCAGAATTATTAACAAGCAGAGGATAAACTGAAAGTAAAATTCGTAGAAGTTTAAACATGGTGGCGTTTCTCATGCACTCTCAAAATATATTATGCCTTCTGTGAATAGGTTATTTGGTTTTCCTTTTGCTGCTAAAGGTTATTCAGCCTCTGATATTAACACAATTTCCTTGGTTAGAAATAACAGTATGTACTTGTAATTTAAGTGACAGCTCAAATCAGTAGATAGTTAGACTCCTCGAAGGTTGATTTTGCAGATGCAGAAGATGTGTTCAAGGCAATCAAAGAGCCATTTTAATATCATCTCAAAGGAATCATAGATAATAGATGGGAGGGAGAAAGGATCACACTGAAATGTGCAATCAAGATGTATTACTAGGAGATAATGGCACCACAATGAAATAATAATAGGTTGGGGATGTATACAACACAAATGTCAGCCAGACGTTAAATTATGCAAGATATTCAAAAGATTAATCAAAAAAGAGTGAAGAGAAGCCCTCCACCAAGGGAAAGGTCTTGATCTTGCACACAAACATTTAGTTTAAGGGTGGCCAAAATGCCTTATCATAATAAAGAATATACTAATCATTTTTAATTGAGACTTTAGTTTAATTTCATTACAAGGTCTGTACAGTAGGGCAGTGGATAGTGTTACCATCACTGTGTGTTCATGCACTCTCTGGTGTAAGTGTAAAATGTTTGCATTAGATCACCAGTGAGTCCAGGGCATCTCAGATAAATATAATCTTATAAGGTTGGAAACCAAAAATAGAAAAGCATCTTTTAGCATTCGGTTGAAATTCCTGAAGATTTATCTGCCAGCTCCAAAAAGCCTAAATGTTTGACTCTCATCCCAGAGGAAGGTTATTCTGACATCCATCAAAGCTCCCATAAGCTGCAGTGACTCACTGGCTGATCATTAAAGCGCTCCCATAAACCCTCCGCTACAGTCTGTGGTACTACCTAAAGCAAATGCACGCAAACAAAGTCTGGTTCTGTGCATTGTTCAGGGTTAATGCTTAAATCTGTTCATGCTGATGACCCAACAGCCAGCTGACCACGCTGCATATTTTTCACATTCACATTTTTCTCAGACACAACTCGAGTGTAAAAGTTTCACATCAGACATAGGCTCTGTGGTTTACCTTGACTGCATGTGATGTGAGCAGGTCTATAGGGACCAGTGTAAAGAGAACAAGTATTATTGGCTCTGAGTCTCTCTGAATGCATGCATCCAGAAGCTATGTTATAAATTACATGCTACACTTGTGAGAGCTGTGGAAATTTACACACTGCAGCTTTAGCAGTACATACTGAGGCTAAATAGTAGAGGTGACTAAGAAGGAATGAAAGGAAAGGAAGGAGAAGGAGAGCGCAGTGCAATAAAAAGACTTTTTAATTTGACATCTGCTCTGGTGGAGAATACTTTCACTCATTTTTTATAATTTAAATAATGCATTTAACAACTGTGTGTTCGTTAGGCCTACAAAAATGTCCTATCGTTTGTTAATGTTAACCCCTTTAGTTACACACATTAGTCTTTGTTTAGGTAGTCTAATTTTAAACCTGCGTGTGTGTGTGTGTGTGTGTGGGGGGGGGGGGGGGGGGGGGGTTGGTGTGTGTGTGTGGGTGTGGGTGTGTGTGTGTGGGTGCGTGCGCGCGTGCGCGCGTGGGTGTGTGTGTGTGTGTGTGTGTGGAGGTGCGTGTGTGGAGGTGGGTGTGTGGAGGTAAACATCCTGGTTGCAACAAGATTTTGTGAGTGCAGACTATGTGATGATAAAAGACTAAGAGTTTGTGTAAAACGCACATCATTTAATTCAAAATACCTGACACCATTCGTTTAGAACTTGACAAGTCACTTTTCTGCCTATGTCCGAACTTTTACAAGCTTTGTTCGGTGATGTCTGATTGGCTGAATGTTGAACTTGAAGGTAAGGATCCAGAGGAGTCCGCTGCCAGCAGGGGGAGGAGGCAGGCGGGGGCGCGCCGGCACATTTCTCTGAGAGCCCAGGACGCACGGAGCTCCAGTGAGGGCGCACAGTAATTCTGCGGAGGAATATCACTGTACTTAACTTCAGTCTAATTTATTGCTATTTCTTTTAGCCCACGTAGCCTACTTCAGCAGTGCTTTTAAAGCTTGTACTATGGCGAAAGTTTATAAGAACCTTTTTTTTCTTTCCTGTATACTTCTGAAACCGGTAAGTTAACTTAACATGATTGTTTCTTACTTTTGAAAAAAGTCTCTCTATAAGGGACTCGTCTTAACTTTTTGTTTGATCAAAATGTGTCATGTAGCCTAGTCTGGTCAAAGTCAAAATGAAAAAAATTGAATAGCGCACAAGTTCCCAGCTACAGGCTATTACTATGTTGTCAATGATTTGTTTTACCATTGACTTAAATTGGCTATTTAAGCTTCATCTAGGGTAGCATTTTTACCAACTTTATCATCTGACCCGATAAAAGGTTTAATAAAGTAGTAAAATTCTTAAACTATATCCAAAGTTCATTAGCCTGTTAATAGCTATGTGCTGTTCATTGCACAAGTACGGAAAAAGATTTCTATTTTCTCAGAAAAAAACTGCCAAATTAAGAGACACGTAAGTACCTTCTGCAAATGCCAATATGCATTGCATTACACCACTCATAATCATAATTCATATAGACAGTGACATCAAAACTGCTGAAAGAGTAGAAGTACAACAGGGATATGCCTGAGTAGACAATCAGACTCAGTCAGATTCAAGGAGAATCTGAGCCAAAACTGTTTAAAATTGTATTCACGTGTCTATATATTTCTAATTTGCTTATTTAGTACATTAGAGGACAGTTTTAGTGACAGTTTTGCAGAACAAAAGACATTCATTGCACACAATAGTAAATGCATTTGACAGTTTTTCACATTAAGGTATGTGTGTTTAGTGCCCTTGTGGCTCTCACTTGCAATGAAAGGGACAGTTATTTTCAATGGAAGACATCTATGGAAACTGTAGGTGAGAATTGTGTTGGATGGGGTGCCATGACAACAAACTTCATTATGCTCCCTTGCTTCACTTTGCAGTGTCCTCATCTGCGGATGTCTCCAGAGAAGCTTGTCAGATTCATGCAGGAATCTAGGAGGTCAAAGAGCTTATTAGCGTAGGTCCTGCATGCATTTCTATTGGAAGAAAAAGATACCATATGGAGCTTTAGGAGACTTAAAGATTAAATTAATTTGGGGAAAGGTATCCATTGTAACAGAAGTGGTTTGAGGATGAAAGGGAAGAATAATTTAGTCTGGGAAGTTTTGTGTCTATACGCTGTTCATTTATCATCACTGACAATACGGCCTCCAATCATAGTCCAGTGACGTGCTGTGGACGCAACGACTCACTATGGGCAAGCTCTGCCTCAGGAGCCAAATAAATCACAAGCCGAATGAGGGAGTCACCTTGCAGGGGGAACACTGGTCTCACTTGGTGCCTAACAATAGCGGTATAGAGTCATCTGATTAATGCCCATGGAGAGGAGACGGGTACACCTGACTATAAATCTTCCATGTCTGCTCAGCATCACAACCACGACATGTAGATCACAGCATCCCAGTATTAGGTATGTGCATGGATGTCTATGTCATTCATGAATGCTCGCTGGATGGAGCATTTGCATATTCCCATATGTTTGACTCAGTGTGTAAACAATGCAGTACAGAGCAGTGGTTCTTACTATGGAACAGGTAGTACTGATAGTGCTATGAAGACATTTGATATACAGTGTACATATACATTCTATTCAGTTACTGCCTGGTCTAATATTTTTAGACCTTATTTTTGTGCTTTGAACTTGCTTCTGGTCTTGTTCATAGTTCACTTTCTTTCTCCGTATAATTTAGCGATTTTAGTGTGTGTAATTCTTAAGTTGATATAAATGTACAGTTAATGCCTCTTGGTGCATGGTGCAAAATTTTAGCTTCATTAGGAATGCATCAGTCTCTAAGGCTAACTCAAATCAATTTGTCATTTATTGTTGACACCAAAGTCTAAATACATTTGAAACTTTCTCACCTGCCTCCCCAGTGTGAAGTGGAGAAAAACAAGAAGAAAAGTGCAAAGATAATAAAGAAAATACAATATTTTGCTGTTGACCGCTGTGACATTTGTTTTCTACACAGGCTTTTTCAGAGCAGCATCCTATGTGTGAAATAAAAAAAGAGATCGACCGAGAGCGTGACTTGTGTGAGGCTCAGAATGAGGACAAAACAACAGGTTTGTTTACAGGAAATTATTCTTTTGTGATGTTTGAACTAGGTTGCAATGTGCTAATGAATTCAATCATAAATTAGCCCGGATGACACACAAATATCTTAGCAACCTCAAAAGACAGAAAAAAAGACTTTTTGAATGAATAACTTTCCCCAGAATAACATCATCCATATCTATTTCTTGTTTATTGAATTGGTATTTTTATTTAAAAAAAAAACTACAATGGAAAACATGCATTCTTATTGTGATTCTAAGGTCTGATCTGTAACTTGGTTGCATCACCAGACATTTAATTCAGACACATTTTGCGAAAGACAAAATGTTTTTTGTATTGATTGTTTCACACCCAACCAGCTTTGACTTTATTTATTGTCAGGAGTTTTAACAGAAGTGTTTTGATCTGATGTGTGTCACCATGGTCTGTGAAAATGGAATATTAGTAAAGAACTTTATATCCAGATCATATTGTTATATTTCTCTCTTTAGATTTCTGGTTTTGGAACCTATTAAATTGTTTTTTAAATTAAATATTTCCAACCCCAGGTTGTGCTGTCATGTGGGACAAGATTACCTGTTGGCCCAGTGCTGATGTTGGAGAAGTGGTCACCATCCCCTGCCCCAAGTATCTTTTCTACTTTTCAAACGGCATTCCAATACGTAAGCAAACTAATGCTAATGCTACTATTACCTTTTTTATTATTACTGCTCCTTGGTCTCAATTTCTTGATTAGCCTAAAGCAATTCATCTAATAACATTAACAACACATAATGTTGATAAGGGTGCATCTGGTGACAAGAACTGCAAGAAGAGCAGCCAGCTGTAGTCGACATTCTGACTTGTCTAATATAAATACCCTACACAAAAAGCTTTGAAAAAACCTTTCAGAAAAACAACTTTGTCTTGACACATTGTTGTGGTTTAAACGACAGTGACCACAGCAGAGACCCTCTTTTCACGTATAAGCAATTGTTATTGATCCATTCACCTTTTATATTTAGACTGTGATCGATGCACGATCGATGATCGATAATATATTTCCAAAATAGACACACTCACCTTTTTATATCTACACTGTAATCACCTTTGAATCACATATGAAGTATTTTTACTGTAAACAAAAAAGTGGTTCACCTTTGCCAAACGTTCAGTTGTCCAAACATATCCAGAGCTGTCCTGTTGATTGTATTGCTGCTCTCCAGGGTAGAGCCTCTGCAGCAAAGGGCCTTTCGCCTCTGTGCCCTCCATCATTTGGGCTATAAGAGGGAATCGGGCTGGACATTTATCATCAGGATCTGAGATGAGGGCTCCCTGGGAAGCTGTAATTTGACCCAGATGGGAGATAGTGTGACCTGAGCGAGCAGAGCACCCCAGGGGACCGACAGTGGGCAGAGGCAAGAGCAATGGCCTGTGTGGTAGGATTGAGCTGGAGGTACATATTTCACTGGTATGTCAAAGCATGGGCCCAAAACTCACACGAGAACAGAAAGGAGCAAAGTCTCCTAATGAAGAAAGCCTGGGTTACATATGATACAAGTTCTGCTCCTCTGATGCAGTCGATATCAATTATGCACTAAAACAGCTAGTCTCTGTGGTACTCTGCTCTCGGGTCAAGTAAGAGGACCACATTAAACGATGATTAACTATCTAAGATCTGGTGCATTGCAAATTCACAGCACAGAACCCTGTATTTCCTAAACCTGAGATATTGGGTACTTCTGTGTTGTTTGTGCAGGTCAAAAAAGGGTTACCGTGATTTACATTTTATAGGAACTTGACGTTTTTATAATGTTTCTAACTTGTAGTCCCATTTCCTTTTAAGTGACTTTTAGGATTACGAAAGACTAACGTTATTGACACACAGTGCACACAAGAAAACAGGACTTACGAAATATGGCGCCAGAGATATTCAGGGGTCAAGCCATAAATTTAGTTTAGTTTGCCATTCTCATGAACTCTTTACCTACCAGGTCTAAGGCAAACATTACCGTTCATCTCCTCTAATAACACGGGTCTGCCTTCTTTCCTAACCTGTATGACAGAGCACTACTGTTGTCGTGCTATATCAGCCCTCTTCCGCCTAAGCTATAATAAGAAAGATTTTGACTACAACACGTAGATGAAGCTATAAAAACAAAATCCAAACATGAGTGGATGATTAACTCATTTAAGCTCTCCGTGCCGTTGTACATGCACAGACAATTCTTGGAGTCCTGTTTTTGGTTGACGATGAAAGCATTCTTCTGGAAATCCTTAACTCCGTCCAGTGGTGGCTAAAACAGCAGCGGTCACCATTGTGTCCTGTCATATTGTTTGAACAAGCTAAGCCTCTATCTTCTCTGCAGTGCGGCGCCCAGGTATTTCCAGCCTGCCCAGTTTAATGCAAAATACATTGTAAGAGTTTGCTGTTTCACAACTCGGGTCTTGATTTGATAGAGGCGGTTCAGTGATAGGGTTGGGCAATGTGAGAAATGTCTTGCATTTTTTATTTCTTTGGCCACATTGAGGGCAAAGATGAATTTCTAGCCAACACACATTGCTCCGTCACTTACAGGAAAGAAAGTGAGAGAATGTTGTCAATAAATATTTCACAATAAAATATTTAATAAAATAACAAAGACCTTGTAAGAGGACTGGAGGAATTGTAACAAAATAAAATACAAATAAAATATAAAATAGATTTACCATGACCACAAGACAAATATCTCATACTGACTGAAAAAAGAAAAAAAATCCATATCAGACCATCCTTGATGTACACAATAAAGTTAGTTTACTTTTTGTTTAAGTGTAAAAATTTCATAGGGTTGCAACAAAACAATTGATTGAACAATTGTATCAACAGTTTGGATAAAATGAAGATGGTAAGGAAGGGCATGTGGAGTAAAACCTATGCCAAATCCCCATAAAATTCCAGCCACTGCTGCAGGAAGCAAGTTAAAGACAAGAGTTAATTCCAGAAAAAAGCTGTAACAAAAGAGGAAATTGGATTAATCATTGACAGAAAGTGAGATTTTTTTCATATATTTGCACATTAGCCATTAACACCATGGATCAGATACTGCTCAATAAAACAAGGTATTTGGAGGTGATTTGTAAACAAAAGCCATGTGCTTTTCACAGAGTGCTATTTTTATGCCAGACTCTCAGGCTTTTTAAGTGAAGGCATCAGCTGTTTTACTGCAGCATTAACCTAACCAAGTTTTACAACCATTAGCACCAAGTAGCCCATGCCTGTGAACAGCAAGTCGTCAGTGTAGCATTATTTTTATAAGTGCTAATGGAGTCTTGAGCTGCACCAAGTTAATGTTCAACGCAATTGAATTTGTCTCGCCTTGTGACTTGTGTACATTGGCACAGTGCACATTGCATCGTCTTATCACACAGATTTTTTCTTACACAAATCCACAATACCAAGACTTAGAGTTGGACTTTTTACATCACAGTTTTGCTGTATCATGGTCATGTGGTAAGCTGCAAGCACACAGGCCAGTGATAGGGTTTAATGTATGCCACCTTGTGTTTATTAGGTCAGTTGGTGAATCACATTTAGATCAATGTGAATAGTTGTTTTATTGCTTGTTTTGGCACTGTTCAAATGTCATTACAAGGATGTGTTGACTATTATTATCAATTTTTTATCAATACATCTAAATTTATAAGATGAAATGAGAAATAAATAATGTGATAGCGATATAGTTGATGATATCACAATTGCTATACATTTACAATATGATATGGGTCAGACCTAGTCCTTATTGACTTCCCTCACCATTAGTTTACTCAGAGATATATTTCTATTGATAGGGGCATGTTTGAGTAATCCTGTATTGCCCTGGATTCATGACTTGAGTGCTCAGAAAATATCTGTTATCACTCCTTATCCCTGCCTGCTGCTCTGTATTTACTTCCAATTATCTATACAATTCAAACTTAAGGTCATATAAGTAGGGGTTATAAAGGTCATGTAGCCATTTTTCAACAATAAAAACAACTAAACGAAAATCCACTGCTTGCTACAATTAAATGCCACTATGAAGAGTCTGGGTAATTTCTCTCAAGCTGGCTCAACATTGCGGTTTACAATGAACAAAATGTTAAATAATGATCTATGTATGTTATAGTTTACTAAATACTGAAAAAATGCATTTTAAGGTTGCCATATTTGTATAAGCGAACTCCAATAGTTCTCTCTAGTTAGACAAATGAAGACAAAATGCTTATCAGAGCACACTTTTATGCACATTTTAAGTTTTAGATTTTTTCCCTGTGTTTCTTCCTTGTTCCCTTGGATAGTTTAGCTTCTCTTTATGGGCTTCAAACGAACTTGGACCTCATTCCTCCATGGGCATAGTGGAGTAAAAATATCTCTGGCTTCTGGCTGACTATATTGGCCAGATAGTGCAAGTGGTTGGAGAATAATTAAGACTCAGATGGAGGGGAATACTCAGGGGAAATGTCCTTACATCTTTGGGCCAATTGGACCACTGATCTTCTGCTGTACAGTGCTTTCTTTTAGTGTTTGGGACTAATCCACTGGGACAAATGTGTCTTGTTGTGGCTTAATTATGTGTCTGTTAAAGTAAAGATTTTTTATATGTTTGTGTATATATGTATATCTATATACGTATATAAATATGTGTGTGTGTGGGGGGGGGGGGGGTGTATGTGTATATATACACACACACAGAGAGACACACACACACATATCTATATATACATGTATACATATACATATACAGCATAATTTCAATCAAGTGAAGCACGAATGGCTCTCTGTGTCCTTCTGCTCATTAGGAAACCTGTCACAAACCTGTGCTGAGGGTGGCTGGAGTCCAATCAGCTTGCAGTCCTACATAATGGACTGTGAATACAACCCCAACAGCACTATGGATGACACTGAGGTTGGTATAGCAACCGCCTGTCCATGTCCAAACTTATACACGTTCATCTTGTTCCTCACGTGTTCACAGGGTGAATTCTATAGTGCCATCAAAGTGGGCTACACCATTGGTCACAGTGTATCTCTCATATCCCTGATGGTTGCCATCATAATACTCTGTGTATTTCGGTAAGAAACCTATGATGACTCATAAAGATAGGCAAACACCTTTTCATCACACCATTTACTGTCTTAATGCTCATGACTCTTGCTTTAGGATCCACACTCTTCTTTTTAAAGTGTTTTACAGTGTTCTTCTCACACTTTTATAGTGTTTTGCTCTCCAAACTGCCAAATTTGACATTATCTTGCTAGACTTCTCCAAACAGAACTGTCATAGAAGATAGTCCATAAACATTTATTCTTTTCTTTGTTGATAACATATTTCTATGTGACATTTAATCTTGACATGGCCAGTATCTGCATGTTGATAAGTTCTGATCAAAAGAATGACTCTGGATTCTTGTAATAAGCCCTTTATTGAACCAAACAGCAGAGATATGTTTACTCTGATGGTTATGAAATGCTGCAGCTTGGACTGAGGCACAGGATGTGCAGAGGCTGTTTATGTTTGTACTCAGCAGCTGTAGGGTGCAGTGTGTCATCACACCACTTGATGGCCAGGCCTGATGGCTCTGTACATTTCTCACCAATCAGACGATCACTGGATCACTGGGAAGCCATGCACTTCACATTAGTGACCTTTGAAAAAAGGACCATTTTGTGGTTGTAGGAGGTTTTCTTATTTCTTCCTGATAACTTTATGGCCGATGATAAAAGCAGCATAATGTGTGATCGAGTTTTATGTGTCACTTGACCTTTAGATAACAAATGGATAACACAGCCATAGCTTCTGCAGTAAGTGCTGATAATAATCACCTATCATGTTCACACATTTGTTTTACATTGTTGTGACTTTGTGAATATGGTTCATTCTATAAGTGCCAGGTAAACGGCTTATGGCAATAGTTTTGGGTTATTGCTCTTTTTGCTGACATACATGTTAGTTTTTACAGATTTTCAACTGATAATTTCTACTTTGGTTTTCTAGGAAGCTGCACTGCACCAGAAACTACATTCATATGCACCTGTTTGTGTCATTCATTCTCAAAGCCATATCAGTGTTTATTAAGGACGTTGTTCTCTATGACGTTGGTGAGGCCGAAAACTGCCACTCCACTGTGAGTATGCTTGCTCTTACCTTTTACTTCCTGTTTTTGATGGGAGAATTTTATGGTATAAAGCTATCTCTCTTCCAACTTGTATGCTCTGTGCTGCAGTATGTAATGTACAAAGGGTCAGGTGCACCTGGGTGTAACACTATTTGCCAAAAGCTGTGGAGCAGGATGTTGTTAAAGTCACTATTTGCAGAATATTTATTTTAAACTTCTGAAAGCTTTGTCAACGATATGACCAACAAAAAGTTTTGTTACTTATAATTACCAAAAAAAAAAATGTCACAGTGGTGTTTGTTTAGTTTCAGCACAACTCTAGCTTAATCTTTATGACCAGGGAGGATTAAGTCAGCAGATTGTAAATCAGTTTTTTTACGGTCTCTGAGGGCTGCTTGTTAATGGTCCAGTTTAGATGTATTTCCTCTTAAGAGCACACACTTTAGCCTGGTTTAAACATAGCTGCTCACCCCCTGGACCATTTGGAAAATATGATTTGGCACAAAAAGGTCCACAGAGAATGCTATGCATGCATTACAGGCCACCCTGACCCAATAGATATGTGCACTTCTATATTTGATATAATTTAATTAAAACATATTATTGGATTTGAACAAGAGACAAAAGTGAAAGGATGACAATAATAATAGGAGCTCTAAAAAGTGGACAGCTCTAGATTTGTTTGGTCATTATGGGACTTACTAGAAACACTTTGTACTTCTGCAAAAATGCAGACAATGAAAGACAGACAGTAGATTGGAAGATACAGGAGCATAGAGATATCTCATAAAAATAGTGTAATTTATGTGTTATAGATCTGAGTTTGGAGACTAACCTGAACTGCTGCAAATGTGGGTCATGGATAGTCTACGAGAGGTCACTTCTGTTGTAATGACTCTGAAAGCTTTTCTAAAAAGGCTTATTTAAAAAATAAACCAAACTTACAATATGAAATGTAATACAAATCATAATTTTAGTCTGCCATAATAAAATGTACTATTTACAACTCTTTAAGAATTAATAAGAATAGATTTTATTTCCTGTTGCTCATATCCTTATTCACTAAATTCATTGAGGTTATATATATATATATATATATATATATATATATATATATATATATATATATATATATATATATATATATATATATATATATATATATATATATATATATATATATATATATATATATATATATATATATATATATATATATATATATATATATACTGTATATATTACCTCAATGAATTTAGTGAATATGTATAGAGGTTATATATATACACACACACACACACTCACATACATCCATACATATGTGTAATGTATATTACAGGGCTAATTTATTAATGTGTGCTTGTTCTGTAGGTGGGCTGCAAAGCTGTGATGGTCTTCTTTCACTATGGCGTCATGGCCAGTTACTTTTGGCTGCTGGTTGAAGGACTTTACCTCCATGCCCTTTTAGCTGTTTCTTTCTTCTCAGAGAGGAAGTACTTTTGGTGGTACATCTTAATTGGCTGGGGTAGGTTAGGTTAATTATTTTGTGTTTTTTTTTCTTTGAAGTTTGGCTAATTAGTTCTTTACATCATAGAATGTCTGAGAACAAGTGGAAGTTATCAGGAGCGTGCATGTTGCAAGCGTGTAAGCATGTGTACCTGTACATCTGGCTTTGAATTGAGTTTAAGGGAGGTACAGGTTTTAGAGGCAGCCCCTTGGTGAAAGCAGTTGCCACTAAGAGGTTTTCATTCTTCTCATCAGGCTATGGCAGGTCCAACATGGGCTTGTGAAACGGTTATTTTTTTTACTCAGAATTCTACATAATGCCCCTTTAATACAAAAAGAACCTGTTTCTGTTAGTGGCTGGCATCATCTGCCTGTCCCCATCCAAACTAAATTGACATGGAAATTAATCTCCGACCATGAATTCATTTGCACAGGTGCCACAGAAATATGCTGCATGCTTCACATTGAAATGAGGCTGTTGTGTTGTTTTAAATTAGAAGCAGCAGGCCACCTCTTCACGAGTCCTGGTCTAATGCAGAGCTGTCAGTCTGTGGATGCCTCTGACAGAGAAGACACTACATTATGAGGTCTTTTTGACAGACTCTCCTCTACATCCATTTTTATGAGGTTACAATTATACATTTACAATATAAACCTCAATACCATAACCATGAATAGACTGAAGAGGTTTGCTTGGGCAGATGTTATGTTCTACTTTCCTAAGAAAAGATGATCAGTGTGTATGTAAGAACATGGTTAGAATAAACTGTGGTGGTGAGTAGTTAGTACCCCTTCCCTCAGCAAAGATTTTTTTGATTGAATCAGCTAGACATCAGCATGAGAGTGGACATTATTTTGTGGTAAAGTGATTAGAACTGTTGCCTAACTTTTAGAGTTTGCATGTCTGTGTTAATTTCTTTGTCGAATAATACACTCTGAGCTCAGTCTTAAGTCCTTGTTTGTCTTACTTTCTTTGTGGTACTCCAGTCACAAAAATCTGAATGATCCTGATTCACATATTATACTGAGAAATTGTGTACAACAACTTTTTATTGGAATGTGATGACCAAACAGCCTTAGTGCTTGGTCCCAAACATTTCTTTGTGTATTTTCCAGGAGCACCAACTATATTCATCTCCTCGTGGGTCATCACAAAAGCTTGGCTAAATGATCCAGGGTAAGAGAATCATCTGCATTATTGCACTTTAATACAATAAGAAGTACCACAACATGTTTTTGTTTAACAAGCTGATGTTTTATTTCTATAGCATTTCTCTGAAGAGACTCGTGTAAAACTGTTAATGAATAACAGACCAAAATGACGTTGTCTTTTACGTGACCCAATTCATCACATATGAATACTGCATACTGCAAAGATAGGCTTTGAACTCAAACCAGTGTAAACTCGCTGTGGGAAAATGTGGAGTTAAAATCAGCAGTACTGAATATTTTTTATTGTAATGTTCAAAGATTGTTGTTTACTGTCTCATTAGTAAAAATGTTTAATTAACATTTACTTTTCTTAAATGGGTTTTAGTATTATAACAAGGGTTGCGGACTAACTAGAGGAAAGCTATCTCTTTCTGTATCTTTTTCTTCCACAGCTGTTGGGACATTATTGAGGACAGCCTGTGGTGGATCATTAAAACACCCGTTTTAGTAACTATTCTTGTGAGTCACAGCATGATTTCATTGATTAGTTATATTTTATGAAACACACACAATAAATAATCAGCTTGCTCTTTTTCTTACTTCAGATCAACTTTTTCCTTTTTATCTGCATAATCCGAATTCTGCGTCAGAAGATGAATTGCCCAGACATAGGAAGAAAAGAATCTAATCAATACACGTGAGATTTACAGTTTTAAAATTTATTTTGTGTTTTTGGCAGTGAACTGTTGTTCTTGCCCATACATTGACAAATGTCTTGATGTTTTTGTAGGAGACTTGCCAAATCAACACTATTGCTGATACCACTGTTTGGAATAAACTACATTATTTTTGCGTTTATCCCGGACAACATTAACTCACAAGTGAGGATGGTGTTTGACCTTATTCTTGGGTCATTTCAGGTAAAAAATGTTTACATATTTCAGCTAATTTTTTTTTACCTGTTTAGGGTATTAAAGAACATATAAAGAAAACCAGTACTAAATAGGGGACGGCCATTATCATGACATTTGCCTTATCTTGCAATAATAAATAGAGCCAAGAACTGAATCAGGGAACCAGACGGCCTATGCTCCCTGTATCCATAAAAATGTAATAATTTGTTCTTATGCACACCATTTGTCAAATGGTTGGTATCTGACACTTACACAGGAGATGAATAAATATGATTTTAAACAGTTTGATGATGACATCATGATTTCAGATGGAGAGCAGGGGTTTATATAACTCTGGGAGATTCACTGTTTTGAAGGAAATATTCAAACTTACGAACCACAAATGTTAAACCTTATCATTATTTTTTAGGGATTGGCTCCATGTACTTGCATTAATCTTATCGCCAAGTCTTTTTCAACTGACAACTATCACAAATTTGCTGTTGAATAATGGCACCATTTTCTGTAGGCACCGAGAGATCATAATTTAGAGACAGAGAAGATGTTGGAACATCTTTACCCAAGATGTTACTTCGCAACATAGAAAATATACAAATGTTACAATTCAATGACAAATCCTTGTTCCCCCCAAACTCCCATTTTTGGAAGCTGCTGGACATTACAATAGTCCACAGTTTGTTTAGTGTTTAGTTTATGTGTATGTTGTACAGTTGTGCAATAATGTTCAGGATTTACTGTCCTTGAAATTGAATACAAACACTCAGAGCCAAGCACAATGATGGAAACCTTGCTATGGAAACTATTTATAATTTATATGCACAGTCTCTGGGGAATAATCTCTAAAAGATGAAGCTCCTGCCTGTATCTCTGTTCGCTCAGAATCACGCGATCATTAGTCATCTGCAAATATTTTCAGCAGCTGTTCGATTTAAATATCGCTCTGTTGTTTTTCATCCTGTATCCTGTGTCTCAGGGGTTTGTAGTGGCCGTGCTGTACTGCTTTCTCAATGGAGAGGTAAGTTCATTTAAGTTTATTCTGATATAATGTATATTGTTTATTTCCAAACAAAGTGAGATTTTTTACACTCACAAATGGCAATAACACCTCCATGTATTTACATATAAATAGTAAAAAGTATATAATGATATAATTTTATCAACTCTACTATTGTTGTATTCTTACATACACACCCAACCACTGACAAAACAATTTTAGTTCTTTGTGTACTTACTTTAGGGCTTGTTGAATTTGTATAGTTTGGCATGAACATTATGAAGGAATGATGAAGAATTAAGAATGTTTTAATAAAAAAAAAAATCATATATTAATTAATTAAACTCAAATCAGCCATTTTGATCAATCAATACAAGGAAAATCATTCTCAGTCCTAATAATAATGGAATAATGAAACCTTTTTTGTGAATTTGTAAAAATGGCACCATACATCTTACCTTGACATGACAAATAAGCAGCCTTTCTCATCATCCCCTCTTATGCTGTTTGCCTGCCTCTCTATCTATGTTCTGTGGCAGGTGCAGTCGGAGATTAAACGTAAGTGGCGCAGATGGATGCTGCAGCGTTTCCTGGGAGCTGACCTGAAGTACCAGCAGCCTTCACTCGGCAGCAATGGCAACAACTTCAGCACTCAGATCAGTATGTTGACCAAATGCAGTCCCACTACTCGCCGCGCCTCTTCTACCTGTCAGGAACACTTCTCTTCCATATAAAACGAACACTGCAGGTTTGAATCCTTGATATTGTTGTTTTCTCTAAAGATGCTCATTTGGACTCTTGCAGCAGAGATGGGGTCTGTTACAAAATGTTGTATGTATGTATGATAGCAAGCCCATAGCTAGGCACTGGCTAATTGACCCCACTAGACTATATTTATATTTTTTTTTATTTGCTCACAATGGTGAAATCATATTGCCCAAAACTGGACTCAAATGCTTAGGTATATGACAATAGTATTGTGGCATTCTGGTGTAAGGAAACATGCCAGATTTCTTCTGGTTGTTTTATTTTCTGAACACAAGGACTAAACAAGCAAAACAAGAGCAAAACAACAGCAGTCTCAACTCACTCCAGCCAGTCTCCAAAACAGACCAGTAACTGATGAATAAAACCTTCACATCAACTTATTGACAGCAACCAAGTGTCACATACAAAAACAGTTACATTAACAATAACAACAACAACACAATAAATCAGATCATTACAGTGTTGCAATTCCTCTAAACTCTTTACGAGGTGCATTACGGAATGTTCTTACATTGTACATTTTAACAAGGGCTTTCTAAAACAGTAGTTCCCAACATTTTTGTCTCATGTACCCTCTAGCTTTGTCACACACTATTAAATTTCTCCTCCTTTTAAAATCTAAATTCATTCCAAGTACCCCCTGGTCCATGTACCTCTCGTTGGAAAACATTGTTCTAAACTGGCAACAAACATTGTCAAACATCCCTTTTGACCGATATCATATCTAGTATTTTACCTATGTGGTCATGCTGTTGTATCTTAACCTGCAATTTCTAATGATACAGTGACTGTAAAAAGGGACCACTTTGTGAAGCAATATTTCGATTACTCACACTGGACTAGTTACTGGCACTTACAAAACCAGCCTTCAGTCTTCATTACAACCAACACTTGAATACTGTGGGAAGCAGCACATCAAGTGAATTAAAAACAGGACCGGTCTATCCATCTGTTGTTAAGATGAATAGACCTGTATCTAATAAGAGCCAAGATGTTTATTAAAAGGCTTTTGTTAAATGTTGAGCTGAAACACTTAACCTAATGGTCTATGTTGCTAAGGGGACCAGTGGTAGCATTAATGACTGTGTGAGGCTGTAAAAAGCAGCTGTCACAGTGATGCACTCATATCACAACCAGCTTCTGTATTGCACACGACACTTGTGCGTGTATAGTGCATAAAAGACAAAACATTCCAGTGAAGGAGGAGGCAAAAAACTCCTCTAACAGGTGTAGCCAAAACACTGATGAATACATTAATACGATAGTTAGGACTGAGTACAGTAAACTTTTGGTACCTGTACTTAAATTATACTTGCTTTACAATTTCGGTACCTAATCGATACTTTTTTTAGTATGTATGCTATAATAATCTAGGGAAAAATAAATATAAAATAAAAACAGACATATACCAGTAGTATATGAACTTGTTTTGCAGCAGGTAGTAAATAAAAGCAAGCATTACAATTTCAGTATACACAGGCACAGCACTGTGGCCAACCACAGTTCAGACAGGTAATTCTCTAGCTGTATTTACTGCAGAGACAGCTTCCACTCCTGGGTCTAATCTGACCTTAACCTGACACAGTTACACATCCTGTGCATTTTTAAATTGATGGTGTTATGGCTTACAGTTACAGGATGGCTTACCCAATCAATTACACTGTGATTTTCACACCAGAGTTTAATGCCACATTCATTTTCAGTTTCTACAGTGCACGATGACTGGAACCAGCAAAGTGTCTGGTTTAAGAATAAGGGAACAAATTGAATGGATCAAGGCAGGAATTGAACAGTCACCCCAGTTAATACCTATTACTCTTAACATCACAATTAAAAGCACTTTTTACATTCTTTCTTAGATTCGTGGATCATGTCCCTTCTAATGACTAGTTAATGTATATGTATAAGTAGATGACAAAGAAAAAAATTTATTGTTTTTACAAATAAATGGTATAAAGGATCTTTTCTACAGCTTTTTCACAGATTGAATTGTATTGCAGTATGCTTTGTCAACTCATTTATTCACCCCCCTCTTTAGCATTAGGGGTTATTCAGGCCTACGTAAAGTAAATGGCTTTTTGTTCCTTTTTGTTCCATTTAAGCCATAAAGTGGGTATTTTCTATATAAACGCCAAGTACCTCAGACATGATCTCACTTTTGCCATTGTAAATAATGTGAATGTATTAATATGTTTTATGGTAATGACATAGTCCTCAGGTGACCACTGTTTACATTGAAGTTGTGTGTTTTTCAACCATGGTACATACATGTACTGTTAAAACGTGTCTTATATTTGTGTCCCATGAAATAAAATTATTTGCACTGGACATGGCATCTATTCATCAGAGCTTTATTTCTGGAACATAAAAAGTGATAAAACCATATAACAAAACAGACATACAAATAATAGCCAAGGAGTGGTAAAAATATACAATAGTATCCATTCAAATAGTATAGTTTTCTTCTAGTCCAGGGGTAAATGCTCAATTCTCAAAGGCTGAAAATTCCTTTACTGTTATTTTTCAATCCACCCTTATTATCAATGTATGTTTGGAATTTGCAATGTACCTCCCCTAACACTAATTTAATTAGTAGAACAGTATGAAAATACTTGTGTTTAGCAGGGGCTTTCCTAAAAAGGTTTCTATATTTTGTAAAGGGCAATGTAGAACTCATTAATAATGTACAACCTGTAGAAGACAAACCAAATTTGGAGAAGGGTTCAGGCCACTGGAGCTGTATCTGTATGCATTAATAAACAAGGCCGAGATAAAATGCATTTATTTATCACTACTTGACCGAACAGTTTTGGATTCTATGTTCCATTTTGGTTCATCTGGAAAGGCATACCCTTTATATAGCCTTTTTAACTCCAAGTGCACTCTGGGTGAAATCCTTGAGAGCTTAAAATGTCTAACAAATAAATAATGCAGTTAACCAAAGTTACTCCCACATGACCATTGCACCAAATCAATGGCATGCATCAGTCAAGCATTACATTATGACCACTGACAGGTGATCTGAAAAAGGGATTAACCCCCATCATGGCTCATGTAGTGGGTGCATTAGAGCAAAGAAAATGCATGCATGTACAACTCTGTGCCGGAGTTTGACAGGGAATACTGTATCTAACTTTGTGCATGCCCTTATTTGTATTTGTATTTATTCAGTGTGTTTATGTTGCACTTTTTCACCGAAGCAAGTTCCTAGTTTGTGAACTGTGTTCACAGACTATGGCAATAAAAGTCTTCTGATTCTGATTCTGATCTCAGATTTATATATATATATATATATATATATATATATATATATATATATATATATATATATATATATAGTGGTGGTGGTCTTATTGTTATTCCTACTTATTGGTGTGTAAGTATTTTCATATGTTGGCTTTTAACATAGTTAAAATAGATTAGGTTTTAGGTATTAGATGCATTTTCGTACTAATCAACAACAATAATTAGTGTCTAAGCACTGTAAGAAAGATGCTTCTTTTTACGAGGAGAGATTAAATCTATACAGGGAATCCACTATCTGTAAAAATAGTGTACATATCTCATTATCTCATAAGAACTGTATTTGACCTTTCTCTTTACATAATTAGCCTGGTGTTTCACTTTGGTTATAACTTGCTGAGGCGCAGAGTGTTCAAGCGCACAGGCAGAATAGTGGCTCCCTCTGCATAGCTTATTTCTCTTAAAATGCCAGTCCAGCTCTGCTCCGACTCATCGTACCTGTGTTTGAAAAAGCAACATCATTTAGTCACAGAGAATACAACTGGGTTAAAATCAAAAGGAGATATTGTTATTCCGGTGTGCTTTTATCTTATCCTGTGCATCAGTAGCTGTACTTAAATAGGGTTTTATCCATTTTTGGTGCATCAATATTATTCTATTCATCCTGATATAGTCCAAGAATACTATTTAATTACTATAAAGTTAGATGCCACTTTGATCAAAATTTTAAGTTTTCAATGTCCATCCAACTTTTCTGGATGGGGATTCACCACCTTCTTATGGAGATCCTATTGCTTTGCCTTACCTGAAATATTCAGTCGCATCACAATAAAGCAGACCTATTATGCAAAATCGACTTTTCAGAGCTTTTAACCATATTATAATTGTTTGTTCTTCTAGGTCAGCTCCCATTGGGTGCCACAGTTTTCTAATGTGGGACTTATTTGTTTTATTAAGCCTCTTTAGAGTAATATTGCAATGCAATGTGCAAATTATAGAAAATTATTATAACAATGTATGCTGTAATGTATATAAATTGTAACCATTATCCAGGTGTGCCATATACCTATATAGCAGACACAAGTATAATATGTCTTCTTTAAGGATCTACCTTACATGTAATAACAGGTATTGAAGACATAATTTTTTCCTGCTTGTCTCTATGGAGATAGACAAGTTGAAAGCCATACTGTGAAACATTCCAGGCAAAACAATAGCATCTCCATGAAGACAGGCAGGTGGCACTACACCAGAAAAGATACATAGTGCACCTTTAACTCTTTTTTCCACATTCATAAATTAAAAATACAAAAATCGGTATTGGCACATATGTGGGTACTTCACCTCCAGATATCAGTCATCTCAGTTGGTACAGGCTCCTCACTGGTCTCTGTGGGCATCATGGCAAATCCTCCAATGGCATACAGAAATCCTCCCATTGAAACAAGGTTGAGAGAACTGCGCTCCTGAGGAAACTCTGTGAACTCTGACCATCTTAAAATATCAACACACAAATGAGGAAGTTATGCTCATGCTAAATCAAACACCAGATTTACATATGAGAGAGAGATGTACTGCTATTTTATGGCCCAGTCGTTTGCCTACTGTCCACACGTGTTGTCCCAAGATAACATTAAAATAATAAAGGAGTACTAATAATTTACACCAAGGTAAACAAATGGATCTCAATTTGTTGAATGAAATAAGCTGAAGCTATTTTACCCAAACATAACCTCTTTACTTAATTCTTTTTAGACATTATGTTAACTCTGACTGCAATTAAATATTGCCACACATACTATTGTACGCTAAATTTAATATAAAATACTTTTGAATTTTGAATAGTTATATTTTTTATGAAAGGCCAAAAAAATGAACTAAACTCATTAACCAAAAATTGAAAAATCCAGTAAGGAAAGTTACTAATGAGCAGAAATGTCAGTAATTTAAAGTGATACAAAGTGTTACTTTATTTATGTTACTCACTTGTTGGTGCCGATGTCATAGACCTCCACAGAACTGGTGAGGCCTGAGTCTGTTACCCCAGTAACCACATAGATCTGGTCCTCATGAACTGTGACTCCAAAGAGGGCACGGGCTGTGTTCAGGGGGGCTAGGTCCTTCCACTCAAACTTTGAGGGGTTGTACATACACACTCTCCTCATACACTTCCTGTTTGATTAAAAGATGGTGAATTTTAAATCCAAGATATATTCTGTAAGGATTAAAGGTGCACTATGTAACTTTTTATAGAGGGTCTGCCATCTGCTTGTCTCCATAGAGATGCACAGTATGTTATTAAGCTTATATAATGGCTAAATTACGGGTTGAAACTGTGAAGCCCACTCACGTTAATAATGCATCATTTTCAACGTATTTTTGAACAATAAAAACACCTGTAAGCAAATAAATACTAGATAAATAAGTTTCATTTCATACTGTGGAACATTCCAGTAAAATGTATGACATTTTGAAAGCCAATAACATTTTGACTATGTAACCAGAAAAGTTACATAGTGCACCTTTAAATGTTAATATTAAGACAATAATCACATACTTGCTCTCAGACTTCCCACCGATCACATACACCAGACCATTGTGTGATACAGTGCCATGTCCATAGACTTGATAAGGAAGTGGGTCAGACTCACCCCATTTAAAAGACCTGTGAAATTATTAAGAACAAGAAGAAAACAACACAAATACATTGTAAGTCAAGAAACGTGTAACATATAATGATTTTCATCATCATGGTTTACATATAACGCAACACTAAACTACAGTTTTATGACCTGGTGAGATATACAAATATATTCCTTACCTACTCTGCACAGAAGCATTACCTCATAAAGATACTAGGCAAATCCTTGAACTAAGTACTCCTTACAATGATCCTAAGTCAAGATTTGAGTACCAGTATATGGTTTTAGATTTTAATTCCCTTTAACTGAATTTATCACTATTATATCTGCTCCACTGTTATGTTGTGAATTACTATTACATATGTCTTTATGTTGCCTGAGCTTGTTTCTCTCTCTTGTGTTAAACAAATCTCTTTAGTTAAATTTGCCTTGGGGCAGGCTGGAAAAGATATGCTTATCCAACTGTGAAGCAAACAGCTTTTCTCAGAGTTCATGATGCTTACTGTCTGTCATAGATCATGACGGAGTCCAGCACATGCTCTCCATCCTTCAGTTCTTTGCCTCCCACCACAAAGATGGAGTTTTCAGCATCTGTCATCCCAAACAGGCAGCGCGGGGAGGGCTGGGAGGGCATCCCCAGCCACTCTGAACTCACTGGATCAAACTGAGAAACAAACATTAGCCAAAGAAAAACACAATAAAATGGGACGTTTTGTAGTGTTTTTCATTATACTATACTTGTAGGAAATATGAGCTGAATGGTTCATCCTTGTCCTCCTCGCTGAAAAGTAGCCCACCCACAACAAATATCTGGTTCTGCTTGGTCACCAGGCTGCAGTGGTTCTTGGGGATTTCTGTGGACTCTGACGCCACAAAACACTCGTTTCCCACCGGGTCATATGCGACCGTCCCTGTGTCACTGATCATGAGTATCAGTTCCAGCTCGAACATTCCAAAACGAGGGTTATTGTTGAGGATACCAGGTAGGTACCCCTCTTCATCGTCTTCCTCATCCCCACCCCCTGCTGCCCCTTCAGATTTGTGCTTTTGGGGTTTTGGCAATCGTCCCTTGTGTGCATCTTTGACCAGCTCTAAATCCTTCTTCATTTCTTGACTGAAGCGAATATAATGGTGTTTTTCAACTTTGTCCTTGAGGTAATCCAAAGGTATAAGCCTAAATCTGACACAGTGTAGAAGCTCTGGTAGATCTTTGAGGCGGTTGTTCTCATCATGTTTGACCCAGTCCATGAGGGATTCGAACACAATTTCCTCCCTGTCCACATTCAGGGCATCTGATGTAATTAGGATGGCCAGTTCACTTGGGCTGAGCTGCATAAAGTCCTGGTCCCTCACTACAACTTGGTAACGCTCACATATAAATTCCCTTGCACCCAGAGCCAGCCTGGGACAGTCCAGAAGCAACCCTAACCTGAAGATGGCCAAGCAATTTCCAAGTACTAGCTTCTCTTGAAGGTAAGACACGCAGACTGAAAATATGGATGGTATTTGGTACATGTTGGCCACCATGAAGATATCCTGGACATTTTGCTCTGTTAGATTGATATCAGAAGTGTACAAATACCTTAAAATCATACCCAAAATCCCAGGTTCGACATCTTTGAGGACAATCTCACGCTTCTTGCTCTCCTCTAGCTCAGACAGGAACATAGCTTTGAAGAACGGGCTACTTGCTGCCAGGACAAGACGGTGACAAGGGAACTCCTTATCCTGCACCTTGAGGACACAATCCACAAACTTTTCACTCTCCAGCAGGTCACAAAGTCCATCTTGAAGCAGAGTCTGTTGGTACATGCGGGGCTGCTCCACCGGATCTATGGTCATGGCAGCCATTTTGTCCAGTTGGTGTCGGTAGCAGGGGAGAGAGGAGGCTCAGAGGGGCGTCCTGGCTCTTGCTTGCTCCCCACAACAGACAAGGACTGGACCCAGAGCTGGATCAGGTTCCCGGGGGTGGGGTAGACCTCGTGGACAGGAGTTGCAGCTGTCTGTGGGTGTCACTCAATGTGTTAGTCAAATGTATTTATAGACTCACAAAGATCCATTTTGGTGAATGGGAAAACTTACCAAATGCTGAAAGGAGCAATGACAACATGTTGAGAATATCCTAGACATTATATTGTGCATCAGATGGTGACACATCGGACCAAAGTGGTACTTAAGAAAGCCAGTAACAGCCTCATATGTTTAAGAACTGAAAAAATAAAGCATACATTTACTCACAACATAAATCATGTTTTTTTTAAGACAAAACATTGTGCAATTGTAATGAAATCAGGGTATCCTTTGTCTTTAACAGCAGATCTTCTTTCCTGCTTATATAAAAGCTTGAAGATGCTTTAGTGAAATATGGATGGTCGCTTTATAATATGATACATTTGTTCATTTATTTTTATAATTTCTTATTTTTATATAAAATGTAGATGAAAGTGATGGTAGCTGAATATCAACATACTGACAAATCACCCCCCCCCCCCCCCCCCCCCCCCCCACACACACACACACACACACACACATACAAGTGTCTTGCCAAGGACAAAATCTGTGGGTCAGAAGTTAAATGTTTGTGGTTAAAATAGATGTTTTGTTTGTTTGTTTGTTTGTTTGTTTTTGGTCCATATAATGCCACTGATCCAGATTTCCAAAGATTTTTGGACCGGCTTTTTTGTTGGATGGCAATACCCTAAACAAGCCCAGTTAAATCTGGTATTATGATGCGTGCGATGCGAATTATCTGTCAGCATGCTATTTTCTAAACATCTTAGATAGGTAATTTCCCTAATGTTATTTACGCCTAATGAATGTTTGATTCAGTTACATTCAAATAATCATGCGTGTGCTCCATGTATCATTAACACATAATATAATGACCCTGTAAATTATGTTTTCAGTCAAAAAACAGACGTCTGCCTTTTGCTGAAGCTGCTTTGAAGAGCTTCTCCCGTCACGCGCTGCCTCCATGACATCGTGTGCCACCCAATGGTGCCACCTAGTGGCAGGGAGAAAGTGACTTTAGCATGCGTTTACACTTGTCCTGGTTTGGTTCTGGTTTGGTACTGGTTTGACAGCTCCTTTGAGTTCAGATGTAGACTTGGTTTGGTATAGTCCTGGTCTTGCTCAGATTTAGTTCCAGGTTTAGTCTCAATCGAGTTCCCATTTCTGATGTGTGTGGGGTGTGTGTGTGTGGGGGGTGTGTGGGGGTGTGTGTGTGGGGGGTGTGTGGGTGTGTGTGTGTGTGTGTGTGTGTGGGGTGTGTGTGGGGGGGGGTCATAGTGTTCTTTTGTGCAAGTGTGTGTGAACTCAACCCCCACGCCACTGCCCAGTGTGTGGCACTTTGTCGCCGTCTAGTGGTGAAGCTGTGTAACAACAGCATCCCCGAGGTGTTTACGTTTACAGGCTGCAGACTGAACAAACTACTAACTTACCTGAAAGAATACGGGAGAGTAGTTAAATTAAAATCTTTATTTCAAACCAAACAAGAAACACATTTGAATTTGTAGTTTGAAGTTGTAATACTGAAAAAGTCACTGTGTTTATTGTCCCACAGGTTCCTCACAGGTTACATCGGTCAATGCTGTTAAATCTCAGCACACCCCCTTAGTTGCCACACTGTAAACCTGTTGCATAGTTTGGATCAGTAGCAGAACAATGTAATGCTGTAATTGTGAAATATTTTATTTTTGCTCACTAACAGAGGACAAATACAAAACATTCATTTTCAAGCAAATTGGAGATGAACACTCCACAGCACCCTTTTCTCCTCTCTCATATCTGTAAGCAGCTTCTTGGATTCAAGTTTGACTAGGTTTTATATCCTTTCAATATATAATTGTCTTAAGAATTCTAAGTGTCAACGACACTGTAAGATAAATAAAATAGTGTACCTGAAAACACAGGACAAAACCAAATCCATAAAATTCCAATTTTCTTTGAGGTATCAGCCCTATCCATATATTCTTACATTCTTTTATATTCTTTATATTCACAACAATCTTTTGTGTAGTTAACATTAACTGCAAATGCACCATCGGTGGGTTTGTGCCAGGACCAGTTGTCTACAGGAAGTGCACTTGAGGATCTCTCACAGCCCCATATATTAGCTTCTCTACCATAGAAAAACAAACTTTACCTCTCCTCTCACTGACGTTAAACAGCACATGTTCAGAGAAGCTGTATTCAGAGCAGTGTCGGGAACCAGTAAATGGCTGAAAAGGTTTTTGTCCAATATTAGTGTTATTATTCCGATTTTTCTTTGCCATCTGCCAGCTTCTCTGGCTCTGGCTCCTCCAATAAGGCTTGCTGTCTCTCTCTTTCCTTCACCAGCTGCACACCACAGTAGGTCACCATCAACACGGACAAAGTGGACAGAGGGAAACCTGGGAATAAACACAAGATATGCAGTTACTGAATTTTGCTATACCATGAGTTTGCCAACTTTATACTTTTGCCAATTTTATACTATACACCACCAGTATTACCTTTGAAAATCAGTCTTCTTGACACAAGTTTGGCAAACTCCAGGCTGTTGAGGGAGAGGACGTTGTAGAGGACGATGGCCCAGAAGTTGGCAGCATTGAACACACCCCTGATCCTGCGTGACATTGCCTCACCCATGAAATGCTAGAAATGCATAAAATTAGGGCTTAAAAATGAATAAAACATCGAGACATTGATATGATATGCACATGTTACCTCTATGGTAGAAAATGGTGGAAGAGAGAACAATTTAGCCACCCAAAGCTCAAAGTTTAGACCAAAGCAGTTGAAGAAAGACCAGAGGTAAACCAGCTGACATGGCCCAAGCCACAAAGTGGTAATGAAGAAGGTGCAGAAAGTGGCCAGAAGCTCCTTGAAGATTTTATCATGATCTCCACCAATGTAGTCATAAACATACCTATGAAACATTTACACATTGAACAGTTAACTCACAAACTGCATGCGAGAATACATCATGTTCCATGGCACTTTGAACACTCACTTGCAGAGCCAATCATTGATGCCTCTGTCAAAGTGCCTGGGGAAAAAATGTTGAACATACCATTACATTCCATCTAAATACAAATTATAGAGTAGATCTAGAGGATGCTTACGTCTCAGCAAAGACATAGAGCATGGTGATACATTTGGGAGGCTGAGGAGGATCCAGGTGGTCCAGAGTGGCAACAGTGTTAATGACACCAAACATGACGGCGGCTTTGATCCAGTCATACACGAGGTTAGAGTAAGCCAGACCAGCTGAAGGATCATTACAAATAACAGTAAAAAACAAAGCTCATAAATGATTACACTACACTAACATAGTAAACTTTTACACACCCAGACACCAGTCCGAAAGCTTTCCAACCAGTTTCATGTCACTGGGGATTGTCAAAATATACAGATAATGGAAGAAGACGTCCACCACCAGGATGACCCCGAGGTGCAACAGGGCTTTACTGGTGATGTTCCACATCTCCCTCTCCTTACGGGTCAGCTTAGTAGTGGTGGCCTGTGTAATAATAAAGCATTTTTGTATTTATATTAATACAGTCAGCAATTTTGGTGTCATTATTCTACTACACCTCACCTGTACATGATACCTGTCAAAAGTCATGATGGGTCCAAAGAAGAAGAAGGGGAGGTAGAAGTTGTATTTAAGTAAATCAAAGAAAGTGTAGTTGCCATCCTTCTTCTCACAGTTTTCCAGAGCGAAGCTCATACAGCGCATGATACTGAAGCCAACGCCCCCATAAAACAGGACGTCCTGCAGGTCGAAGCTGCCTGTCACCAGTGCTTCCTAAAACCAATCCAAAAATGTTCACAAAATTGATAATATCCAGTACATTATACTGAAAACAGCTGAATGGGAAAGGACAATATATAATTAAAGCCGCAAGCGGCGATGATGGCCCTCGCCCCCCGCGCGACCGCCCGGGGCCGGCCACCGCCCCCACGCACCATTTTCCCCGCCTGGCCACCCCACGGCTGCAACCCGCCCCCCTTCACACAGTTTCTATATAAATATGTGTGACCAACACATTATAATGGAGGTCCACGGCGTTGAACCGGCAACCTCGTGCACAATACAGGTATGGTGTAATGGACTTTTTTGCCTCTTTTGAGGTCCACAATGATATCACCAACTTTCATGCCAATCGGACAAAGTTGAGTTTTTTACCTGTACAGTAGGGGGCGCTATGGAGGTCACTGGCCACATGTTTATAATGGTTCTCTATTCACAGTTTTAATCCGCATCAGTGATTAGAATTTGAGCTTTTTAGTCTGATCCACGTATCTGTGAGAGGGAATCAAATATGCAGGAAAGCAGTCATATTTTGACAGTGTGCTGTGCATAAACCAGAAAGAATATCCCCAAAACGTGGATGATTATTGACAATAATCATGTGTACATGCTGTATGTGGAGTTTGAGGAAATTTGGATGAAAAACCTAGGACTACACAGTTTTCATTTGCACTTAAGGAAAAGTCGTGTAGGAATTTAAATCCAATGACGAAGTCATATTTTGAGGGCATCCTACTCATGAACCATAAAGAATATCCCCAAAACGTGGATGATTATTGACAATCGACATATGTACATGCTGCATGTGGAGTTTGATGTAATTCGGATGAAAAACCTAGGAGTAGATATAATTCATAGACATGCAAGTCAAAGTGCCAAGTGCCAATTTCTTTTCAATTCATTGCGCCCCTGGTGGCCAACAGTGGAAAATAACCCATGGCCATAATGTAATTTTTTGTTTCTTCTGAGACCATGAATTGATGCCCCAAATTTCATAGGAATTGGATAATGTTGGCATTTCATCTTTATGGTAGGGGGCGCTATAGTGTTCATTTTGATTAAAATTAATATTGCATTTCATTCAAGGCCCAATCTTGCATATGTGATGTGAAAGTGAGCTCTGTAGGGCAATGCCTGTGGTCGTGAGAGGACATCGAAAAAACAGGAAACGAAGGCGTATTTCGGTGGCGGCGTACGGGCGAACCGTGTGGAATTTGGAGAAAACGTGGATAACTTCTGAAAACCCATGTGTCTGGATGTGGCATGTGAAATCTGAGCTCATTTGGACCAAAAACCTGAGACTAGTAGCATTTTGAAAACATGCAGCGAAAAATTTGGCGAATTTTCGATTCAATATAGCCGACTTCCTGTCTGTCATAGAGCAGTGCTTCAATTCATTTTTATGCTTGTCCCCCCATTCTCTATCACTGTTCTGATTTTTGTGTGTGTTTTCTAAAATAAACCAGGCTCCTCTCCCATAGGGGTGAATTTTTAGGTGGCGCCGTCGAGTCAGGGGGCATGGGACATTTTCCCGACACCAATTTTATGAAATTTTTTGCAGAGCCGGTCGATTCTATACCCCCATGTGAGACTTTTCGTGAATGTTCAGGGGGTGAAAAATGCGATTGTTTTGGCGGAAAAACGAAGAACAATGTTAATATGCAGTGTGGCCCTGAGCTGTGTGGCCCTGACTCTATATGAGAGGGGTCTGTGGCTTTGCACCGGCAACCACGTACATAATACAGGTATGGTGTAATGGACTTTTTTGACCCTTGTAATGCTCACAATTATCTCCCCAAGTTTCATGCCATTCGGACAAAGTTGTGTATTTTACCAATACTGTAGGGGGCGCTATAGTGTTCATTTAGATAACAATTAATAGTGCATTCTATTAATACCCTCACATCACACGTGTGATGAGAATTTCAGCTGTCTAGAACCATGTATGTGCGTGTAAGAAATTTTTTAATGATTTTTTTTTTGTATTTGCGCCCCTGGTGGCCAACCGTGGAAAATGACTCATGGCCATAATGTAATTTTTTGTGTCTTCTGATGCCACTGATTTATTCCCCGAATTTCATAGGAATCCGATAATATTGGCGTTTCACCCCCTATGATAGGGGGCGCTATAGTGTTCATTTTTATTACAATTAATAATCCATTTTATTAATATCCTCATATCACACGTGTGATGTGAATTTGAGCTGTGTAGACCAATGTATGTGCGTGTCAGACATTTTTAAATTATTTTATTTGGAGTCTTTGCGCCCCTGGTGGCCAAGTGTGAAAAATGACCTATGCCCCTAATATTATTTTTTGGTCCACGTCATGCCCCCAATTTATTCCCCGAATTTCGTAGGAATCCGATAATGTTTTCGTTTCACCCCTATGGTAGGGGGCGCTATAGTGTTCATTTTGATTAAAATTAATATTGCATTCCACTCATGCCACAATCTCGCATATGTGATGTGAATGTGAGCTCTGTAGGGCAATGCCTGTGGTCGTGAGAGGACATCGAAAAAACAGGAAACGAAGGCGTAGTTCGGTGGCGGCGTACGGGCGAACCGTGTGGAATTTGGAGAAAACGTGGATAACTTTTGAAAACCCATGTGTCTGGATGTGGCATGTGAAATCTGAGCTCATTTGGACCAAAAACCTGAGACTAGTAGCGTTTTGAAAACACGCTGCGAATGAAGTGGCGAATTTTTGATCCAAAATGGCCGACTTCCTGTCTGTCATAGAGCAGTGCTTCAATTCACATTTATGCTTGTCCCCCCATTCTCTATCACTGTTCTGATTTTTGTGTGTGTTTTCCAAAATAAACCAGGCTCCTCTCCCATAGGGGTGAAATTTTAGGTGGCGCCGTCGAGTCAGGGGGCATGGGACATTTTGCTGACACCAATTTTATGAAATTTTTTGCAGAGCCGGTCGATTCTATACCCCCATGTGAGACTTTTCGTGAATGTTCAGGGGGTGAAAAATGCGATTGTTTTGGCGGAAAAACGAAGAACAATGTTATTAAAGCCGCAAGCGGCGATGATGGCCCTCGCCCCCCGCGCGACCGCCCCCCCATGCGACCGCCCGGGGCCGGCCACCGCCCCCACGCACCATTTTCCCCGCCTGCCCACCCCACGGCTGCAATCTGCCCCCTTCACACAGTTTCTATATAAATATGTGTGACCAACACATTATAATGGAGGTCCACGGCGTTGAACCGGCAACCTCGTGCACAATACAGGTATGGTGTAATGGACTTTTTTGCCTCTTTTGAGGTCCACAATGATATCACCAACTTTCATGCCAATCGGACAAAGTTGAGTTTTTTACCTGTACAGTAGGGGGCGCTATGGAGGTCACTGGCCACATGTTTATAATGTTTCTCTATTCACAGTTTTAATCCGCATCAGTGATTAGAATTTGAGCTTTTTAGTCTGATCCACGTGTCTGTGAGAGGGAATCAAATATGCAGGAAAGCAGTCATATTTTGACAGTGTGCTGTGCATAAACCAGAAAGAATATCCCCAAAACGTGGATGATTATTGACAATAATCATGTGTACATGCTGTATGTGGAGTTTGAGGAAATTTGGATGAAAAACCTAGGACTAGATAGGTTTCATTTGCACTTAAGGAAAAGTCGTGCAGGAATTTAAATCCAATGACGAAGTCATATTTTGAGGGCATCCTACTCATGAACCATAAAGAATATCCCCAAAACGTGGATGATTATTGACAATCGACATATGTACATGCTGTATGTGGAGTTTGATGTAATTCGGATGAAAAACCTAGGAGTAGATATAATTCATAGACATGCAAGTCAAAGTGCCAAGTGCCAATTTCTTTTCAATTCATTGCGCCCCTGGTGGCCAACAGTGGAAAATAACCCATGGCCCTAATGTAATTTTTTGTTTCTTCTGAGACCATGAATTCATGCCCCAAATTTCATAGGAATTGGATAATGTTGGCATTTCACCTCTATGGTAGGGGGCGCTATAGTGTTCATTTTGATTAAAATTAATATTGCATTCCATTCAAGGCCCAATCTTGCATATGTGATGTGAATGTGAGCTCTGTAGGGCAATGCCTGTGGTCGTGAGAGGACATTGAAAAAACAGGAAACGAAGACGTATTTCGATGGCGGCGTACGGGCGAACCGTGTGGAATTTGGAGAAAACGTGGATAACTTTTGAAAACCCATGTGTCTGGATGCGGCATGTGAAATCTGAGCTCATTTGGACCAAAAACCTGAGACTAGTAGCGTTTTGAAAACACGCTGCGAATGAAGCGGCAAATTTTTTATCCAAAATGGCCGATTTCCTGTCTGTCATAGAGCAGTGCTTCAATTCATATTTATGCTTGTCCCCCCATCCTCTATCACTGTTCTGATTTTTGTGTGTGTTTTCCAAAATAAACCAGGCTCCTCTCCCATAGGGGTGAAATTTTAGGTGGCGCTGTCGAGTCAGGGGGCATGGGACATTTTCCCGAAACCAATTTTATGAATTTTTTTGCCGAGCCGGTCGATCCTATACCCCCATGTGAGACTTTTCGTGAATGTTCAGGGGGTGAAAAATGCGATTGTTTTGGCGGAAAAACGAAGAACAATGTTAATATGCAGTGTGGTCCTGGGCTGTGTGGCCCTGACTCCATATGAGAGGGGTCTGTGGCTTTGCACCGGCAACCACGTACATAATACAGGTATGGTGTAATTGACTTTTTTGACCCTTTTAATGCCCCCAATTATCTCCCCAAGTTTCATGCCAATCGGACAAAGTTGTGTATTTTACCAATACTGTAGGGGGCGCTATAGTGTTCATTTACATATAAATTAATAGTGCATTCTATTAATACCCTGATATCACATGTGTGATGAGAATTTCAGCTGTCTAGAACCATGTATGTGCGTGTAAGAAATTTTTTAATGATTTTTTTTGTAGTATTTGCACCCCTGGTGGCCAACCGTGGAAAATGACTAATGGCCATAATGTAATTTTTTGTTTCTTGTGATGCCACTGATTTATTCCCCGAATTGCGTAAGAATCCGATAATGTTGGCGTTTCACCCCTATGGTAGGGGGCGCTATAGTGTTCATTTTGATTAAAATTAATATTGCATTCCATTCATGCCCCAATCACACATATGTGATGTGAATGTGAGCTGTGTAGGGCAATGCCTGTGGTCGTGAGAGGACATCAAAAAAACAGGAAACGAAGGCGTATTTCGGTGGCGGCGTACGGGCGAACCGTGTGGAATTTGGAGAAAACGTGGATAACTTTTGAAAACCCATGTGTCTGGATGCGGCATGTGAAATCTGAGCTCATTTGGACCAAAAACCTGAGACTAGTAGCGTTTTGAAAACACGCTGCGAATGAAGTGGCGAATTTTTGATCCAAAATGGCCGACTTCCTGTCTGTCATAGAGCAGTGCTTCAATTCATTTTTATGCTTGTCCCCCCATCCTCTGTCACTGTTCTGATTTTTGTGTGTGTTTTCCAAAATAAACCAGGCTCCTCTCCCATAGGCGTGAATTTTTAGGTGGCGCCGTCGAGTCAGGGGGCATGGGACATTTTCCCGACACCAATTTTATGAAATTTTTCGCAGAGCCGGTCGATTCTATACCCCCATGTGAGACTTTTCGTGAATGTTCAAGGGGTGAAAAATGCGATTGTTTTGGCAGAAAAACGAAGAACAATGTTAATATGCAGTGTGGCCCTGGGCTGTGTGGCCCTGACTCTATATGAGAGGGGTCTGTGGCTTTGCACCGGCAACCACGTACATAATACAGGTATGGTGTAATTGACTTTTTTGACCCTTTTAATGCCCCCAATTATCTCCCCAAGTTTCATGCCAATCGGACAAAGTTGTGTATTTTACCAATACTGTAGGGGGCGCTATAGTGTTCATTTAGATAACAATGAATAGTGCATTCTATTAATACCCTCACATCACACGTGTGATGTGAATTTGAGCTGTGTAGACCAATGCATGTGCGTGTCAGAATTTTTTTTATGATTTTTTTTTTAGTATTTTCGCCCCTGGTGGCCAACCGTGGAAAATTACTCATAGCCATAATGTAATTTTTGGTTTCTTCTGATGCCACCGATTTATTACCCGAATTTCGTAGGAATCCGATAATGTTGGCGTTTCACCCCTATGGTAGGGGGCGCTATAGTGTTCATTTTTATTACAATTAATAATCCATTTTATTAATACCCTCATATCACACGTGTGATGTGAATTTGAGCTGTGTAGACCAATGCATGTGCGTGTCAGACATTTTTAAATGATTTTTTTTGGAGTCTTTGCGCCCCTGGTGGCCAAGTGTGAAAAATGACCTATGACCGTAATATTATTTTTTGGTCCACGTCATGCCCCCAATTTATTCCCCGAATTTCGTAGGAATCCGATAATGTTTGCGTTTCACCCCTATGGTAGGGGGCGCTATAGTGTTCATTTTGATTAAAATTAATATTGCATTCCATTCATGTCCCAATCACACATATGTGATGTGAATGTGAGCTCTGTAGGGCAATGCCTGTGGTCGTGAGAGGACATCGAAAAAACAGGAAACGAAGGCGTATTTTGGTGGCGGCGTACGGGCGAACCGTGTGGAATTTGGAGAAAACGTGGATAACTTTTGAAAACCCATGTGTCTGGATGTGGCATGTGAAATCTGAGCTCATTTGGACCAAAAACCTGAGACTAGTAGCGTTTTGAAAACACGCTGCGAATGAAGCGGCGAATTTTTGATCCAAAATGGCCGACTTCCCGTCTGTCATAGAGCAGTGCTTCAATTCATTTTTATGCTTGTCCCCCCATTCTCTATCACTGTTCTGATTTTTGTGTGTGTTTTCCAAAATAAACCAGACTCCTCTCCCATAGGGGTGAAATTTTAGGTGGCGCTGTCGAGTCAGGGGGCATGGGACATTTTGCCGACACCAATTTTATGAAATTTTTCGCAGAGCCGGTCGATTCTATACCCCCATGTGAGACTTTTCGTGAATGTTCAGGGGGTGAAAAATGCGATTGTTTTGGCGGAAAAACGAAGAACAATGTTAATATGCAGTGTGGCCCTGGGCTGTGTGGCCCCGACTCTATATGAGAGGGGTCTGTGGCTTTGCACCGGCAAGCATGTACATAATACAGGTATGGTGTAATGGACTTTTTTGACCCTTTTAATGCCCCCAATTATCTCCCCAAGTTTCATGCCAATCGGACAAAGTTGTGTATTTTACCAATACTGTAGGGGGCGCTATAGTGTTCATTTAGATACTAATTAATAGTGCATTCTGTTAATACCCTCATATCACACGTGTGATGTGAATTTGAGCTGTGTAGACCAATGCATGTGCGTGTCAGACATTTTTAAATGATTTTATTTGGAGTCTTTGCGCCCCTGGTGGCCAAGTGTGGAAAATGACTCATGGCCATAATGTAATTTTTTGTTTCTTCTGATGCCTCCGATTTATTCCCCGAATTTCGTAGGAATCCGATAATGTTGGCGTTTCACCCCTATGGTAGGGGGCGCTATAGTGTTCATTTTGATTACAATTAATAATCCATTTTATTAATACCCTCACATCACACGTGTGATGTGAATTTGAGCTGTGTAGACCAATGCATGTGCGTGTCAGACATTTTTCAATGATTTTTTTTGGAGTCTTTGCGCCCCTGGTGGCCAAGTGTGAAAAATGGCCTATGCCCGTAATATTATTTTTTGGTCCATGTCATGCCCCCAATTTATTCCCCGAATTTCGTAGGAATCCGATAATGTTTGCGTTTCACCCCTATAGTAGGGGGCGCTGTAGTGTTCATTTTGATCAAAATTAATATTGCATTCCATTAATGCCCCAATCTCGCATATGTGATGTGAATGTGAGCTCTGTAGGGCAATGCCTGTGGTCGTGAGAGGACATCGAAAAAACAGGAAACGAAGGTGTATTTCGGTGGCGGCGTACGGGCGAACCGTGTGGAATTTGGAGAAAACGTGGATAACTTTTGAAAACCCATGTGTCTGGATGTGGCATGTGAAATCTGAGCTCATTTGGACCAAAAACCTGAGACTAGTAGCGTTTTGAAAACACGCAGCGAAAAATTTGGCGAATTTTCGATTCAATATAGCTGACTTCCTGTTCGTCCTACGGCCGCACTATGATTGGCTTTTTTGCTTGTCTCCATGAGCTCTATCACTGGTGTGAATTTCGTCAAGCTAGGGCGAAAAATGCGTGTCGGCTCCCAATTCATTTTAAAATTTTGAATTTTCTAGGTGGCGCTGCTGAGCCAGTGTGTGTGGGTCATTTTCGTGATGCATATTTTCTTGAATTTTTTGCCAAGCCGGTCGATTTGATACCCCCATGTGAGACTTTTCGTTCACGTTCAGGGGGTGAAAATTGCGATCCCAGGGGGAGAAAAAAAATAATAATAATAAGAAGAAGAAACCCAGGAAGAACAATGCCCCTCGCCATCACTTCGTGAGTGGCGAGGGCCAAATATGCAGTGTGGCCCTGAGCTGTGTGGCCCTGACTCTATATGAGAGGGGTCTGTGGCTTTGCACCGGCAACCACGTACATAATACAGGTATGGTGTAATTGACTTTTTTGCCCCTTTTAATGCCCACAATTATCTCCCCAAGTTTCATGCCAATCGGACAAAGTTGTGTATTTTACCAATACTGTAGGGGGCGTTATAGTGTTCATTTAGATAACAATTAATAGTGCATTCCATTAATACCCTCACATCACACGTGTGATGTGAATTTGAGCTGTGTAGACCAATGCATGTGCGTGTCAGAAATTGTTTAATGATTTTTTTTTTTGTATTTGCGCCCCTGGTGGCCAACCATGGAAAATTACTTATGGGCATAATGTAATTTTTTGTTTCTTCTGATGCCACCGATTTATTCCCCGAATTTCGTAGGACTCCGATAATGTTTGCATTTCACCCATATGGTAGGGGGCGCTATAGTGTTCATTTTTATTACAATTAATAATCCATTTTATTAAAACCCTCATATCACACGTGTGATGTGAATTTGAGCTGTGTAGACCAATGCATGTGCGTGTCAGACATTTTTAAATGATTTTATTTGGAGTCTTTGCGCCCCTGGTGGCCAAGTGTGGAAAATGACTCATGGCCATAATGTAAATTTTTGTTTCTTCTGATGCCACTGATTTATTCCCCGAATTTCGTAGGAATCCGATAATATTGGCGTTTCACCCCTATGATAGGGGGCGCTATAGTGTTCATTTTTATTACAATTAATAATCCATTTTATTAATATCCTCATATCACACGTGTGATGTGAATTTGAGCTGTGTAGACCAATGTATGTGCGTGTCAGACATTTTTAAATTATTTTATTTGGAGTCTTTGCGCCCCTGGTGGCCAAGTGTGAAAAATGACCTATGCCCCTAATATTATTTTTTGGTCCACGTCATGCCCCCAATTTATTCCCCGAATTTCGTAGGAATCCGATAATGTTTTCGTTTCACCCCTATGGTAGGGGGCGCTATAGTGTTCATTTTGATTAAAATTAATATTGCATTCCACTCATGCCACAATCTCGCATATGTGATGTGAATGTGAGCTCTGTAGGGCAATGCCTGTGGTCGTGAGAGGACATCGAAAAAACAGGAAACGAAGGCGTAGTTCGGTGGCGGCGTACGGGCGAACCGTGTGGAATTTGGAGAAAACGTGGATAACTTTTGAAAACCCATGTGTCTGGATGTGGCATGTGAAATCTGAGCTCATTTGGACCAAAAACCTGAGACTAGTAGCGTTTTGAAAACACGCTGCGAATGAAGTGGCGAATTTTTGATCCAAAATGGCCGACTTCCTGTCTGTCATAGAGCAGTGCTTCAATTCACATTTATGCTTGTCCCCCCATTCTCTATCACTGTTCTGATTTTTGTGTGTGTTTTCCAAAATAAACCAGGCTCCTCTCCCATAGGGGTGAAATTTTAGGTGGCGCCGTCGAGTCAGGGGGCATGGGACATTTTGCTGACACCAATTTTATGAAATTTTTTGCAGAGCCGGTCGATTCTATACCCCCATGTGAGACTTTTCGTGAATGTTCAGGGGGTGAAAAATGCGATTGTTTTGGCGGAAAAACGAAGAACAATGTTAATATGCAGTGTGGCCCTGAGCTGTGTGGCCCTGACTCTATATGAGAGGGGTCTGTGGCTTTGCACCGGCAACCACGTACATAATACAGGTATGGTGTAATTGACTTTTTTGCCCCTTTTAATGCCCACAATTATCTCCCCAAGTTTCATGCCAATCGGACAAAGTTGTGTATTTTACCAATACTGTAGGGGGCGTTATAGTGTTCATTTAGATAACAATTAATAGTGCATTCCATTAATACCCTCACATCACACGTGTGATGTGAATTTGAGCTGTGTAGACCAATGCATGTGCGTGTCAGAAATTGTTTAATGATTTTTTTTTGTATTTGCGCCCCTGGTGGCCAACCATGGAAAATTACTTATAGGCATAATGTAATTTTTTGTTTCTTCTGATGCCACCGATTTATTCCCCGAATTTCGTAGGACTCCGATAATGTTTGCATTTCACCCATATGGTAGGGGGCGCTATAGTGTTCATTTTTATTACAATTAATAATCCATTTTATTAAAACCCTCATATCACACGTGTGATGTGAATTTGAGCTGTGTAGACCAATGCATGTGCGTGTCAGACATTTTTAAATGATTTTATTTGGAGTCTTTGCGCCCCTGGTGGCCAAATGTGGAAAATGACTCATGGCCATAATGTAATTTTTTGTTTCTTCTGATGCCACTGATTTATTCCCCGAATTTCGTAGGAATCCGATAATATTGGCGTTTCACCCCTATGATAGGGGGCGCTATAGTGTTCATTTTTATTACAATTAATAATCCATTTTATTAATATCCTCATATCACACGTGTGATGTGAATTTGAGCTGTGTAGACCAATGTATGTGCGTGTCAGACATTTTTAAATTATTTTATTTGGAGTCTTTGCGCCCCTGGTGGCCAAGTGTGAAAAATGACCTATGCCCCTAATATTATTTTTTGGTCCACGTCATGCCCCCAATTTATTCCCCGAATTTCGTAGGAATCCGATAATGTTTTCGTTTCACCCCTATGGTAGGGGGCGCTATAGTGTTCATTTTGATTAAAATTAATATTGCATTCCACTCATGCCACAATCTCGCATATGTGATGTGAATGTGAGCTCTGTAGGGCAATGCCTGTGGTCGTGAGAGGACATCGAAAAAACAGGAAACGAAGGCGTAGTTCGGTGGCGGCGTACGGGCGAACCGTGTGGAATTTGGAGAAAACGTGGATAACTTTTGAAAACCCATGTGTCTGGATGTGGCATGTGAAATCTGAGCTCATTTGGACCAAAAACCTGAGACTAGTAGCGTTTTGAAAACACGCTGCGAATGAAGTGGCGAATTTTTGATCCAAAATGGCCGACTTCCTGTCTGTCATAGAGCAGTGCTTCAATTCACATTTATGCTTGTCCCCCCATTCTCTATCACTGTTCTGATTTTTGTGTGTGTTTTCCAAAATAAACCAGGCTCCTCTCCCATAGGGGTGAAATTTTAGGTGGCGCCGTCGAGTCAGGGGGCATGGGACATTTTGCTGACACCAATTTTATGAAATTTTTTGCAGAGCCGGTCGATTCTATACCCCCATGTGAGACTTTTCGTGAATGTTCAGGGGGTGAAAAATGCGATTGTTTTGGCGGAAAAACGAAGAACAATGTTAATATGCAGTGTGGCCCTGAGCTGTGTGGCCCTGACTCTATATGAGAGGGGTCTGTGGCTTTGCACCGGCAACCACGTACATAATACAGGTATGGTGTAATTGACTTTTTTGCCCCTTTTAATGCCCACAATTATCTCCCCAAGTTTCATGCCAATCGGACAAAGTTGTGTATTTTACCAATACTGTAGGGGGCGTTATAGTGTTCATTTAGATAACAATTAATAGTGCATTCCATTAATACCCTCACATCACACGTGTGATGTGAATTTGAGCTGTGTAGACCAATGCATGTGCGTGTCAGAAATTGTTTAATGATTTTTTTTTGTATTTGCGCCCCTGGTGGCCAACCATGGAAAATTACTTATAGGCATAATGTAATTTTTTGTTTCTTCTGATGCCACCGATTTATTCCCCGAATTTCGTAGGACTCCGATAATGTTTGCATTTCACCCATATGGTAGGGGGCGCTATAGTGTTCATTTTTATTACAATTAATAATCCATTTTATTAAAACCCTCATATCACACGTGTGATGTGAATTTGAGCTGTGTAGACCAATGCATGTGCGTGTCAGACATTTTTAAATGATTTTATTTGGAGTCTTTGCGCCCCTGGTGGCCAAATGTGGAAAATGACTCATGGCCATAATGTAATTTTTTGTTTCTTCTGATGCCACTGATTTATTCCCCGAATTTCGTAGGAATCCGATAATATTGGCGTTTCACCCCTATGATAGGGGGCGCTATAGTGTTCATTTTTATTACAATTAATAATCCATTTTATTAATATCCTCATATCACACGTGTGATGTGAATTTGAGCTGTGTAGACCAATGCATGTGCGTGTCAGACATTTTTAAATGATTTTTTTTGGAGTCTTTGCGCCCCTGGTGGCCAAGTGTGAAAAATGACCTATGCCCGTAATATTATTTTTTGGTCCACGTCATTCCCCCAATTTATTTCCCGAATTTCGTAGGAATTTGATAATGTTGGCGTTTCACCCCTATGGTAGGGGGCGCTATAGTGTTCATTTTGATTAAAATTAATATTGCATTCCATTCATGCCCCAATCTCGCATATGTGATGTGAATGTGAGCTCTGTAGGGCAATGCCTGTGGTCGTGAGAGGACATCGAAAAAACAGGAAACGAAGGCATATTTCGGTGGCGGCGTACGGGCGAACCGTGTGGAATTTGGAGAAAACGTGGATAACTTTTGAAAACCCATGTGTGTGGATGTGACATGTGAAATCTGAGCTCATTTGGACCAAAAACCTGAGACTAGTAGCGTTTTGAAAACACGCTGCGAAAAATTTGGCGAATTTTCGATTCAATATAGCCGACTTCCTGTCCGTCCTAGGGCCGCACTATGATTGGCTTTTTTGCTTGTCTCCATGAGCTCTATCACTGGTGTGAATTTCGTCAAGCTAGGGCGAAAAATGCGTGTCGGCTCCCAATTCATTTTAAAATTTTGAATTTTCTAGGTGGCGCTGTCGAGCCAGTGTGTGTGGGTCATTTTCGTGATGCATATTTTCTTGAATTTTTTGCCAAGCCGGTCGATTTGATACCCCCATGTGAGACTTTTCGTTGACGTTCAGGGGGTGAAAATTGCGATCCCAGGGGGGGAAAAAAAATAATAATAATTAAAGCCGCAAGCGGCGATGATGGCCCTCGCCCCCCGCGCGACCGCCCCCCCACGCGACCGCCCGGGGCCGGCCTCCGCCCCCCACGCACCATTTTCCCTGCCTGGCCACCCCACGGCCGCAATCTGCCCCCTTCACACAGTTTCTATATAAATATGTGTGACCAACACATTATAATGGAGGTCCACGGCGTTGAACCGGCAACCTCGTGCACAATACAGGTATGGTGTAATGGACTTTTTTGCCTCTTTTGAGGTCCACAATGATATCACCAACTTTCATGCCAATCGGACAAAGTTGTGTTTTTTACCTGTACAGTAGGGGGCGCTATGGAGGTCACTGGCCACATGTTTATAATGGTTCTCTATTCACAGTTTTAATCCGCATCAGTGATTAGAATTTGAGCTTTTTAGTCTGATCCACGTGTCTGTGAGAGGGAATCAAATATGCAGGAAAGCAGTCATATTTTGACAGTGTGCTGTGCATAAACCAGAAAGAATATCCCCAAAACGTGGATGATTATTGACAATAATCATGTGTACATGCTGTATGTGGAGTTTGAGGAAATTTGGATGAAAAACCTAGGACTACACAGGTTTCATTTGCACTTAAGGAAAAGTCGTGTAGGAATTTAAATCCAATGACGAAGTCATATTTTGAGGGCATCCTACTCATGAACCATAAAGAATATCCCCAAAACGTGGATGATTATTGACAATCGACATATGTACATGCTGTATGTGGAGTTTGATGTAATTCGGATGAAAAACCTAGGAGTAGATATAATTCATAGACATGCAAGTCAAAGTGCCAAGTGCCAATTTCTTTTCAATTCTTTGCGCCCCTGGTGGCCAACAGTGGAAAATAACCCATGGCCATAATGTAATTTTTTGTTTCTTCTGAGACCATGAATTGATGCCCCAAATTTCATAGGAATTGGATAATGTTGGCGATTCACCCCTATGGTAGGGGGCGCTATAGTGTTCATTTTGATTAAAATTAATATTGCATTCCATTAATGCCCCAATCTCGCATATGTGATGTGAATGTGAGCTCTGTAGGGCAATGCCTGTGGTCGTGAGAGGACATCGAAAAAACAGGAAACGAAGGCGCATTTCGGTGGCGGCGTACGGGCGAACCGTGTGGAATTTGTAGAAAACGTGGATAACTTTTGAAAACCCATGTGTCTGGATGTGGCATGTGAAATCTGAGCTCATTTGGACCAAAAACCTGAGACTAGTAGCGTTTTGAAAACACGCTGCGAATGAAGTGGCGAATTTTTGATCCAAAATGGCCGACTTCCTGTCTGTCATAGAGCAGTGCTTCAATTCATATTTATGCTTGTCCTACCATTCTCTATCACTGTTCTTCTTTTTGTGTGTGTTTTCCAAAATAAACCAGGCTCCTCTCCCATAGGGGTGAATTTTTAGGTGGCGCCGTCGAGTCAGGGGGCATGGGACATTTTCCCGACACCAATTTTATGAAATTTTTTGCCGAGCCGGTCGATTCTATACCCCCATGTGAGACTTTTCGTGAATGTTCAGGGGGTGAAAAATGCGATTGTTTTGGCGGAAAAACGAAGAACAATGTTAATATGCAGTGTGGCCCTGAGCTGTGTGGCTCTGACTCTATATGAGAGGGGTCTGTGGCTTTGCACCGGCAACCGTGTACATAATACAGGTATGGTGTAATGGACTTTTTTGACCCTTTTAATGCCCACAATTATCTCCCCAAGTTTCATGCCAATCGGACAAAGTTGTGTATTTTACCAATACTGTAGGGGGCGCTATAGTGTTCATTTAGATAACAATTAATACTCCATTCTATTAATACCCTCACATCACACGTGTGATGTGAATTTGAGCTGTGTAGACCAATGCATGTGCGTGTCAGAAATTGTTTTATGATTTTTTTTTTAGTATTTGCGCCCCTGGTGGCCAACCGTGGAAAATGACTCATGGCCATAATGTAATTTTTTGTTTCTTCTGATGCCACTGATATATTCCCTGAATTTCGTAGGAATCCGATAATATTGGCATTTCACCCCTATGATAGGGGGCGCTATAGTGTTCATTTTTATTACAATTAATAATCCATTTTATTAATACCCTCATATCACACGGGTGATGTGAATTTGAGCTGTGTAGACCAATGCATGTGCGTGTCAGAAATTGTTTTATGATTTTTTTTTTAGTATTTGCGCCCCTGGTGGCCAACCGTGGAAAATGACTCATGGCCATAATGTAATTTTTTGTTTCTTCTGATGCCACTGATATATTCCCTGAATTTCGTAGGAATCCGATAATATTGGCATTTCACCCCTATGATAGGGGGCGCTATAGTGTTCATTTTTATTACAATTAATAATCCATTTTATTAATACCCTCCCATCACACGTGTGATGTGAATTTGAGCTGTGTAGACCAATGCATGTGCGTGTCAGACATTTTTAAATCATTTTTTTTGGAGTCTTTGCGCCCCTGGTGGCCAAGTGTGAAAAATTACCTATGCCCATAATATTATTTTTTGGTCCACGTCATGCCCCCAATTTATTCCCCGATTTTCGTAGGAATCCGATAATGTTGGCGTTTCACCCCTATGGTAGGGGGCGCTATAGTGTTCATTTTGATTAAAATTAATATTGCATTCCATTCATGCCCCAATCACGCATATGTGATGTGAATGTGAGCTCTGTAGGGCAATGCCTGTGGTCGTGAGAGGACATCGAAAAAACAGGAAACGAAGGCGCATTTCGGTGGCGGCGTACGGGCGAACCGTGTGGAATTCGGAGAAAACGTGGATAACTTTTGAAAACCCATGTGTCTGGATGTGGCATGTGAAATCTGAGCTCATTTGGACCAAAAACCTGAGACTAGTAGCGTTTTGAAAACACGCAGCGAAAAATTTGGCGAATTTTCGATTCAATATAGCCGACTTCCTGTCCGTCCTAGGGCCGCACTATGATTGGCTTTTTTGCTTGTCTCCATGAGCTCTATCACTGGTGTGAATTTCGTCGAGCTAGGGCGAAAAATGCGTGTCGGCTCCCAATTCATTTTAAAATTTTGAATTTTCTAGGTGGCGCTGTCGAGCCAGTGTGTGTGGGTCATTTTCGTGATGCATATTTTCTTGAATTTTTTGCCAAGCCGGTCGATTTGATACCCCCATGTGAGACTTTTCGTTGACGTTCAGGGGGTGAAAATTGCGATCCCAGGGGGAGAAAAAAAATAATAATAATAAGAAGAAGAAACCCAGGAAGAACAATGCCCCTCGCCATCACTTCGTGAGTGGCGAGGGCCAATAAGAAGAAGAAACCCAGGAAGAACAATGCCCCTCGCCATCACTTCGTGAGTGGCGAGGGCCAATAAATAATAAGCTAATTATGATGTGCCCTGTCTATGTATGTCATGTACTAAATGCTGCCTCCTGTGTCTACACACCTGCCAGGAGTTATACGGCTCTAACTTAATGGAAGCCAAAGTGGTGAGGCCTGCAGCAAACACCAGCCACTTCTGCTTGACCAGAGCGACACTGTAAAGCACCAGGCAGTGGGACAGCACCAGGGCCATGTAGGTCCATCCCATAGTCACTAAAACAGCCAAAGCTCCATATAGGCCAAAGATGAAGGATCTGTGCTGTGGGCAAAGAGAGACCAGAGTCAGCACACTGCACAAACATAATGAGTGTACAAATATGTCTTTTATAACATAATTCTGCAAAATTGAGAGACAAAACTATATGGCAACAAATAGATGGACATGATGACAGATGAACAAATAACGATTTGGAAAAGAACAAATGGTATGAATGCAGACTGTATGCATAAATTGCATAAAGTTACCTTACATCCATCTATACCAATCTTCATAGAAATCATGAAATAAGACAGAAAGATATTTAAAACATAGTTAATTGTTTTAAATATGATACATACATGTACAATGACAAACATTACTAACACACACTACAGAATTAATCAGTTGTACATCTTGAAACAGGATCCATATAAACACTCGCAATTACAGACAATGCCAAGTTTACAAATGTGTCAATTAAATTTGTGGGACTTGATTTGTATGATTTTTTAAAATCCTGGTTAAGGAAAGATTTCATTTCAGGTGATTTGTAAAAAGAAACCATCCTTACACAAAAAGGGCAAACTCACTGTGAATGTAAACAACTGCACGCACCTTTGGAGCCACGATAGTGAAGATTTTGGCGAAGATCACATGACCAGTGAGAGCAAAGAGAATATGGTTGCGGAATGTAGTGAACCACATCATCCACTCGAAGTCTGCTGCATCCTGTGAAGAACCAGCATCATCACACGAAGAGCCTCATGTTGCAACAGGCTTATAAATATGTAATAGGGACTTAACAGGGGCCTACCATTTTCCTGCCAAAATAATGCCATCCTGGCTGTACACTGTCTTTGAAGGCCTTTCTGTTTACATTCTCTGTACAGACAAAAGATCAGAGCTCATAAAACAAAAGGATCATGTGTGATGAGTGCCCTTGTGCACCAAACCGCATAATGTGATTGATGAGTTTTCCATGTAATGATTTTAGGTAGTGGACATATTTGTTTTATATAATGCACTAGGGTACTCTATGTGTTTTGATTGTCTTTGAACTTGTATCATAACAGTTCTCAGAGATGAATTCACTGTTGAGGCAGAATAAAATTGGAATACTTTTTCATTATTTATTTAATTTCATAATGGAAAAGCATTAAGACATTCTTGACATGAAACACATGAAAATATTGAAATACTGTGTTTGTTGATTATCAAAGGGAAGCTTTAAATGTGATTTTTCAGGTTCCAAACCAAACTTATAAAAGTGCCTAGAGTAGTGTCAGTGTGACCATTTTAGGAGATATAAAGTCAGGGGGGAGAGAGTAATTGGTGCAAAACAGTGAATAACAATACGCCTCAGTGAGTGACAGATTGTGCCATTTGCAGGGTTACCATTCATGGGAGACCATTCATGACAAGATGTGCTTTATATTCCTGATATTGGCTTTAATTAGCACAGTGTGTCACCACATTTAAATGTATCCATTGGGAAAGTTAACATAATTATCTCTAACACTAACAAACATAGATGGACTCATTCTTCAGCCTTTTATAACACTGATTAGTCTGTTGATAGGGGATTAATATAAATGTGGCATGTGTGCACCAGGTATTTTTAAGCCTGCTGTGTACTCCATATGTGCTTTAAATATTTCAGGATATGTCATACACTCACCACTTGAAGCTTCGAGTATCCAACTGCCTGCCCATATCAAGGCCCCGGCCAGCACTGCAGTGTAGAGATACAGTTCATATCTGGGGAGAGCAGCCTTAATCCCCATGGTCTCTCTGCACACAGAAGTGAGGGAGTTAGGTTTGAGCCTGTTATACCAATAGCCTACAATAGCACATACAATAAAGTTTTATTCAGCAAATGCTGGATGTGTGAGACTAGACTGTTAAAGAGGAAATGAGTGTGAAATAACTCTGCATTGTTTTGCCATTCATGAAACACTGGCTAAACCAGTTTGAAAATGTGTGTCCATAATTTAAGAAACTTTTGTTATTATTTACCTAGCGGGTTGGGGGTAAAACAAAGATTTAAAGTTCATAGCTACAAACCTAAAGCTATTTAACAACATTGCCCATGTTTTTAGGTGAATGTTACATTCATAAGGACAGTGACCACCGTTTTGTGAGCTGACATTTCACCATAAGCCAAGAGAATCAAACAGGCACTTAAATAGGTCTGCAGTAGAGTGGCTCCTCAGAATCAGCCTCGTCAGCTGCGCAACTCTACCCCTCCTTCCTATTATAGCTCTCACAGTTGGTCTTGCTGTACACAGCGCGCAGCTGCAGTGCTATGTGATCCATGTGAGAGGCGCTTGGGACTCACTTCAAGAATAATTAGCCTTGACTGTATGTCCACAAATGGTGTGTACAGAACAAGAAATCATACTTTAGCTACCACAAAATGCTTATTATCAGGCAACATCAACTTTGTTTGTGGGGCGCACTTGAACTCCACAATGTTAGATCAGATCTAAACTCTGTCTCAACCGTGGCTGCGCGCCCCCAGCAAAGCGCCATGCATACAAATGTGTTTTACTTTCCCATGCACACAGACACGAAAAACACTGGCTTGTGCAATTTTTAATCGTTTAACTTAATTAAAACACAATCTCTTTTACTAACCTTGCATCGACTAAATTGTTTTGACGGTGTTTGTGGAGTTTGTAGCCCGGTTCTGGAGTTATATAAAAAAGAAAATCTAGCCTAAAGGGGTATGAAGGAAGAGCAGGTTCACTTCATCCGTCTTGGGGGCTTGCCGCTGCTGCTCGCCAGCCTGGGCCAGTCAGGATGTTGCGGACTCACGGCGAGAGGAGGAGGTGGAGGTGGGGGATATATTTATCCTTCACTACAGCTCCGCAATGAGGGGTGGTCCACAGCACAGGCAGTACAGTAACAGTGGAGGAAGCTAGTAAGTAAAGAATCAAGCAAAGCATCCGTTCTTGTATTTTCTTTTTTTAATTAGGCGAGTTGCTTGCCTATTGCTTGCACAATCACTGTTAATAATAGGCTACACTACAGGTAGGCCTAAATAATTAGGCTGAATTAAAGTAGGCATACAGTTAACGGGCTCTAATCTATTACAGTGCAGAGTGAATGTAGTGCAGCGTTTATTGGCACCCACGCAAACATCAGTCGCTCACTTCATCAGAAAAAGAGCAGTCTTTGTGTAGGCTGTTTTCTAAGTGTCACTAGAGGGCGCCACTATACCTAGAATCAAACACAACCTTAAAGATTCTACTATATCAACTTGCCATCCCTTGTGAAGTGCAGATCTTAAATGGTTTGTTGTGCCACCTCCACAGTGAGTATGAAATTCAAACGACACATGCATTCATTCAATTTATTTTTAATGTAAATCAATCAAATGTGTTTATCAAGCAAGGAAAAACACTGATTTGAACATTGTTGGATCCCTAAAGACCCAACCAGACATAAGTTTATAAAGTTTGACTTCAAATGAAAACTATAGCCTGTTACAGCTTATTGCTTGCTGTTACTAAAGACGTCCACTACAATATTTCTGGCATTTTATCGTTTTGTTGTTTTTTTTTTTACTATAAGCCTATTATATCATCAAATACCACCATCATCAGGGTATCAAATTTGGTAGAGTACATAACATGTTTTCTAAAATGGTAGTAAGCCAATTTGAAGACAAAAAAAGGAAAAGAAAGTAAAACACATAGCCTGATTGATGCATAAAACAAAGTCTATAAAATATTTGAACATTTGAAAAAAAAAATAAAAAAATAGAACAGATCACTTTTTTGGAAAGAACAATGTTCTGTATCTGTTCCATACTTTGGTTAATACATAAATCATCCATGTAGTTGCCCTGAATAATTGTAAAGGAATGTTTTCTACAAGTTATTTTTAAACATCTCTAAGTTGAGTTAGCTGCGTGTTTTTGTTTTAATGGTTTTTGAAACTTGGATTGAACATCTCTGACTGACTTCCTGTAGTTTACAGGGTCGTTTTCTGACTGGCACAGCGTAGCCGTACATTTGGATCATCTGAGCTTCACGGCTAACATTAACTTGCTAACAAGGCTAGTTGCTAACTTTAGCGAAGGGTTGATGCAGCGTATTTTTTTCTTTAAGTTAGATGTAGTTCTTTTTACTATCATAGATTCGTTTGCATGAACGCCAATTTGCGACGGGTCATAAATGCCATTCTCTGTTTGGGTTCCACACACCACCGTGCTTGCTGCTGGCTGGCTAACCCGCTGCCACAACACTGCGCCTCGGACAGACGGTGACGCACGGCGCCTAGCTCCGAGCTCCCATCTTTAAGCTAACGTTAGCACACGAAGAAAGCGCGCTAGCACGGATACGCTCTGGGAAACAAAGCAGCAAAAATCACTCGCCTAAATGGACCACATGTCCATAATAACCCAGGTTTCTAACCCGAAGGAGGAGGAAATATTAGCTTTTAACCAAGATAAAGGTAAGAATAAACTAACTGGACACTAGTTTGCCACTGGTAGCGTGCTAGTCACTTTCACTTCTAACATTAGCTCGTGTTTGTTAGCTGTGTCTTGCACAAGAAACTGATCTTACATTTAAATGTTTGAATACTGTTTAAACACGGCGCAATTCATAGTTTATAAACTTGATGTGCAACAAGTTTGTATGAGCGGCTCTTTGGGGGTGTGCTTATGAAAATGCATCACTTTGCAAGGCGTATCTTGCTGTAGTAAGAGCGCTTTGTATCGTTATTTATTTGACTTGTTGAGTTGTAATTTAGCTTTTCCAAAACCCCGTTAACACTCATAATGAACAGTTCCAACAATCTATTTGACAGATGATTGCTAAATGAACCGTACCACTTAATACTTTTTGTGATGGTTTTTGACCAAGCAGCACCAGGTTTGCTCTGACTGTCAAATCTGTCATTTTAAAGCGTGAAGAGAAGTATATGTTGACCCCACATAGTCTAAATGTTTCTGCCCCAAAACAAAAACAACCTGGACTATTCTCATATCTAATCACATTGTCGTTTGTTGTCTTGTCTTAAATATTTAAAAGTATCTAAACTACTGATAAAAAACAACTACTTAAAATAGATATATGCATTCCGAATAGTTTCAGGTGAAATGACTCAAATACAAAATATTTGTAGGACCATACATAAAAAATAGAAAAAAAATCTCTGGACATGTTGCATATAAAGCTATTACTATGTGTGTTAATTTGTTTTCATTTAAACAAATCCTTAGAAGAATATATAAATATGGCTGACTGATCTTTTGACTTTGAATGTTCATGTTGGTATCGATGGTTATCACTGGTTACACCTAAACACCGCTCTGGGAGAGTCAGAACTTCAGATGCCCACTCACTGACATTCCTCAGGGTTCTGACAGTTTCCGGGTCACCAAAGCCCCAGAAACCTGTAACTGTATCAGAGTTAAACCTTTCTCAACTCTGAGTCCATTAGTAATATGAGAGCTCAAAGCACAACAATACATTTGCCTCTTGGCATCAACCATCACCCTGTGTGTCCTGTATTGTGTGAAAAAGACATGTTACATAGATAAATCATGATTGGATATTCCATCCTATCATTGTAAGCCATAATCTTAATATGTAAGATAATGTTCACTTTGTAATAGGTGCAATTTGTGATTGTAATGGATTTTGAATGGACACCAGGTAACAATACAAGAGGTGTGGCATTTAATGTCGTGGATTGGATCATCATCAGAATTTTTAACTTTATTCTATTCAGATCAGTGGCTACATACACAGTTGCACTGTAGTAAAGAAAAAGTAAAGTATGCCTTGATTTGCATTTATTTCTGATAATCTCTCAAGGGTTAAAGCAATCTGCAAGCAGATTACACAGATTACAATCTGTTTGCTAGATCTAGAGGATTATACAGGAATACAGTAATTACTACAGTATTGCTTTCTTGACTAACATACAGTACAGTGTTACAGGACTTTAATACCACCATTGTCTGTTTTGCCAATCCTTTTTACATCCCCAGGTTTGAATTTTTAAAGGTATAAAAATCATTCGTATGAGGTGATTTATTTTTGGTAAGAGATAAAGAGATAAAGATGTTGTTGTCTTTGGTGTTCTTGTTTTTGTCTCTGTGAAAAGGCTTTGTGGAGCTTAACAGGTGATGATGGTGATTGTGCTTTGGTTGACCAGGCTCCAGTTTGTCTGGTAAGAGTATAACCACCTTTGGCCAGTGTGGCTCAGCCTGTGCCCTTACGACATGTGTGACCACCTTTGGCCAGTGTGGCTCGGCCTGTGGCCTTACAACATGTTTGTATGCTGTTTTTTGCTGCCAAGCTCCGGACTAAATTTAGAGCCTCTGGCCTGTGGTCCAAGGCACCACTGACCTCACAGTCAGTATAACTTTTCACAGATGACAACAATGACTATTATTTCACCATGTCTCATATTCTTATTACAGAACCATTATGATTCACAGTAGGAATGCACCGATACCGATACCAGTATCAAATATTGGTGCTAATACTGAAAAATTGGTTGGATCAGGTATTGGTTCCATGATCTAGGTTAAGCCTATGCCCTGGTTGGGCCTTTAATTGGATGTAATAAGACTTTACAGGTTGATTTTGGCCATGAAGATCTCATAATGTTTGAACTTTAATTCATATAATTGGATCTTTTGTGTAATAAAGAAACAAGTGCCATTTCCATCCCTACGCTGGTATTGGCAAATACTTAATATCAATATCTGTATCAGAACTGAAAAAGCTTGATCGTGTATCCCTAAATCACAGGTTAGGTTAGTAAAACTAAAATACGACAGGGAACAATCTAAAATTCTGTATAGGTGTCTCATAACAGTTAACAAAGAATATTGTGGAGAGTGACACTTTATTTCAAACTAATACAGATTGAACTAGTTGTCTTCCCTCTTCTGTCTCATAAAGTTCCCTCATTGTTCAGACTGTATCGGTCCCATGTAAGAAGTCTATTTTTATCCCGACATGCTATATGTAGTTGCCCTTTGTGTTTGAGGGAAGGCCCTGTCATTAGCGTGTCTTACTGGGCAGTAGGTTAAAAAAGTGGCACCGATTGTTCTAAACAAAGTTTAAACATTCTATAGAAGTGTAAAGTTCAGACTGAAACATAGAAGTTAATGCTTCAGTTGTTGTTTGCTCCTTTTGTAGCAGATTTTGACTGAGTCGGTCTGATTGAATTTCTTTATACACTGTCTGTTTAATGTGAAGTCAATTTGACTTTTCCAACTTTTTATATATGTTTCTCTGGGTACTTCTCTGGCTAAAACACTCTGCTCTTGTCTTGTTTAGTTGTTTAAATAAACAGTCCCTCCTCTTTCATTATCTCAGAGGCCCTCACAAAAGATGCAGGAGTAGAGTGCAAGAAAGCAGATGTCATTGAACCACATCTATACTGTAACAACCTTGTTTTATGTTGTTTTATTTGTGGTGGTTCTGATTTTAAACCCCTGTTTTTGTGGCAATACCTGAGTCTCACTGCTGAAATCACTGAAGCAGCTGGTTTTAGTTGAGAGGGAAAAGCTGATGACTGCTCTATCCTAAATGTGAGAGGTTGTATGAAAAAATGATAATTGTTAGTTTTGGAAAATTATCTCAGTTACAAAAGTGATAATTCTGCCCTTTCCTGGGATGTTTATCAAATTTTGCCATAATATTTGAATATTGTCATCATTGGGATCAGTTCTGAAATAAGTTTTATTTTTTAAAGTGAATAAAATATATAACATATTCAACAGTCACAATAGCAAGCCTGAAGATTAATTAAAAGTAGTAATTATATTAAGAAATGCCATTGCAAATTTCTCGTTGAAGGAGTATTTATCCTTTTGAATTTTGTTTTATGAGAGAGAGATTGGCAGGTTGATTGGTGCAGCATCAGCAGTTATGTAATTATTAATCTAAAGAAGTTCTGAGCCTTTTCTGAGTTGTCTGCTTTCACTTGTCCAGAGGTCCAGAATGAACAAGACAGAATACCTTCGACTGAAAAGAGTCTTCTGAAGTCAGAGCAGGCTGGGTCCTTTTTTATTATTATTATTATTATTATTATTATTATTATTATTATTATTATTATTTCGCTATGTCTCTGCCATTCTGTTTAAAGGGTAGCGATGGTTGTTTTGGTTTCATTTTGCAACCACCTCATTTGATTCAGATGTTTGCTCAAAGCACTCAAGGGGCAAAGTGTCTGTCTTGGTCCTCTGCAATCCAGTCACACATTAAGCACTAGAACACCAGATTGGATAAATACTCTTGGAACTTGACACCACCTAATATTATCCTGTGTAGTGTTTTATTGCGATTGAGAGTTTAAGTGACCCAGCTCAGTTAAGGTCATCACTGTGATGAAAGAAAATAATATTGTGATGTACATACAACATCAGGCTTCGTGCAGTGTTTTATTTTATCACAGTATAGGAGCTTCCTTTGCTGACAAAGTGCCAGTGCACATGGACATAGCACATACATTCTTACAAAGATCATCACAATAATAAATAGCATTGTTTAAAATCTGCACATTAAAATGGTCTGTGCAGTGTGACATCATCCACGAGAGGAAACTGGATGTGGCCCTCTTTGTTCTGATCAGGAGTGACATGTACCTGCTGCCTGATGGTAACAGGCTATAGTGTGGGTATAGATTGTAAGTGCCATCTGTGGAGATCAGTATGCCTTTTCTAGAGCTGCAAGATTAATCGCAGTCAAATTGTAATCAGTTTGAATGAGTACAACTAGCAAGTCACAAAAGTATCATCATTTTCCACAAACAACAAAATCTCCTGTCTTATTCCGCATAAAAACTGCTAAGCCTGTAGTTTAAATCAATACAAACATTTTCTGAAAATGATTCTTGTATTTATCTTATTTCAGGCTTTTTTTCCAATTCTTCTGGATGCCGTTAAAATTGCAAATCCAATCTCAATCACAATATTAAAAAATCCGTTACATATTCAGCCTTTTCAGTTCCAATATATGTCAATACTATAGCTTTAAGTATCTGCCCATACCCGATATCAACCGATAACAGTGTAGAGCCTGAAAACCACATTTCCTTTAAACAAAAAATTTTGAAAGCCAAACTGCTCAAAATGTGTAATATAGCTGTTATTTATCCCTCAAGTAACTACAGAATGACTTTTTTATATAAAAAAGTTCAAACATTCTGAGATTTTCTGAGACTTTCTGGGCCTACTGCGACCAGAAAATATTCTTATTACATCAATTTATGTATCCAACCAGGATATCGGCTGAATCGATATTTGCCAATATTCCTCCTTTTTTTTTTTTTTTTTTACAAATCATTCAACGCTAGCCTTTTCTCATGACGCTTTATTAAAAGCTAGATGTCAAAATAAACTGTTTTAGGAAAGGATAAATGGTGTAAACAAGTTTTTAATTGTTTGAGCTCAGAGTCCGACTGACAACATTCAAGATAAACATGCATAGATGCACATGACATAAACCCACATCTCTGCTGGCCCACACTTTGAAAGCATTCTTGGTCTTGAAGGCTGGAGGGCCGAGTGGGTAGAGAGGAATGCACCCTTGTATAGCCTCCTCTGCCGAGACTCAGGGCCTCCTCCCCCTCGTGCATGTCCAGGCTGCTTCAGTCACTCACCTGCCAGCTCAAACTTGGGAGGGAATAAAGCATGCTTTCAAAATTGAGACCTGTGGGCCAATCCGGTCACAGAAAGGCAAGACGGGGCAAATGAAAAGAGGAGGAGTGTGCAGCTCTCAACTTGTCACTATTAATAAGTCTTATTTAGGCCACACACCATAGTTGTGGTATGAGAACTGAGCTGAACTGACAATGACTGAAGTTTTTTCTGATCAATGCTTCTGCCAAACCTCACAGCTATGTAGCATGCTTCAAGAGTGACTCTTACAAATTGTCAATAAGTATAGCAGTAATGATTGTAAAAAAGTAATTATTTTCTAAAATGTACACAATACAAAGTTGACTTAACATTTGATAATTTTACACATTAAATTTACAGCCATCTTCCATGCTGTATTTCTGTAGCATCACAGTCCAAAAGCAGCCTGAAGAAGCAGAGAAATCGGAGCATCTTCAGCACATTATTCTGCTGCTTTCGAAATTACAATGTTGAGCCACCAGCCGCCAACTCTAACACCAGTGCCCTGCCTCCACCGGTCGAGGAGAATGGATCCCCTCCCAAGGTGTGTTCCCTGGACAGACCTCTCCACTTCTCCCATGTTTGGCTTCTGAGTCTGTAGATTACTTAACCTATGTTGTGGCTTTTGTCTGTTTTGTGTTATCGACTTGAACCTCCCTTTTTGTAAAGTGTTGAAATAGTTCTTTCTCCCCTCACCTTATTTTTGTGTGTCCGTGTCTATCTCTCTTGTGTTGTAGTGTGACCAGGTCGAGGTCATCCCTGTCCCTAGTGTATGTATTGCCTTTTTTCCATTTCCTGTGCATGTGGCTTAGTGGGTTGGTGCTGGCACTTCCTGCTTGTGTGGGCTCTTCCTCAGGGTGCCAAACGGTGGTCCATTTTGAGTCCATGGTAGCGTTTGGCGCAGAGACGGTCTAAAGCACCTTGTGTTAAACACTGCCTGCATGGGTGATCTGCTGGGGTTATAGGACCTTACTGGCACAAATGACTGTACTTGAAAAGACTCCACAAAAATATATGCAGTTATGATGTAAAAAGCCATACATTCAATATATATATTGTTTTACTATTTTTAAATGGTGCAATGGTAAATCAGCAGATTTGAGCAATTGATTAACTGTTCATAACTTCAGCCTTGCTTGACAAATACCATTGGCACAGCATGGAGCATTGTTGCATGAGATGAGGGCAATCCTTACTGCTAATGCTGCTGGTGACATACCTTCCTATACCTAAATTCTGAAACTATACAACACAGGTTATTAGGCAACTTAATTTAAATGTACTAAAACCGCCTTTCATACAATTTTGCAAGCATCAGTTTCAACAATGGCTTTAAAGATTCTTTAATATTGCAGTTATCTCATGGAGTACCACTGTCATAGCTTTGGTCTGACATAGTATATTTCTTCTGCTCAGCTTTAAATGTAAATGTCCATCTCTCTGTATCTCAAACTCCTCACATTCCCCTTCATTCACTTTGTTTATTTTCTGTGATATTACTGTAGCCACCAGCCAAATACCTCCTGCCAGAGATGAAGATTTCTGATTACGGCAAAAAGTGTGTTGTGATAGATCTGGATGAAACCCTCGTCCACAGCTCGTTTAAGGTAAAGAAGGGGTCCAGGTCAGGCTGTTGTAATTAACTTTGTATTACTCTGGTATGCTGAGGAGTGAAGCAGTTTAATTGTGTCTAAGGCTGGGAGCTGCTTATATCAAAGTGGGATAGCTGCAAAATGAAGGCAATTTGAGTGCTAAGTTATTTGAATTTGTATTGCAAATAGTGAATGGGTTTTAAAACGTATTCTTAATTATTCATGCGCAAATGAACACATCTCCATGTACGTTTTTGATGAAGAAACATGCAGTCAAACATCAAAAACAGGGTAAAAAAAAAACCCTAAGCAATACAAAACTAATTTGCATACCATATTTTAAATTGGAAGTGATTTGTCATTTATCTGACTGACATGACCTCTGCTGGTCAGGGAGTAAATTACAATAAATAACTTTTGTTGATTTTGTTTCTTTTTCAGCCTATAAGTAATGCAGACTTCATTGTTCCAGTGGAGATTGATGGTATAGTTCATCAGGTATGTCACATGATATAGAGACTATTTCAGTAATGTTAATTACATTTACAGGATTCATAAGGATGGCAAAGATGGAGGCGGTGATCCAGTTCAAGTAATCCAGGATAGGCTGTGTATTCCTGGTTAGCCTATTCATGATTACTTGCACTGGATGGCAGCTACTGATTCTGCTTGTGGAGGGAGAAATGCGCATACTTTTTATGTTTTAGTATTGAGCTTTATTGCTGTATGTTCTTATGTAGGGTGTTTATCAATTGATATTCTCTAAATAAACACTATTTAGTGGTAATCAGTTATACACCAAAATACTACAGTTGACATTTTGTTGTTACAGGTTTATGTACTGAAAAGGCCCCATGTTGACGAGTTTCTTCAAAAGATGGGAGAACTTTTTGAGTGTGTGCTGTTTACAGCCAGTCTCGCTAAGGTATGGTTCAAATATTTTCCTTTACTCTTTTGTCTCCTCTATAATTGTTTTCATTTCACACCTCTCTGCTTCACTTTCTATGTCTTTTGCATCTTGTACAAATGCATGGGTAAGTTTATGAAGGGACTTGTACCTGCTGTAGTGTTGAGGTAAAGTTGGTAGCAATCAGTTGTGCATTTGGTTATAGAGTAGAAAATTGTCACTCTTCGGTTCTTTATTAGTGTGCATGTTTCTTAATCTGTCTACATTGTTAGACATTCATCTAACACAGTCTTTTAAATGCAGTATGCAGACCCTGTGGCCGACTTGCTGGACCAATGGGGTGTGTTCAGAGCGCGGCTCTTCAGAGAGTCCTGTGTTTTCCACAGAGGCAACTATGTAAAAGACCTCAGCCGGCTTGGACGAGAGCTAAACAATGTCATCATAGTCGACAACTCGCCTGCTTCCTACATATTTCACCCTGAAAATGCTGTGAGTAGGATTTTCTTACATCACACCAGAAAATAGAAGCGGTTTTCTGTATTGAATATACTGTATTTGTCTTGTAATAAAAAGTAACATCTATATAGGGGTTAAATAATATAATGCATATACATTTTACCTGTAAGACATATCTCTGTAATCCCTCAGTCATCCAGGTATGATACATATTAAAAGAAAAATTCAAATCTGTCAAATAGACAGACGTTTTCACTCAACTTTTTTGTCCAGTTTACAAATCTGAATTTTTCTTTTACTATTTTTATCTAATAAATATCATAGGCTCTTAGAATGTTGTGATGTCATCTGAAACCCAGTTATAACAAAAAAAGAGACCATCTGGGTATTGTAAGTGTATTTTAAGTGCATCCTGTTTAATTTAACTTTTTACTCTTTTGTACTGTTGCCCCATTTACAGGTGCCAGTGCAGTCCTGGTTTGACGACATGAATGACACAGAGCTCCTAGACCTGCTGCCTTTTTTTGAGGGACTCAGCAAAGAAGAGGAGGTATATGGCGTCCTGCAGAACCTCAGGAGCAGGTAGCAGGATGGACTTAAGCACCATGGCTGATCTGCACACTCTGTGTCCTTCGGTGCCCTCAAACCTACGCCACACCTCTCGGACTCAGGCAGATCCTCCAAAACAAGCCCCTTTTGTCACTGCCACAAGGGGGAGCCCCGGAGTCTCACTGTGGAAACCCATCTGGTCTTGGAGATTGGCCTTTGCCTCCTGAGTGCCATCAGAAGCACTGTCACTAAACCACAGAACAGAGCATTCTAGCTCAAGAATATTGGAGAAAATTACTAAGAGGATTGAACTCTGGTTTTTATTTTGAACATACAGAGTTTTAGTAACGAGGAGTGCTTGTTTTAAAAACCAAAAAAGAAAAAGAACATTTTTGAGACCTCTTGTGATGCTACAAAAAAGTCTGACAGATTTTGTCCTCATCGTTGCTATGCAGGCAGTTTCTGGTGATAGAAAGGACTGTGACTCTTTTCTTACTGAGTAAAGTGCCTTGTCTGAAAGTAGTTTATGTGAGGAGGTGTTTTGTACATGGCATATTTCAGTCTTTTCACAGAAAAATATGCTTTAAAGTGGACACAGAACTATCTTTATATAAAATGTTTGGCTTTAGTTTTGTGATCATCAAACGCTGGGTAAACGTCTTCATAGTATTCTTCCCCTCAGTTGACTTGTGCCATTATATAGATGTAACTTTGTTCTTCTGCTTTCATTATTTGTAGGAATGTTGTCTTTTATTTGATTAGGAAATTGATGTTTGCAATGGCCCTTTTGAGAGAGTAGATTTAACATCTCAAAGTTCAGATAAAACTGTGCCATTACTCTTCTTCTTGTCTTGCATTTTTTGTGTTTTATTTTAATTGCCAAATGAGGAAATTATTTTGTCTTTACCAGGGTTTCAGTTCTAAGTGTTACATTTAGTAAGCATAACATTATTATAGGTTTAGAATTTTGATTTATTTGTATGTGTTCGTTACTGTGTCCTATGTGGCTCCCTGTATTTTCTTTGACAGTAAGGTGGAAAGGTGTCCTACTATTTAATTTGGTCTGACAGTGAATAGGTCTTGTGCCATGTTTTTGTACTACTCATGAGGATATTGTCGGGGATTTTAGAGTCTGAAAAAGCAAAACTTTAAACTGCTCTTCACCTCAGTGCCTATGTTTGAGAGGAGCCACACAAACTGAGTGCTGCAACATTAGCTACAACCATAGCGGCAATAATCCCTATGAAGGTATCTACATTTGTTAACATTATGCCTTTGGTTCAAATCCAGACCAGCCCGTACATCGCAATGGATTTCAGTGTTCCTTTTCATATGTAGTGAGTTGCCAGTTATGTTATTTTTTTTTTTAAATGGTTACAGTATCTAAATTAACCCATATTTGTCTAAATCTTCAAAAACAAAATGACAAAAAATATCTATTCATTCAGTTTTTTTATTAATTCAGTACACATTTTCTAGTATTCTGGTTTCTTAAATCTGTGAAACAAAATGCCTTTTATAATGTGAAATTTGGACCGCCTAAACCATTTCAAAAATGATTGCAACCCGTAAACATATGAACACATATTTGCCCTGTACATTGTTGGTAGTGAGTGTTGTGCTCAAGGTGGTTCAGTGCAATGTCTTTCAAAAAATTGTTTGACTCTTCTTGACCTCCGTGGTCTCTTTTCTGACATTGTTTGTATATCGGTCAGATTTTTCTACCCTCTTATTCAGTATTTGGTTCAACATGTTGCATCATTGTCATTTTTCCGGTCTATGTTCCACCCTACAGTTTTCTCTCTTGCCTTCAGTAAAATCTGAGTCAGGTCTTGTCCTTTCATGGGACATTCATGCGTGCCAGCACAAGCATTGTTTTTGTTTCACTCATTTTCACACACCTGTTACACTGAAGTTCAGAAACACTTGAGTTTGAGATAATTATTCTGGGGCAGGTTCACTTTAAAGTTTTCATTTCAACCTTGTCACTTCTTGTTGGCTTTTTCTTTTGAGTGTTGGCCGCATGTTGTCATCCTGAGCATACGTTTATTTTGTCGATTTCCATAATAAAAAAAGTGTCATTTGATCTGTTTGTCATGTCTTTTGTTTTTAAAATTCATAATTTTATGCCAAGGCCAAAGAATCATTACTTCTGACTTAGTTGCTGTTAGAATATAAAGACTGTCATTTTGTCCCAGATATGTTACAATAAAGCACATTTGAATACGTTTTTGAAGTCACTTTCATTCAAACGATACATTGGTGAGTGCTTTGTATAACATACTTTTAGTAGCAGCACTGTAATATGTACAAAAGGTGTGTCCTCTCAAAGTTCATATTAAATTGCCTCTTAACAAGGAGTACCTGTTACTGTGGTGAGTGGGTATATTAGAATTTCTATGGAATATGTTCTCTAAATATTAAGTTTAAATTTTGTTGAAGCATTATGGTAAAAAAAAAATAACCATGCCACTAATGCAGATTAAAACATTAATAAAAGTGGCAGACAATAATACCAAATGAGAACTAGTGTAATATTATAGATTAAGGAGGTGGATATCTTGGTTTTGGTCTGCTTGCAAGGTCATCTTGGGACTTTTCCCATAAGAGCTAAAGACCAGTGCCTTGCTTACCTGGCCAGTTAAGACCATGCACTTTTACAGTAGTTTACAAAAAGGGATTGGCTTGTTAGGCAAGTGCCTTTCAAACTTGGCCACCAGATAAGCAGAAGATTAGCTGATGTTTTATGTAACAATTCAACACATGAAACAGCAGTTTGTTGAATATTTCAAATATTCATTTATAAAATGAAGTGCAGTGCTGATTTGACAAGAAAAATAATCCTCCTAAAGTCTGAGCCTGCACACATTTTGATGTGTTTAATGTCTGAATTCATTAAAATATTAAAACTAAAGATTGGAACATAAAATAAGGTGATAATAAAAAGATTGTTAAAAATGTTTTTGTACAATATTTTCTGAAAAAAAAAAAGCTCTACAGTGCTGTTTAACCAGTATGTAACTAGTAACTAGTGCCAGAGTCAATAAATTAAAACACAAAATCAAAACGAATAAAAAAAATCATGGTTTAGTACGAAAAAAAAAAAAAAAGAAGGACATTAAGCATCAACAACCATGACATGAACAAAAAGTCTGGCTGATGGAAGGATGTTTCCGCTCTTGTTCAGTAGAAGAACATGTCTGTAACCTGTGATCAAATTTATATTATAATAATGTTATAAATGTTTTTACAAAAGTTGTACTCATTTTAACATACCCATTTGAAGACTATTGAAGGGAAGCGTGCATTGGGCGACAAATTCATTATCAGATGTGGAGTCATAGTCTTCCACAAGAAATCTCACCAATGCCAACTCTGGTACATAGACATCAAACTGGAAGCTTTCATTCCATGATGGGTTAAAACCTTAAAAACAACACAAGTATAATCTCAAGTATACTCTTTAAATGACTAGTAAAGATAATCAATGGCTGATGGCAAAATTTTATACCATTGTTGTGAATTACGTGGGTCTCTTTTGTGGCCACATCTGCTGGGACCCCATGGATCTCCACTTTAACTACTGCATCTACAATTGAGGATTTCTTTTTGCTGACTTTTGGAAGCTGCTGAGCTGATATAATCTGATGATGAATCAACAAAATGTGGAAACAATTCACCTTAAAAATTTAGATCACTTATTGGAAATGTAACGTTTCTATAGCAACACTCACCATAACATGAAATATCTTGTGTCGGAGCCATTCTCCTCTGGTTAGGGTGATGGGGTCAAAGTCTGTGGCCCTGTCTCTCAAATAGGCTGGTTTCAGAATGTACCCACTCTTTCCATTCACCATAAATTTGCCCTGGTTCACATCCATGTCCTCACAAGTTGTCTGAAAGTTTAAGGCAACTAAAAACGCAACACAACATGTAACAATCAAAAATGTCCAGATTGACTAACATTAAAAGTGCATCATGCGCATTTTCTGGTTTCCATAGGGATATTTTTGCTTTGCTTGGAATGTCTCAAAATATGGTACCAAACTTAACTTCATGAAGACTTAAGCAGGTGGCAAATACAGATCCGATCTGTGGCGAGGTGACCCCAATCACAGTAATAATTCATGTTTTTTCAAGGTAAAAGGAAAATAAAACACTTGAATACATGTAAGCTAGACAAGTTTAAAGCCATACAGTGAAAGCAATATTATCTCAGTGGTGATTAGTAGGTGGTGGACCCTTCACCAAAAAAGGTACATAGTGCACCTTTAAATCAAAATTCTTACCAAGCTGGCAACCGGCGTTCCATAGCGACACTGGATTGTAGTTGGAGGAGTCCGTCCTAGAGCCGGCAGGATAGATACGGCTCAGTTTGTCCACATTATGACGAATGTAAGCATTAGCTGTAGCAAAGAACTCAGTGTTAAACAACAGGAAAAAATAAGCAATACATCAGTGCTAGTGAAAAATATTACCAGACTCTGTTGCTAACTTCTTTGCCTTTCCCTCCTTGAAAGACGACATCTCATAGAAGCTCAAGTGGTTTCTTGCATTGTCAAATCCGTCAAAATGAACACTCTTGCAGTAGATCACCATGTCAGACAACTCTTTGGCAAGTTTCAACTTCTTTTTCTCCGAAAACATAACAGAACATGTAAGGCTATTATAAACCATAAAAAGGCAAATTCATCATTTATTCATTCATTTGTATCACAATGCTTACTTTTTTCTTCTGAACCTCTTCTTCATCATCTGACTCCTCCTCTTCTGTAACATCTGTATCTTCAGTGTCTGCTTCTTGTTTGAAGAGGGACTCAAGTTTGTTTAACCTCTTTCCTTTGATCAAGAACTTCCCTTTTAGCTCCTAGATTAAAAATTATTTTTTTTAGATATTGTTGTTAATTACAAAAAATATAAGGCAGTTATAGGCAGACCTCTGGAGATGGGAAGGTTGAGGGCATGCCTTCTCCCAAGGGTTTGGTAACAAGCGCACTGCCCAGGATTGAACTCATATGGTAGGCCATGACTTGTTGCTGCTCCACGCTGCAGTGGTTTTCCAGAGAGAGGATCACTGGGTATTCAGAAGTCTGCAAATTTTAAATAGAATAGTGTATGTTTTCTGAATATTAAATAAAAATTCCCCGATAGGAAATAGTTCCTATTCAGATATTTCACAATAAAATACCACACACCTCAAGGAAAAATACAACATACTGCAACTACTTGAGTCCATATATAACTTGTGAAGCTCTTCAAATAGTTATAAAAAATGTTCTTAAATATTTATAAATAATGATTCTAAGTGATATTAACTAAATACACTGTGCTCTGTGCCATTGCTTTGTGCTATTGCCTGGAATTTTCCACAGTATGGCATTAAACTCATCCATCTGGCATTTATTAAACTTCAGATGAAATAAACTGCATTCTTACTGTGAGCAGGCCCACCTCTCCACAGACCTGGCTTGCTCACTTCACCTTTTTATCTCCTGGGAGATAGATATGTTTAATGTGCCAGGAGGAACACTCCAGGCAAAGCAAAAAAAAGCAAAGTGGAGGACCCTTAACTTAACTTAACTTTTTTCATATCATAGGTTTAAATAATATCACACTAGTACACACCTTAAATGCGTACTGCTTGATGGCTTTGATGACATCTTTAAAGAGGATCTTAGAGGTGAGAGTGTAGCCATGGTAGATCACTGGCTCGTTGTCTGAGCCGTCCCAGCAGTCCAGCTCCACACAACGACAGCCCTTAAGAAGAGCCCTGATAGATACATGTTGCATGTTTGAACTAACACAGTAAAACTTTACTTTGCAAAGACTGTGTGGAAAAATATGATAAGTTAACTAAATGCTTTGATGAATGCAACATTTTACAAACTGATAAAAATGTCTGGCCTCAGTTAAGTATGATGAGTGTGTTAGATACTCATTTGAACAAGTATAAATTACATAAGCAGGACAAAATTAGACCAATAGTTTTAGAACACTATTCCTGTGTATCAGATCAGAATTTGATATCAATTTGATGTCAAATCGAATTTTAATATCGTGACTCCAACTTTCAATCATTTTAAAAAAAACTGTAGTTCCAGATAAAACTGATGTTTTGTTGTCCATTGGCTGTTACCTAACGTAGGCCTCGGTGCTGCTGGGCCCCTTGAGTTGGTCCTCCATGAGGTAAGTGTTGTGGGAGGAGGAGATGAAGTAGTGGTTCAGGGGCTGGCTCATGTCCTGGTACACATCTTTATGGTCCGGATTCAGGATGAAGGTCTCAGGCCTGTGCAGGTACATGAGGAACCCATCTTTGGACAGCAGCTTCTTGGCTTTGGCTGAAACAAATAAAAATAACAAGAAGTTGAATGCCTGCTCAGTAAAATTAAAATATGAAAGTACTTGACTTGATATTTAGTAAACACACAATACAAAACAACACACCTGACCCATATTTGGGTCATTGCTTTCCACAAAATACAGGCATAGTTTTAATTCGTGTTGTGGAAGAGCAGTTCAAATACTTCTGTTGCCACATCACCAACCAGCCACAATGTGGGTTTAGGAAGATCACATTCAAAAAACACATTAAGAGTTTGCACTGATTCAGAGTGGAAGGTTTACAACACATCCTCAGTGGATAGTGGATTTAATCAATTTTGTTGCTTCATATATTTCAGTATGCTAGATTTAGAGTTCTTTATAAGAGGTATTGACATATCTTTGTAAAGAATAAGAAAAGAACTGTAAATATAAGAACTGTAGTTTTAAACTTAAGTAAATGTTTTTTAACTACTACTACTAACCTGCGTCATCTGGCTCACACTGGTCAATAATCCTGTGGGCGTCTGTCAGTGAAGCCTTCTCTCTTTGCTCCTTCATTAGAAACTCCACCAGATTGTCAGGATTCATGTACCCTGTGGTTCTGGCGTATTCTCCATAAATTACATCAATTTCCTCTCGATCGGTTAACAATTCATATAAATGCTTGATCTCCTCTCCAGACAGATATCCTGTTTTTGATGTGTCACATTTCTGTGCAAAATACACTGGTGAAAATGCATGTATAAAAATAAAGTCTGAAGAGCTCAGTGAAAATGATTACCTTAAAGAGCATTTCAGTGTATTCGTCATCCACATCAACATTGATTAAACGCATGAAGTTTTTGACCTCGGATTCACTCAGTTTGTCATCCTTGTTTTTGTCTGCCTTCGTCATACATGTTAAAATCCAACTGTGCATTTGATGTAAGAAAAAAATATCAAAAGCTCTTCTAATAAATCTACTAATTTTCAAAAGCTTTTATATAAAAAAGCAACTCTATCTGGTGCCCAGAGTCAGGACTAAACATTTCAATTTTGGGCAACTAGTCTTCCTGAAGATGTGAGACAGGCCTCTACTTTGACAATGTTTAAATCCATACTCAAAACAGTTCCGCCTCACTGTGTATATGACTGGATGGTTTTGTTGTTTTATTTTTTTTTCTACGTTCTTCTCTTTTAATGACAATTTGATGATGACTATTTATGTTTTTATTTGTTTGTATTGTGATTTTAATGTTTTCACACTGCCACAAGTTAGGTTGACTTAGAAGATCATTCACTCCGAGAGCGTTGCTTGGGCTAGTGTGAATGCAACAGTCACACTCTGGACCGCAGTAAACGGACGGTCTGAGAGCACATCAAACAGAAGCTCCTGGAGAGGCTCCACCTGCACTCTGGAGCGGGGTGAGTGTCCCTGACCCTGACAAGGCACAGCTGTGAAGTGAAAACCATTTCAGGAGACTTCATTATGCAGCTCAATGAGAGAAGGCCAAGGGTTTGCAGCAATGGCAATAAAGAAAGGCTGGATACTTTTGAATCCAATATAAATGACGATTATTACTATTATTATTTTCTTTGTTACATAAATCCATATATATTGCATCATATATTTGATGTGTTCTGTATATATATAAAATGTAGAAAACAGTAGGCCTAAACATAAAGAAAAAAAAAACATTGAATGAGATGGTGTGTAAAGTTTTAACTGGTAGTGTACATCAGGAAATTGTCCAAAAAACAATGAAATAAACAACTAACACAAGGATACTGCTCAGTCTTCTCCTGGTGGTTCAGGTTGTTTAAACTGGTGATCATCTTCTCCATGCTGTTGACCCACTGTTTGGCCTCCTCCTCAGAGCTGGCCATCAGATCCAGGTTTTTGTGATGACCTTTGAAGATGATGGAGAAGCAGCGCCCGTCCACCTGCTCTTCTGTGTACTTCTTCAAACCCTCCGACTGACGGCCCAAACGTAAGGCAGAGACATCATACAAGGAAACTGAGGCAGAAACAGTATTAGTCTGTGATATATGCATTTACTTATATGAACACAAATCTGTTTCAAATTTCCCTTATGGATAAATAACCTTTGTACGACTCTGAACCAGTAGGGCTTTACATCTTCTCCTGCCTTTATAATCTAGAAGCTTCTCTGACTCAGGAAAAATATCTGACAAACACATTTTGAAAACAGTACACTGATTCAGCTTGTGCAGCAGAACTAATGTTATCAATGTGTTACTACATGACAGCCCTTTTGGATTCAGTCCAGGGGAAAGTTTAAGCCATTTTAAACCACTCCTTAAACACAAATCTCAATATCTTATCTTTTACATACAATAACCTTTATAGCAATGATTTTTATTGATCTGTCTACTTTGAGTTAATAAATTTGTATACCATAATTTGTATACCATATAGGCCACGTAGGCTTGTAATGTCAAAAGAAGAACAAAAGTTTTGTACATGTTTGTGAGTTGTTGTAACCACTGCAAAACAATGATGCGCACTCAGGTGGTCTGCCAGGGAGGCACTCACAGGTGGGGGTTTTCCTGAAGGGTTTCTTGGACTCGTGCCACATGGTTTTGCAGTCCTCCTGGAGCCTGAAGTATCGGGTCTTCTTCCAGGATTGGGAGCGAACTTTGAGAAGATCTCCACCCTGAAGGAGGAACTGAAGGTCTGGATCTCCCTCCATACCTGAAATATTGCACACATAATAGCCATGTCAAATGAAAGAGCTGTATCATCCGTCTTCACGTAGCCTAATCCAGGTAGTCCTTTTGGCCGAGTCCCAAACATTCATGGATTTCAGTCAAGAGGCAGCATACCTAGAAGCTTCACATTCATTTGAATGACTTTTCTGCTCGCAGCATAGTGTTGTAATTCCTGAGATCTGCTCAATTCATCTTGTCTTTGTAAGCAGCTCATAGTGCCTTCAGAGACTTGAGTGCTGACAGACCTCTGTATGATCCCAGTAGTGACTGCGCACTGGGCGGAAGGCGTAGCTACAACAGCCTCATGATAAAAGTCAAAGTTCACGCTCAGGTTTGTAAAATTGTGTCTAAATTAGTCACCTGGCTTTTGTTTTTAAAAACATTTTTGGCAAATTAAGTAGAAATTTATCCTGGTAAATATCATCAACGCGGCAGCTCGCTCAAATGTTTAGCTAAAGTTTTGGTTGTTGCTAACGTCAGTTGGATGAATGTAAACTGCAGCCCTACTGGTGTCAGACAGTGATTTGACTTTGAATTGTTGACTCATGTGATTGGATTTATTTTCCTTATTTTATTAGGGCGGCCCTTAAAATATATTTACACGTGCGTTCAACTAGATGAAAGTCTTATTGACAATCATAGACAGTCTAGGTTAACAATATGTATACAGGAGAAGTGTCTATTCATGACTTTTAAAATCAACAAGTTATGTGAATACCTGTTCTGAAGTAACGTTAGCTAATAAATGTGTACACATGATAGATCCATGGTGTAACGCCACGCGTGATTGGTGACATAACTACACCACCTAGTGGTAGACTAAAGATAAACAACTATATCCAAATAAGATTTGTATTTTTAGTAGGAGCAGCGTCGCATATGTCTAAAATTTTCCCAGGTTTTGGAAATATGTGAAAAACTACCATCTAAATCCCAGTACGTTTAAGTTTATGAACATACAGCTTTTCATTGCTGTGATTGGGTAACACAATCAGTGCAATCAGGTAATAATACAGCCGATGCGTGTGGCCACGCCTTTGGCTATGAGGTGAAGTTAGTAAAACATCACTTTGACTACTGTAGCTCACTAAAGGTTCATTAACTTTTGTTAAGAAATAATTTTAGGCCTAAATGTCACCAGCAATGGATGCGTAAAAAATGATGTCCTTGACTCATGCGGCTAGTTATACTACAGGACAAGATACTGACTTTTTGGAAACTGCTGAGTACTTGAGCAGTCTTCAAAGGAGGTACAATCTCATAAAGAATTTTGCAATCCAGTATTTAAAACTAGGACTTTATAGTTTGGGCCTACCTGGTTGTCTCTCGTTCACATTGGTCTCCATTCCTCTTCTTTTCGTGGTAAATCAGTTTATTTGAACTCCCCTTAACCAACGTTGTTTCTTCTTTCCATTAGCACTATTCAAATTGATCGGGGCAACTTTTTAGAAAAAGGTCCCACAAACAGCGCTGCAGCACTACACACTTCCTGTGTTCCGAACGGTGCGAGCTTCAACACCGGTTTGACGAGCCTGACGTGCAGTGGGTGTGATGTCACACCAGGGTATTGGGCTGGATTCACCTGAGCGACGTGTGGGCAGGGACAAGGGTATCAGGCTACTATTTGGAAAATAAGGACACGCACAGAAGTGAACACTCTCAAATTCTTCCGTTATACAACTTGCCATCATGGATAAACCAATTAGCCAATTCCTTACACATATGAAACCCGTGAAATGAACGTGTTCATTCATGATTCTTTTTAATCAAAATATATCAAGCGGTGTTCCTTAACCCTAACTAAACTTAACAAACGGCTTACTAGATTTGATAATAACGTTCATTACGTTATCAGGATTTGTTTTGTGCAATATTATGTTTTTTTGTAATTTTAAACCCAATTGGATAAACGTTGTTGTAGATGGCTGAGTGAGTTTACCTGCAATCCAGTCACAGCTGATTATTTTTAGATTTTGAATATATTGGTTACAGTGAAGGGAGGGAGGGAAGGGAGATACATGAAGTTTTTGCTTTCCTTTTCATGGCAAGCCTTGGTGGAATAATAGTACTGCAATCACTGTGGTGCTCTGACTCTTGTGGCTCTCAGCACTTCCCTTTCAGGGCTGGCTTAAACTGGGAGCCCTGTCAGCATCAGGGTGAGTGAGCTTTAATGCAGGAGCAGTCCAGAGCTTCCGGGCAAGAGACTACCTCTCATATATGGATGTATGCACATATGGGCTAGACAGAGAGAGAGGCCAGAAAGAAAAGATCAGCTTTTGTTTATCCTATATTTGTGTGTGTTTTACTTACAGATAAGAGATAAGATAAGATATGCCTTTATTAGTCCCACAGTGGGGAAATTCCAGTATTGCACCACACAGTTAAAGAACGGAAGATTGATAGATGGATGGACCTGCTTTAATGAATGGATGAGAGAGATTTTATCTAAGTAAGTGTAATGGATGTACGGTAGTGTATATGGACCTAACAGTGCAAATGCAAATCTACATGACCAGAGGCTAAATAATTATGTCAAGAGTTTTCTATACAAAAAAAAAACAAAAAACTAAACATAAGACTGGTTAGCACCCTGAAAGACAGAACCTGAAACCTATCGATTGGATGGACACATTTTATACATTCATTTCCCAATGACAACTGGGACACACTGAATGGCTAATTATGTCTAATGAGACACACTTGAGAAGTTAATTTTTCAAAATCACATTGTCTTTTGAAACTAAAAGGTCAGTTAATTAAGATCACTTGAGCACTATCCAGTAGCACGACATTCTTCTTTGGTAGAGATCTTCTACCAAAATTTGTAATAGTTAATTATGCTCACACCTAGGTTCTTATTTTTCAGTTTTGTATTGTAGTCAAATTTACACAGCATGTATTTCACATACACTTCCCAAATTCTCCAGATGGGGACTTTTCAGATAATTAAGAAACTGCTCTGCATCTCTCAGTGATGCACAATGAACAGAGCTTTTATTAAATTACACAATAGGACACAAAATTATGTCTATAAACTCACTGAAGACTATTTGGGACTCAAGTCAGAACATGTAAACTCTTTCCACAACCTTTCCATAACACTGCCATCCACTCACGTGTGTTATTGCACTACATATCGTCTCACAGTCTTCTCTCTTTTCTTCCTCAAACATTTTATTCTTCTCATTGTTGTCTTGGTAAATAAAACGTAATTTTCAAAAATAATTATATTATAAATATAAAAAATAATGTATATTTCATATAAATTGACCCTGGCTATAAAACGTTTGCTGTTCTACTGGGCTGTATACTTTTGCAGATCCTGAAACAAACTGTAGACGGCGACACCACGGTTCTGAGCCTAGGTACGTAAGATACGTACAGTGCGTCAATCGCGCGTAAAGTTGTGTTGACAGCAGCGGTAGTGACAGCAGCAGCATCTAAGCCTAATGGAGGACTGATACAGAATTTAAAATCGGCACCAACTTCTTTTAATCTGTAGCTTGCACCGAACAAACTGCGACACCATGGCCGAAGACCAGACTTCGCAATCCTGGTCTATCGACAAAGATGACTATGAACTGAACGAGGTTATAGGTGAGTAGCTTAGCCGCTAACGTTAGCTCCGTATCCGCACAGTACTCTAGGCTGCCGACTGCTACCTTCTGCTAGCAATTAACGTCTGTCGTTACAAGGATAAATTAAACGTTTGGCTACAATGATAAAAACGTAATGGCATTAGAGGGATCTTATCCTCAATCCAAACCAAGCATGTTCGAGTTTGGTGTTTGCTAAACTGAAAGAGCTCGTTGTTTGACAAATCACCATTAACCCAGGACCGCTAACCTAGGTTAGCACAGCACTGGGAGTGGAGGGCATATTTTTTTAGCACATCTGACTATCATAGTATGTCGTTCAAAAGAGATTCAAAGGTTAACTATTAAGAAATTGCTCAAATTACCAATTTACGCTCTCGCATATCTTTGCATGAACTCGCAATCTATGATGAGTTTTTAGGGTTTTGTTGTGATAAATACAAGAGATGTATTTAGTACAGTCACTTGTTTATTTAAACCCAATAAGTTACGTTTGCTGCTGTTTTCCTGCTTATTTATTAAATGTATCTTTTTACTAGTTTTGGTTATTAACTGGGGTGTCCATTCTGTGGCAGGAAGTGGAGCCACAGCAGTGGTCCAGGCTGCTTATTGCAAGCCCCGAAAGGAGAAGGTGGCCATCAAGCGCATCAACCTGGAAAAATGTCAAACTAGCATGGATGAGCTTCTGGTAAAATATCCCAGCCATCATCAACTATAGCCATTACACTTTTTCAACTACTATGCTGAAGGCTTTTTTGGTTGTTTTTACAGAAAGAGATTCAGGCGATGAGCCAATGCCACCACCCAAATATTGTGTCATACTACACATCATTTGTGGTGAAAGATGAACTATGGCTCGTGATGAAGCTCCTCAGTGGCGGTAAGTGGTTTGTAAGTTTTTTGTAACTTCACCTAATCTTTAATACTCCCTGTAATGTCTTTTAGTTTAGTCTGAAAGAAAAAAAGATCCTTGTTCTATAGTGTGTCATGTGCTGTTCTTGCTTTTAATCACCTCCTATTCTAATTTGTTAATTTTAATTTTGGATTGTATTCCAGGCTCTGTATTGGACATTATTAAGCATATCATCTCTCGTGGTGAGCACAAGACAGGAGTGTTGGATGAAGCCAGTATTGCAACGATTCTGAAGGAGGTTCTGGAAGGACTGGAGTACCTTCATAAAAATGGGCAGATTCATCGGTGAGTCCTCCACTGAACCACTATAATTGCTGATTTTTGTGAAGGGTTTCTGCTATAGAATATATTACAAATGTAAAGGAACATAGTTCATACACTTGAGATTTGATGTTATGTCATTGATATTATGAAAAATAGGATAGCTAGATATTGTTTACACAAAGTAGTAAACCAAACAGTATATTTATTTGTGCAATATCACTTTGGTTGCTGCTAATTGAACGCATATGCTGCTCCTCTGGAGCAGGAATGTAGTTTTCACTAGTATATTTTCACACACCCTGTTTCTCTGTATTGAAGGTACTTCAGATTCATTCAGTCATTGCTGTTAGGATAAAGTATATACACAGCTGCTTTGAAAGGTTTCTGTGCAATAGCTTGGAGTGTTTGATCTTGGTCTGGCCACTCCCCTGGTGCTGAAGTTCTGTGACACTTTGATTTTACATTACATTTTAATCCTCTTTCTTTGTGCAAAGGGATTTAAAAGCTGGAAATATTCTACTTGGGGAGGATGGCTCTGTGCAAATTGCTGGTATTTTTTACTTTCCCTTTGTATTGAAGTATTATTATATGAATTATGATAAAATATAATATTAGATATTATTGTTTAATGGTGTAATCAAAAATATTCCATATTATGTTTTCTTCAGACTTTGGTGTAAGTGCCTTTCTAGCAACTGGAGGAGACATGACAAGGAACAAAGTTCGTAAAACATTTGTGGGTACGCCATGCTGGATGGCACCTGAGGTCATGGAGCAGGTCAGAGAATAGTCAGATTTTTGCACCTCACTTCTGCTTTGGTACATATTAAACTGCTTTCATAACAAGTCTTGTTTTTTAAGGTACGTGGTTATGACTTTAAAGCAGACATCTGGAGTTTTGGTATCACTGCTATTGAGTTAGCAACTGGAGCTGCACCATATCACAAATACCCACCAATGAAGGCAAACAACATTTCTTTGGCATATTTCATTCTTTGTTCATGTTGTCCCAGTACAAAATTGTTTATATTCATATGTTGCTGCATCTATAGGTTCTAATGCTGACATTGCAGAATGATCCTCCTTGCCTTGAGACTGGAATCACAGATAAGGAAATGGTAAAGAAGTATGGCAAGTCTTTCAGAAAAATGCTTTCTCTGTGTTTACAAAAAGATCCAGAAAAAAGGTAAGTGCATACATACCTTGTGATTAAATGTTGTGTATGTTTTGACTGATTGTTATTGATTTACACAAATCTAAAATATTTTTAGGCCAACTGCTGCTGAGCTATTGAAGCACAAATTCTTCACTAAAGCTAAGGTGAGTTGACTACTTTGAAGTAAAAAGAGATTTTTTCGCATTTATTTAATTTAGTTTTTTTTTTTTTGCAGAACAATGAATACTTGCAGGAGAGGCTTCTTCATAAAGGTCCAACAATAACAGAGCGATCAAAGAAGGTCTGCTTTAGTAAAACAAAACTGATAATAAAGATTCCAGCCCTTTTTGCTATGTAAATGACCAAAATGCGGTTTTGATTTTAGGTGCGTCGCGTGCCAGGCTCTAGTGGCCGCCTCCATAAAACAGAGGATGGAGGCTGGGAGTGGAGTGATGATGAGCTGGATGAGGAGAGCGAGGAGGGCAAAGCTGCAGTGGCTGCTCTGAGGGTGAGACCTGAACAATGTTTTTTATGTCTTATTGTGTAATTTTTCTTGTATATGTAAAATAACAATTTTAAATGCAAGGTTACTAAATGAAGTATTTGTAAAACATTTTTTGTGCCAGCAGAGTGGTATTGAAAGTCACCCAACTGCATGGCATGATTTATTTGGATAATGGTTGTGGTGATTGTCAGTTTTTTCATATTGTCTAACATTCACATGCGGGCAAAAGGCATTTTTTCATTTAATTACATTGGATTTTCACATGAATTCTAAAAAAGAAAAAAAACAAATGATGAAAAGATTAAATATATGCAACTTTAAAAAAAATGATATACTTACCAGTATGTGCTTGTAGTGATAATAGTATGAGTTATTGAAATGCCATAATAACCACCATATTGTGTATGTGTAATTTTATCCAAAGACATACAAAACATATCCACTCTGAAGTCCTTTTATTATTAAAAAAAACTTTTATGAGTTAGTGGCTTGTGGTTTATTAGGTAGATGGCACATGTTTACACTTGTAGTGTAAAAGTGACAGAACCTTCCATTTCTCATTTATAGACCATATATGTTTTGGTGGCTAATTCACATCTGGGTGTGGGATATACTGTCCTATGTGGTCTTGTCATATGCTGTACATATTTGAACTGTGTTAAATTCCTCTAATTTCATACTCTCTGGTCAATGTTTTGCGGGATGCAAAGTGGATCTGCATGTTTATAATCCTCACAATCTGTCTGTCATGTCCAATCTGCAGTCTCCCAGAGTGAAGGACGGCTCCCAGAACATGGAGGTGAGTGTATTCGTAGTGGACATGACCTCAAATCCTTTACAATCTGATCTGCATGACTGTCATCTGTGTCATCTTTCATTGTCATTTTACATTTTTAACTGGTCTCTGAATCCCTGAACCTTATGCCTAGATTTTCCAGCCAACAGATGGCGCCACAGGACTTTTACAGCCTGGTGGTCCAACTTATGAGAGCCCGGTGAATACTGGACAGCCTGGGGAGGACATTCCTTCTCTGGCTCCACAGGCTCCAGCAAACACACAAAGCCCCTCACATGTTCCCATCACACAGGTAAAACTACAATACACTTTAAAGTGATCCATACTTACTTTATGCGATGGGCCAAGAGCATCTTCTCTGCTTTATTTTGAAAAAAAATAGGTCTCTATTGAGGGAGGACACAGAATTCCAATATATTCTTGTATATGATAAGAATATATTGGATTCAACTACTCGCAATTTTGGCTAATTTTCACAAAATTCACATCAGTAGTACCTCTGAGATTTTGACTGTGAACCAATCAGCACCCAACATAAACAAAAAAGTAGCTGGAGATCAGCTTCATGTGAGAATAATGCGAGTGTTAGAAGATGGTCAGCGTTTGCAGACTGCATAGCTGTATTCTTTTGCATCAACGTTATGGCTATATACTAATAGATTAGTTAAATATTTCCTGAAATTACGCTTTTGTGCAAATGGAAAAATTATTCTGGTGGGTTTTTTTTTTTTCTTTTGTGGACATTTTTGATATTGGTTATCATGTTCAAAGTAGAGATTTTATAATAGATCCATGGTAGAGAAGCACAATGAGTTTCAAAAAACCTGGGCAGCTGCAGCGACGCAATTACTTTTTACGCGTACTATGTACCAATTTTATATTGTGGCACACAGAGCACATCTTTGCTCATGGTTAGGAGCACAGCAAAAGTTGAAGAACATGTGGGGTTTGAATTGGCACAAGAATATTTCCAGATGCAGTATTGGTTGATAGCATACGATACATCACGCATTGTGATAGCTGTCTGCTGTTTTCACCTCAAAAAGAGAGAAAAGTTGCTAATTACCATAAAAGGTGTGAAATATATGAACAGTGACAAATTTATTTAGATTCCCTGATAAATGTAGATCATGCCTGCAGAAAACAGTGTCTTCCCTTGGAGGACATCTGTCAACTGCATGGAAAAAGGCTCTTGGCTTACGCATTTGTAAGGCTGGAAACTAACAATTATTTAGTAGTCAACTAGTCAGCGATTATTTTTTCGATTAGTCGACTTATCAAACCATTATTTTTATTGGTCACTGAAATTGTTTAAATAAATTTCCAAATGAGGTCAAATATGTTTACTGAAGGCTTCTAGACAGAATATTTATCAATGGTGTATTGTTGATTATAATTATAGTGTATTATTATTGAAAATCACTTTTTTATTATTTTAATATTGCCTCTTTCTTTGCAGACTCTAAAACATGTCACGCACACATGCGAAACATTTTTTTTCTTTCGAAGTCCATATAATTATTATACAAGATTAATTTATTTAGTTGACTACTCATTTGGTTTATTAGCTACTAATATTTAAATGTTTTGTAATTTAACTATTGACATTTTCAGTTATGTTTGTCGCAAAGAAACGAACCAACATAATCTCCTATAAAAGAAACCCAAGCACACATAGTACATTATAGTATTATCTCCTTTTATAGGATCCAAATGCAGCCAATGCTAGTGTTTCCATCAGCCTTGTGCTTAGACTGAGAAACCCCAAGAAGGAGCTGAATGACATCCGTTTTGACTTTATGCCCGGCAGAGGTACAGAGGATCATCTTTTTGTGTTAATGCTTTAATTGTCTGAGAGGCTAGCAGTGATTTTTTTTTTTTTTTTTTTTTTTTGTACAGACTCAGCAGATGGGGTTTCTCAGGAGTTGGTCTCAGCTGGACTGGTTGATGGGAGGGATCTAGTGATTGGTATGTAACGGCAAAATGTAAATATTCAAAAACATTTTCTTCAACAACATAAATTTTCTTTTCTATTTATCTTATAGTTGCAGCCAATTTGCAAAAGATTGTTGATGATCCTCACAGTAACAAAAATGTGACCTTCAAACTTGTAAGTGCCATTCTGTATTTGTATGTTTTTATGGTAAGGCATCCTAATTATATCCTTCTGTGGAACATTTGTCTGTATACAATCAAGACAGGAGAAATGTAACATGGCTGGTTAATTGAAATATGAATATTTCATCACCTCCACTTTATGTTGCAAGGAATGGCATTATGAATTTGTAGAAAATGCATTTACTCCAAAAATAGATCTGTGTTTTACATCATCATATTTAATCTTTCCTAAATATTTGCATTATATTTAAGTGTTTGATTTTTTGCACAGGCCTCTGGTGTGGAGGAGTCAGAAATCCCGGATGACATTAAACTCATTGGATTCGCTCAGCTCAGCATCAGTTAAACTTTGGGCGACACCAAGGACAGTAACCGATGGTATTGCACAGCTGCATTGTAGTCAATTCCAAGAAACCACTACTGCCAAAGAGCGTGAAGAGAAGTGAAAGGATTCACAAAGCTGGCAGCAGTGAAGCGCTACTGCAGTCTGAGGACCATGCGGACAGGGCACAGCTCAAACACAGGAACCACACTTGAACGTTTACAGTGCGCTTACAAATGGGGAGAGAAATGCAATCAACTATATCCACTTATTATTGTGTTTTGTTTTAGTTGTACTTGCTTCCTTGTTTCTTTCATGAGCACAATCCATCTGCTGCCAGTACTGGAAGTGATTGCCTTTATTATTCTTTTACTATTATTATTTTAAGTAACAGTGCCACACAAGTATCGTGCCAGCTTTTTATGGCACTTTATGCTACACTGCGTTTAAAAAGTGTAATATCCGCCTTAGTCAAACAAGCAAATTTTTTCTAGTGTGATTGATTTAATGGGGGTAGGTTGAGTTATGCCCATTAGCTGCACGCTAGTAACTTTTATTTACTTATCTTTAAATTTAAGCTCTGATTTTAATTAAAGAGATTGTATCTTTATGAAGAGCAGTGTTGCAGTGCAATGACTTTTCCCCTCAGCATCAGTGCATGTAATAGATATCATTCATCTACTGGCCTTTTTCAACAGGCTTGAGGTTTCTGGCGTATTTAAAAGCATTATTCACAGTTGGTTGGTCCATATCCTTGTACTATGCAAAGTTGTTTTTCATATTTTTTCTGGATATTTCTTGGCTGTAGCAACATCCTTTTGAGACTGAAAACATTTTAACATATCTATTTCTGCTTGTATCAACTAAGGTTTGGAAAGAGTGAACCTCTTGCAACATTTGGTGAACACAAATATCTTTTGATTTTATTCAGATCAACCTAATAATAGGGAGTGCCTGTTTGCTCTTGGAAAGCTGAGAGGATCCTGAATGCTGATGGAGATGGTGGTGTTTTGGACACTTTGTTTTTGAGCGCTTTTACATTATTGAACCTCTGAGGTGAAGTGCATGCTCACCAATGTAAAACAAACCAGAACAGTTGAAGGAAACGGTTCCTCCAAAATCTTAAAATACATATATACAACATTTTAATTTGGGCTAATAATAACTAACCCACTTGACAGCTGTGATTATGCTGTTTAAATTACTGAATGAAATTTTATTGTGTGTACTTTTACTGAGCCAAAAGTATAAAAATGTGAAGCCTATCTCATAGTGCTAATTAAATTTGTATATTTTTTTTCATCAGAATGTTTGTTACACATTACTCTTGTCACAGAGTTGTAACATCAGTTGTTAATAACTAATCAAGCATATGTTTTGGATACATTTGAATTTGACAAACTAGCAGCATTGTCTGATCAAATGAGTCATAATGATTGAAAATACTACTTACATTTTTTTTTTTTCAACCAACTTTCCCAATTTGTCTTGGCAAAACTGTGCTAAGATATACTATGTTCTGCAGTTTGGGTAGAATGGTAGCCTATTTTCAATTAGTGAAAAAACACTTTCACAGTGTCACTCCCAGTTTGGCTGTTAAAACACATGAAGGCTGTCTCTAATGCTTTGTTCAGGTACAAATGTAAACGGACTTATGTAAAGATGTCATAACTGTTCATAACTGCATTGTCGCACCCACACCATGAGGTTTGTGTGTAATGTTGAAGTGTACATGTCCAGATAAAATCATTTTACTTGTAAATAAGAAAAAGTGATCTCATCTTGTTTGCCATTGTTTTAATTAATTTGTCCCTGTCAGTTATTTTTACTTGGTATATTTGCAATTTTACAACTTGTTGTATCTTACCTCCTTGTCAAAGTTGGATCTTATCTGATCTCCGAAGATTAGCTGGGCAAGGCTTGGTTAGTACTTGGGTGGGAGACCACATGGAATATCTGGTGCGCCAGTGGGGCGCCAGTGGCAAAAAAAACCAAAAACAAACTGTCCTTGTGTCCTTAAGCAAGACACGTCACCCATATTGCCTTGTGTAAATGTGTGTGAGTGTTGGTGGTGGTCGGAAGGGCCGATGGAGATGTAAATTGGCAGCCTCTCTGTCCCATGACAGCTGTGGCTAGAGTAGTAGCTTTACCACCATCTAGTGTGTGAATGAATAATGCACTATAAAGCACCTAAATTAAATGCATTATTTATTACCACATGGGTAATCGGTATTACAAACTCATTGATTTTACAGACCACCACATGCATTTTACATGGTCTATATTATTTTACTTATTTTAATTTCTTTGGGTATTTTGGATAATAGAATAATTTTTCACAGGTACTTTACACATTTCTACCTGCAGTCTTTTAAACTTGCAAGCAGTCATAAAATAAAGTGAAAAAAACGTACATAGTTGACTTGACAAAAAGGAATCTTGATGTATCAGATATGCAATAGACAATATGCGTGTGAAATGAAGTTGCACCATATAAGATTTTTAGACTCTTCCAAGGGTAACTTTTGGATTGGATGTTCATCTACAAAGTAAAACATAATTTAACACCAATCATTAATGTAGGCTTTAATGAAGATGGAGGACAAATTGAGCATGCACACATGTTTGCACCCACTGGCTCATAAATGTACCCTTATCAATATAATATTTATTTTTTCTAATTTATTTTTCTTTTACAAAATATGATTCTGGTTATTTTATTTATTTGGAATCTCATTTTGAAGGGACTCCAGGCACATGAGGGTCTTGCATGTTTGAGGAGTAGAGGAAATGGAAATGAAAACCTACCAAGGCACAGGTAGAACATACAAACTCCACAGGCCCTGTCTATCTAGGGACTGAAACGGAACCTTCTTGCTGGCAGTCTGAAGCTCTGACCACTGTGGCACAGTGCAGAAATTAGAATTCTTTACCTGTAAAATTAGCACGACTAAACGATTACTTCTTGCTGTCTGAAAATGCTCAGGTGGAAACTAACAACTGCTCAACTCATTTTAATCCCAATCACTGTTTTACTCCAGATTTGATAGTAAAACTAGGCTAGGTCATAATAGCATCAGCAGTAGAATTAGTAGTATCAAGGGAATCACAGTAGGGTTTTGTTAGTCATAAGAAGAAGTAGTATTTAATACCTATACATTTAGCCTAAATATTGTTTTAACCTCCATATTATTGACCTGTTCTCAGCCAGGTTCCAATATACCTTCAGAGCAGGTAAAGTTCAATAACAAAAAAAAAAAAAAAAAAAAAAGTGTGACACGTGAGGCAAACCAAACATCTCATTTACACATTATCAGTTTGTTATAGCTGGTTAAACAATACAAAGGCCCACATGTATTTCAAACAAGGACCTCAGCTTAACCTCTAGTCATGTTGCAACTAGGGCTGAGGTACTTTTCTGTTATTGACAGTCTCTGGTTTCAACCAGACTCACAACTGTACAAAGCCAGACCTCAAGTAATACTAGAAAATGCACATTTTATTTACTTATTTATGTATTCTCTTAGCAAAGATGTACATTCATATTAACTTAATGTTTTAAGTGTAGAATTTGCAGTGATGGGTGGCAAAAAATGGCAGCCATCTCATCTTTCAAGCAGTCAGCCCTGGATTCAAGCCAGGTTTGTAACATTAGTAGCCTAGGAGTAGTACCAAACAGAATGGTGAAGAAAACCCAAAGTACTGAAATCTGAATGCAAGTTGTAAAGTATGCTAGTGTGACTTATTTAATTGCATAACAATATTATTGGGCTATTGTAATATACTTTTTTACACAAACCTTTTAATTTCCTAGTTAAACTATATCAAAATAAAACCTAACCATAAACTAAACCAAGACAAAAACAAGGCAAAATAACAAAAATCCTAGGTACATTTAATAAAATCAGATTTTTTTTTGTCTGAAAACCTATATTTAGAAGTATCCTACTATTCCTAGTTTTTCTATTATATGGATTATTGCATTAGCCAGTATTGTGATATATTGTGCATCTGCTAAAACATTATATTTTGAAACGATACCCTCCCGTGTTTAATAAAGCAATTAGAAGAGGCATCTATGAGTTCAGTGCTGTTAAAATTGTGTAACAAAAGTTTATAGATGGCAGTTACAGAGCCATATAAGTTAGTGGACATAAGAGGGCACAACTGATACTGAGTCTTTGTTCAGAGGTAATTGTTATGTAAGATCATATTAAATGTGTTCTCCCCCTGTAATATAAAACTGGACTTCTCAGGAGGGCAGGAGGAGCTTGCACTGATAAAATGAGGCACTATCGCTCTTTAAAGGGTACATTGAAATACAGCGCATGGATGCTTGGCAGTTGGAGTTACTTTAATTAAAACTCTGAATCGGCTGTCCAGTGATTCTTGAACAATTTAGAGAAGGGTTTAAACATTAATCGACACTGTAAGGTCATAAAATAAGTGCTGGAGTCTAGACACTGCCTCTCTGCTTCCCAATAATGGCCGACTTTGGGAAAATACTGCAAAGTGTTGGAGAATTTGGCTTGTTTCAGAAGGTGTTGCTCCTTGCTCTTTGTGTTCCAAATATTATCCTGCCTTTTCACTTTGCCTCTGTAGTGTTTGTCCAAACGGATCCGCAGAGACATTGTAACACAAACTGGATACTGGGAGCTGACCCTAACCTGACTACAGAGGAACAGCTTAACCTCACCTTGCCCCGCGAAGAGGATGGGAGCTTCAGCCGGTGTCTAATGTTTGTCCCTGTTGACTGGGACATTGAGGCCATCAGGACCTATGGGCTGAACAAAACGACAGTGTGTGACAATGGCTGGGTGTACAAAAACACTCTGTATGAAGCCACCATAGTGACTGATGTAAGTGGAGACTCTTGTTTAATGACTTTTTGTATTGTCATGTCATGTCATTATTTAAAATGTGTATCTTTGCAGTTTGATTTAGTCTGTGGGAGGTCCAATCTGGTACAGGTGGCCCAGACAGTGCTAATGGCTGGTGTGCTTTTCGGATCTCTTTTATTTGGACCGTTCGCTGAATCGTAAGTATTTTTGCAATCACTTGTGACAGGGCACAAAATAATTTTGTATTTTACAGTCATTAACTAGAAAAGACTTGTTGTAGGCTTAATTTATTGTATTTTCCCCACATAATCTATGTATATGTTTAAAGAATTTTGGAAAACAATTACATAATACATCTATTAAAGTAAACATTTTGTGGATTATGATTTGACTATGCATACATCAGCGTTGATAACAACATGGGCACTTCACTGTCCTTAATAATTTCTGACTTTTAAAATCAATCATAGCTATCTGTTTTTGTGATGTTTGCACATACTAATAATATTGAACTTATGTTTTAGATTTGGTCGTAAGCGAGCCATCCAGATCCCAGGAGTTCTCATCTTCATGTTTACTGCTGTAACTGGACTTAGTCATGACTTCAACCTGTATTTGGTGTCCCAGTTTTTGGTAGGCATTGGCTATGGAGGGTTTCGGATGAATGCTATAATAATGGGTAACATACACCTCATCAAAACAAAATCTTTTTGCCCTTTCTACTTTTATAAGGGGATATTTTTCTTTTACAGCCACAGAGTGGATTGGTGTGTCCAAGAGGTCCTGGGGTGCCTGTGTGTCTCAGATTTTTTTTGCCATTGGTCTTTGTCTCATGGCTGGAGTGATCTACTTCGTCAGAGATTGGAGACTGGCTCAGCTCATTGCGTCAGCCCCTCTGGGAGTGATGGCAATTTACATATGGTGTGTTCATCTTCATTTTGTGTAAAGTTTAGAAATAAAAGTATTGTGTTTTTGCCAGGTACACCCCGGAGTCAGCCAGGTGGTTGCTGGACAGAGGACGGGTGAAAGAGGCTAGAGAAGTGTTAAAGAAGGCAGCAGCCATCAATAAAGGCATCGTCCCAGAGTCTATCCTCCAAAAGGTAGGCTTACTTAAATATGAGACCAGCTGTCTCGTCTCACAAATAAAACAATAAAGATAATTTACATTTATAGCAACAGCATAGTTTCACAGAGCTGATTTAGTTTAATGTGATCATAATGTAACTTTCATGGAATCCTTTTATGATTAGCTCTTTTGTCCAGCCTATGTAAATGTGGCCTTTGAATAACCTTATGGCCTCTGTCAATCACATAATCCCTGTGTCAGGATAAAGGTCAAAGCAATTGATTTATGTAATAAAGGGGTGTTTCCAAAGTCACTGAAGAAGGGACTTAAAGAAAGGAGTAACTGAAAACCTGCTAATGTTCAGAGCACTGTTTATGACATAATGTACAGATATGTTTTTGTTCAGGTGTTAATTAAGTGATTTGGGATACATTACACGTTTTTTCTATAGGGCAAGTATTGGTCCTATTTTGTTCACTTCCTGTTTATTACAGGTTGTGGTGGAGACAGAAACTAAGAAAAAAGGAGGCACTTTAACTATTTTCAAATCACCTGTGCTCACAAAGTATCTTTTTGCAATTATTCTGGCATGGTGAGTGATGCCATGACCATACAAATCAACACAATCCTCAAACATCTGGTCTGACGTCCACTGAACCTCTCATGTTTTAGGTTCTCTCTAAACCTCACATATTACTGCCTCTCATTTAACGTGGGGAACCTGGGCCTGGACATTTTCCTGACACAGCTCATATTTGGTGCAACTGAGCTGCCGGCTCACCTGCTGTGTATCTGGCTGTTAGAGGCTTTAGGGAGAAGAGTGTGTCTCATCACCACACTGTTGGCAGGGGGTCTCGCTTGCCTCCTCATCATTGCAGTGGGCCAAGGTAGAACACTCTGGTTCTCATTTTCTTACCTCATTTGATAAAGTCTATCATTATCAATTATTATCAGTTATTATTCAAATATTGTGTTTTCAGAAAAAGCTATTTTTGTGACACTGTTTGCCACATTGGGACGCATTTTCTCAAATATGGCAGGATCCATTTGCAGTGTTTATGTCCAGGAGCTGGTCCCTACATCTCTTCGGTAACTCTTGATTGCTTTGATGTGGTCCATAGAACCATTTCATTGAACATACAAAATATAAAATAAATAAGACTTGAAGACTATGTTGTGTTTTCAGACAGTCTGCCTCTGGTCTGGGTAACATTGCGAGCCGTGCTGGGGGCCTGCTATCTCCAGTGGTTAACATGTTGGCCGTGTACCACTGGTTTGTTCCTATCGCAGTTTACAGCTCCTTCATGTTTGTGAGTGGACTTTTGGGATTACTGCTTCCAGAGACCAGAAGGAGAGAGCTGCCAGACTCTATTGCAAATTTGGGGATACAGTGAGCATCAAAGTGTACAGCACTGATTTGAGCAAGGGTTCTATGTACTTATGTTTACTGTTTACTTTCTTTCACAGACAAAATGGTTTGACAATACATCAGATGGATCTTTCAACATTTTCTCAGTTGAAATCCACAAGACTGTAGGTTATGTAACATGCCTCCTGAATTTAGGACCTCTGTGGCTTCTGTCGGCTTTGATGAACAGTGCCATCTTCTGTTCAGATTTTAGTACTGTCCCAAATCTAAATAGTTAATGCAGTTTATGTAATTACCTCATCTGTATATTTGGATTGTGTTAATACTGCAGTCTATTGTATCTTATAGTAGAAACTTACAGTTCTTACAGTAGAATATATATATATATATATATATATATATATATATATATATATATATATATATATATATATATATATATATATATATATATATATATATATATATATATATATATATATATATATATATATATATATATATATGTGTGTGTGTGTGTGTGTGTGTGTGTGTGTGTGTGTTGGATTTTTACTGACCTTTACCTTGTTTTGAAATATAGAGAAGAACTTGAGTCGCTGATTTTGGCTAGTTTAATTCAAAGACAAGGAGTTCAAAAAGACAATTTTAGTCACATACCACTGTGTGAAAACAAGTTTAACATACACAGAGTATATGAATAATTTCAGCACTGTTGAGGTCATCTCTTTTGGATCTTGATTTTCTTCTATTACATCATCCAACATGCAAAAATTCCACAACTTAGCCAGATCGGTTATTAATTCAATCATACTGTACAGCGTAATTAGGGTTAAACCAACATAATGTATATCATAATATATGACATACTTACAAGTATTTGTAAAATATCAATCATGTATATGAAGTAAGTATATGAATTATGGCGGAAGGTGCAACCTTTTGTTACTAAACCAGTATTTACTATTGTTTGTTTTATTGTTTTTAACTAAAGATTAAAGGTGCGCTATGTAACTGGGTTAGGATTAGGTTTGTGCTTGTCTTGTCTCATGGAAATGTTATTGCTTCCACAGTATGGCATTAAACAATCTCCATGGAGACAAGCAGGTTGCACTAACAGGCCAAGGTACAGGTTAGATCTTTAGATCTAGTTTAATGTCTTACTGTAGGCATGCCAAAGCAATAAAACAAGCAGATGGCAAAATCTTTAGCAGAAAAGTCATAGCAGTAGTGTCCCAGTGCCTTTTTAAGATACCGTATTTTGAACAGTTTTGATAAAACATTCTGTACCATTATATTGCTATAACTAATTGTAAATGGGTGATAGTGGTGTCATTTTTTAATGTTTTACAATAATGATTACATTTTCAACCCAGTAAATCATCCATCCATTTGTCTGTTTCCTGATTATTCATTTCTGTCTCTGAAACCCCATCCAGAAGTGACACTTCTTCTTTTGATTGAGACAAAAAGGGCTCTGGGTCAGAGTTAAAAACGTCTCCACTAAAAATGTCCAGAGGCTCAAAGAAGGCAGCAGGAGAGGCTAAATTGGTAGTTGATTCTGTATGACCATTGCTGCTGCTTAGAAAATCACTTAATCCAAAAATGTCATCTTGACGGTCAGTATCTTTAGTCAGTGCTTCACTCACTGCAGATGACTGAGTGACAAAATCATCACTGGATGCAAATATATCAAAGTTAAAATCTGTATCACCTGTGGTCAAGCAATTTAAGGATTCATCTGCTTTTTGATGCACAACATTTTGGTCGGGCAAAAATGGGTCCGCAAAAATACTCAAATTACTTTCATGTCTGGATTCTACCTGAACTGTTGCTGTGTTGTTAAATGTTGAATTACCAACAGTGTTACTGAAAATATCCTGGGACTGATCAAAAAGACTATCCTGAACTTCATCTTTATCATCCAAAAGTGCTTGTTTTGCTACATTCCTTCCTTTCATTTCATCGGCATCCATTGTATTTGATGACTCAGGATTCTGTCGCTCTAAAACCTCTCCAAAAATGTCACCACTTAACAGTTCAAAAGCAGCACCAGCTGTTGTTGATTCAGCTGACAAATCACTATTTGTACTAGGACTCACTTGGTCTGCTAGTAGCACTTCGTCAGTATTTCCAATTTTAGATGTATTAGTTAGTGTCACAACCAAACCACTTTGTAGGTCTATTTCGCCATCTTTTTCATTCTGGTCTGAGGATTCACCCGCAACATCTTGATCACTGATTTCTATTGGGTTTGATTGTTCAGCACCACTTGATTCTACAATAGTGTGTGCATATTTCTGTGTTTCTGCTTCATCTCTGGATTTCTTATCCTCAGATGTTTCATTTTTATCGCTTACTGATGACTGAAATAATTTCCCCAAAAGCCCCAGTCCAGGTTTAACCTCTGACCTCTTCACATCTTTAGCGTCAGCTTTAGCAATCTTGTTATTTCCACTCGATGTAAAAAGCTTTGATAAAGGACTCACCCCTTTGGACCATGATCCCACTTTAGGTTTTGCATTTATTCTGGAAATGACTTTCTGTTGCACATTTTCATCCTCTAATTTGGGCTTATCAACTTGATTTTTTTCATCAACGTAATTAACTTGGATTGGAATTTGCACCTGAGATGAACTTGCATTTATAGAATCATCTCTTTTTACCTCATCATTTGCAGATTTAGGTATTTCAACTTCACTTTTCTTATTATTGTCATTGGCAGTTGGTTGCATTGATTCATCTGTATCTTTTAACTGGGTTGATGTTTGCATGTCTGATGTACTTTTTACTTCTGTTAAGTTGTCTGTTTTAACTTCATTATTAGTAGCTTTACCCTCTTCGACTGTTATGTTTTCATTTGTATTATTGACATTGGTAGATTTTTGTTCACTAGACACTTCAGAAAAAACTTCATGGGAATTATTTGTCACTTGTGAACTTTCTGTATTGACAGGGAATTCTGTTTTGACATCAATTTGAGTTTTATTCTCTATTACTTGGCCTGGTTTAGCTAAATGCTTTAGTTCACTTTCTTTCGTAGATATTTTTGCTATAGCCACTATATTAGTTTGGCTCACATGTTGTGCCACTGTTGAATTTACAACACTGTCTGTCTCAGTATTTATCAAATCATTTTCTGTTTGATTGTTACTTTTCTCCAATGTATCATTGAGATTTACAATATCTGCAGATTTTTCTTTGAGGTTCATACATTTAAATGACTGGCCTTCACTGGCATCTTCAACTCCCTGCTTGATTTGAAGTAAACTTTTTTCTTCTTCACTTACAGGTGATGCCCTGTTATCTTCAGGTATGCCGATATTGGGGTCAAAGTGTACCATCTTCTTGACTTTACTTTGCTTGGATGCTGGAGCTGCCACATGTGAGTGATTTAATTGTTTTACATATCTCTTTTCTAGTGGTGGTGTTTGAATATTTGGCTTTGTTTTATCATCTTTAAATACACTTTCTTTACTTGGACTTGTTGATTTCAGTTGTACAGAATTATTATTTTTTACTTCATCCTTTAATTGTAATTTGGAGTCATATTGTTTTATATCTTGAGAGTTTAGATTCTCTTGTTTTGTTCGTAAGAAATTTGTTTTTACTGGCTTGTGGTTATCTTGTTGATTTGTATTATTTCGTGTTCTGCCAAATTTATCAGCTTCTTTCTTCAGAGGCAGTGCATATTTTAATTGATTTCTAACTGGATCTTTGTTCTCTGGAGGCCAACTTATTTTGAGTTTCCCTTTACCATCAGGGCTGCTTGTAGTTTTTCGCTCTTTTTCCAGAAGCTTTACTGTATTCAAAGACTGTGTGCCACTATTTGAAGAGTTAAGTGTGTTTGTTGTTGCTTTGGGGATTAAAATAGCATCAGCTTGGTCTGCATTCTTCTGAATCCAGCGCTCTTTATGCTGCTTATGGCCAAATCCTTCATCGTAATTGCCCTTTCTTTTAAAAAGCTGCTGGTAGTGAGAAACACAGTAGAACTCTCCATGAAGAGATGAATAGTTGTGAATGCTGCAATACAATAAATATGTTTATAAAAAAATCAAATGCATCAATATCATGAATCATCAGCAAATAGCCTAATCATATGCAATCTATGCCATTTGTGATTTGAAGTTAATTTAATTTGTTGATTAGTTATAAATAAACTTATATTGATTTTCTCACCCAAGCTTCTTCTTACAGTGTTTGCAGCAAAAGCAGTTTGTGTGGAGTATTAGTTTATTGGCCACCATTTTTTCCATCGGATAAACAGGTGTTAAACAGGCGGAGCACATTTCTCTGGCAGGTAACTGAAACTAACAGCAAAAGACTGGATAAGAAATTTGCTAGAAGATACTCTCAGTTAGCAATTAACTACATAGGAATTCAAACATTACCCCGTATTAACTTTTTAGTAGGGCATTGTTAAATTAACATTAGTATTTGATCTAAATAGGGTCAAAGGCAGGTTATTAAATATACATGAAGTAAATTATTTTTAGAGTACTGCTCACGATCAGAAAAAATCAAAAGTCACTTTAATAATCAATAATTTCTTTAATTAACATTGATCAGCAACATACAAACTACATGCTTTTATTCATCATAAAAAAATCTAAGATTATTTACTTTACAAAACACATTCTAAAATTCATACAGAAAAAAAATAAGAAATGACAACTAGAATAATAATAAAATCATATAAAATGCTAATGTTTGTCCATTGATGGGCTAAATGTTACAAAAACACTCCCTTCACCCTTGGACTTCAACACTTGATCCTCAAAATGGCGTCTGTGCATTAAAGGGGATGTCACAATTTCACGTCTGGGAGGAACTACTTCGAACAAAGTGGAGGCCTGACTATCAGACTGTTTGTGAACAAATGTTGAAGTGGTGGAGGACATGAACACATTTCCAAGAGCGTCTGTCTCCTCATAAGTTTCACTGACCGTCTTTTTACCAATTACCCCCGCTGGTGGTTGGCCTGGTCCAGTCTTAACCTCCAATACACTGACTTTACGTTGGGGGGGATTTCTTGATGCCTCAATATTTTCTTTGTGGCCACAGTGGTTTTGGGTGTTGGATTTCGGTGTGAAAGTTGTCATTGTGGGGTTTTGCTGTTCAGCCGGTTTTCTTGCTGCTGAATGGATAGATATGAAGGATGGTGATGATTGGGAAAGGGAATGCTTCGGTTGGACATGGCGTTGGAATTCTGGATTCAAACCACTTGTACTTGCCTTGATAGGCCCTGGTTTAGCTTTGCAAGAGCCAATGCTGATTTTCCTGATATTGTTGGTAGGATGAAGATGTTGTTCTGACCTTAATGTTTCATCAAACAGACCAGACAGACCTGCAATATCAGCCTCTGATTTGAGATTGGACACAGAGTACAGGGCTTTTTTAATGGTTTCTTCAATGTCAAGGAGCTTTGCAATGGTCTGTTCCTTCAAAAGTAGAATTTCTTTGCTGGCCTTTTCCAGATCTTCATATGCTGTGTCAACTGAAGATATGCTTTCTAGATCATCATCTAGTGAATCTGCATCAAACTTCTCTTCCATTGTTTCATGTTTTGCGTTTGTCTCTGTAGCAGCCCAAGCAGGATAATTTTTGTATAGTTTCTTAAGTGATTTATCATTCATACTTCTGCGATCTCCTTCTATCTCTTGCACTTCATCCAGGACTCCTTGGAGTTCATCGCGTTTACGTAAATTGTCAAAGATTTCCATTGCAACTTGAACATTTCCTTTTACAATTTCATCCATATGAACAGATAATCTCTGCCGTCTCTGCTCTTCGGTCTCCCTAACCTTTTTCTCCCTCAAAACAACTTTTTCCACATTATCCTGTTGCTCTTGTTTTACACTGCAGGCAACCTCAGGTGTAGAAGTACTCATTGTATGGGTTTCAAGACTTGGTGGAGACTTTGGTAGAGGAAAACTGTCTGTATCTTTGGGATCAGTTACTTTCACCTTTTTACACAATACTGGACCTCTTTTGGTGTCTTTTCTTTCAAAGTTTTGTAAAGCTGCTTTCACACTGAGGTTGGTCTCATGGTTGCCTTCTTCTGCAGATTTCTTCATGCACATTTGGATTTCTTCTGCAGCATTTATTTTCTGTGTGACATTTCTTTCCATTTCAACTATATTGCTTTGGTATTCTGAGGATTCATCTGAAAGTTGTGGTGAACTAACTGTTATTTCTTTGGTATTTATTATTTCATCCATTACTGGTGCAGCTTTGCTCTGGCAGTATATTGGACTTGGAAAAGTGCCAGCATTCTTTACATTATTTGTTGCTGAACAGTTTGCATCAGAGGAAGTCTTTTCTTCTTCCACCAAAACATATTTTGTCCATTGGGGTTTTGGTGGCAATGTCGGCTTCTCATGTTGTGGTTTTTCAGATGAAGTTGCAAGTGTTGAAGCAGTGTTTGTGCAGCAGGGCGACTGAAAGTTCCCTTTGTCTACCGAGATGGATGGTGCAGTGGTTGAAGCCTCTTCATGGGTTACTGAAATTGAAGGAGACAGTTTTGTGTCAGATGGTGGCACTGACATCTCAACACATGGTTTGGTAACTGTCTTGCTCCTTCCTGAATTCCTGTATATCATAGCAGCTTTATAATCTCCCTTGGAAACATTTACACTAGACCTTTCAAGAGACTGCAAAGCCAATTGCACATTGCCTTTAACAATGTCCTCTTTATCTGTGGGTTTCTGCTCTGAAACTGCACTTTGCAGAGACCTTATAGCTGCTTTGATATCACCTCTGATAACCTCTCCTGTTTCATCCTCATTAACATGACCATTACACTCATATTTGGGTAATGATTCTGTACCATTACTGACTACAGCTGAGTTGTGTTCATAGGCCTCAAAGGAGGCATTGTTTTCCCTGTGTTTTACTAAGTCACTGACCTTAGGGTAAGTCTTGACTTGTTGACACCTTGACGAGGAAGCTGATGACATCATTGTAGAAGTTTCTTCTTGAGTTGATACGTTCAGATTGTATATCTTGCCTGGAAGAACAACTTCTCTTTCAATTTGCATACTTTGCTGCTTTGCCATTTCAAGTGACTTTTTAGCGGCTTTAACATCCCCAGAAACAATGACTTCTTTTTGAATCTGTTTGGTTTCTGACTCAAGATCTGGGCCTGACAAGTCCATATCATAGATAGTCCCAGGTTTGATCAGCTCTCGCTCAATGGTCATACTCTGCTGCTTCGCTCGTTCTAAAGACTGCATTGCTGCTTTAATGTCACCACTGACAATTTCCTCTTTCTCTACAGAACTTTGCTGTTTTATGGCAAGTTGTTGCTTTGCCATCAGGACATCTCCAGGAATTATGTCATCCTTTGGGATAAAGGTTTCAACATTTAAGCTGGCTTCGGATGAAAACACCTTTTTGGTGTTCTTTACATCTCCAGGTAAGACATCTGAAACAGTTCGCTCTACTTGTTCTTTTTGCTGACATAGATTTCTCTTTGCTTCCTTCACATCACCCTGTACAATTTCAATTTGTTCTTGTGACATGTGACAATTGTCAACTTCATCTTCTAAATCCTCTGCATGAAGACTCTTTAGGTCTCCTTCTTCAATGCATCTTTTGTATAAATTCACATTTCCCTTTTCATTCTTGTCGACTCTGTATGTTGTTGTTGTTCTGTTCTCATTGGCTGTGGCTAGGAGATTTCCAATAGTGGACTTGACATCGCCCTTTTCAATCTTGACATCTGTTTTAGTTTCACAATGATTTAGGAGCGAATAAACAGACATCTCTGCTTGTCCTTCTGCAGACTCTTGCATTATAAGCCCTCTTTTAAAAGTCTTGTCTTGGCCAAGGAGTTCGTCAATCCTCTGGACAATATTTTGTATTCTCTGATCTTTCTCAAAGTCAATTGAACCGGACTGGTAGACAGGAATTTCAACCACTGTAGTCTTCACATCTCCTTTCTCCACCTCTCTTAATAGGGTAATCTGAGGCTTTAGCGTTGGTTTGTGAAGCAATTGTATCATTATGTTTCTAATATTACCTCCAACTTCCTCATCTTTGTGGATTTGAACATTTCTGTTGCTTTCAGTGCAATACTTGGCCATATTGACAGTTTCACTGTCTTTTCCTTCAATGATGATGCCACTTGAATGGACAAAGTTAAGATCATGCAGGTAGGACAGAGTATCTACAACATTAGTAGCCGTTATTTTGTCCAGTGGTGTTGTTTCAAAGAGCCATGTAGTGCATTTAACATCAGACTTGGGTATTTCTGCCACAACACTTCCTGCTGAAGAACTTTCTTGCTTTTTTATCTTGTCCAGAGGCTGGGACTCAAACAACCAAGTGCAGCGTTTGACATCTCCTTTCTGACTGTCTTCTCTGTGAACTGTTTGTATTTGGCTTTGCTCCTCAGACTCTCCCTTGAGACTATCAATAGACTGGTTTTCAAAAAGCCAAGTTGAGGTTCTTACGTCTCCTCGCTGGACATCTGTGACACTTACCATTCGTTTTACCTTCTTGGAGGCTTGATCGGATTCAAATATCTGTTTATTCTGCTTCACATTGCCGCAACCAAGCTCTTCAAAGTCTTTAACAGCGGGTGTGTCTTTCTCAGTAAGCGTGTCCAGAGGTTGTGTTTCAAACTTCCACCTGGCAGATTTTACATCCCCTTTCTCAACATCTTCTTGGGTGACAGCACGGATGACGTAGACCTCATTTTCAGCTTTTATAGTATCAAGTGGCTTTGTCTCAAACATCCACCGTGCACCTCTTACATCTCCACTCAGAACTTCTTCCTTTTTCACTGTTGTAACCTCATGAAATTGCCCCTCTTTGTCTCTGATGGCATACAAGGGAGTGGACTCAAACATCATGGTACTCGTCTTGACATCGATGCTGCTGGTTGGCTTCTCCACAACCTCAGACCTCTGTTCTAGTTCTTTTTCATGAATCTTGTCCAGTGATGAGGTTTCAAATATAAACTTCTTGTGTTTGACGTCTCCAAATTCAGCATCACCAACTTTCTGGACGACCTCCTCTTTATTGTCCTTGTTGATCTTGTTCAATGGACAGTTGTCAAATAGCCAGGTGACTTTATGCACAGACCCTTTCTCAATGGATTCATCATGGTTTTGAGAGTCTAATGATGTCATTTCTAGCCCAATTTCATCAAGCGACTGGGATTCAAACAGTTCTTTGACTCTTGAAACGTCTCCCGACTGAAGGTCAACCTGGCTAACGCAATGTAACTCTTCTGAACCTGCATCTTTTTGTATTTTGTCTAATGTTTCTGTTTCAAAAAGATGTTTCACAGTTTGAACACCAATTTCAGGTTTCACAGTGTCCTGAATTGTACTACAAAGCTTCAGGTTATACTGCTCACCATCCTTGATGCTGTCAAGTGGCTGTGATTCAAACATCCAGGTAATGGATTTGACATCAGTGCCATCAATGGCTTCTTTTTCTGTCGCCGTTTCACTTTTGTCATATAGTAGGTCCATGGGATGAGTTTCGAATAACCACTTACAGGTTCTGACATCACCTTTACGCTGCTCCTCTTCTGCTGATGCACTTGGCTGGTTGAACTTCATATGGATCCCATCAATGGTTTGTGTCTCAAAAAGCCATTTTGCTGTCTTGACATCACCCATTGTATCTTCCTGTCTAGTGATGCCTTTAATGACTTCAACGTTTCCCTTATTTCCTGCCTGCTCATCCAAAGGCTTGGTCTCAAACAGCCACTTATAATTTTGGACTTGTCCTTTAATGGATTCCTCTCGACTGATAGCAGTAACCTTGTGCAAATTTCCAGAGCTGTCTTTTATGGCATACAGATTACTTCTTTCAAATAACTCTTTATTTTCTTGGACATTTCCTGGTTCAATCTTTCTTTCCTTATTTTCAACATGTTCCTCTGAACGGGCTATCTTACTGAGGGGGATTGTTTCAAATAAATGTTTGAATGTTTTCACATCTCCTTTCTCAATCTCCTGTTCTTTGGTCATGACATTAGTTTGGGTTCTGCCACTCTCAAAAATATGTGTCTTGCCCTTAACTTCTCCTTGTTCTTCAGCTGAAAGTGTGATTTTCTGCAATCGTCCGATTTCATAATTGTCATGCAGAGTCTCCATGGGCTGAGTCTCAAAGAGCCACAGAGATGACTTTACATCTCCACCAATAATTTCATCTTTTTCCAGAATTTTCTCTGCAGAATCTCCCTTTAGTGCTGACAAGGGATTTGTCTCAAAGAGTTTGGTTTTATTAATAACATCAGCGTCTGTTTCACATTCAACCACCATCCCCTTTAACTTGTCTCCTCCCATCATCTCATGTATTGTATCAATGGCCTGTGTCTCAAACATCCACCTCTTTTTACCGACTCCTCCTATTTGACCTTCTTCCAGTGAAATCCCCCGGATAATTTTGACTTTGTCAGTTTCTTTATTGATCAGATCTAAGGGTTGTGTCTCAAATAGCCAGCGTGCAGTGCTAATGTCGCTGCTGTTGATCTCTTCTCTGCAGATAGACTTGATTCTGTGGATATTGCCGCTCTTGTCTTTTATGGCACAGTTGGGATCGGCCTGGAACAATTTCACAGTCTTCTGGACATCTCCTTTTTGTTCCTGTAGCTCAGATTTCAGTTTTAGAAAGTTGTGGTCTTCTACTGAGTTGCAGCGTCCTAAGTCGCCGAGCGGTGTAGATTCAAACAGGAATCGATTGCCTTTCACATCACCGGCCTGAATGGGCTCCTTAAGCACTGCCTCAACCAACTCACTACCTTCTGCAGATTTACTGAGAGTAGACAGAGGCTGTGTTTCAAAAAGCCACGCTGATGTCCGCACATCACCGCAAACTGAGGCTTGTCTTTGAGTGCATGGCTGGCTCAAGTTAGTGTGCTCAAACTTAGATGTGGTGCCTCTGACATCTCCCCCCGTTAAATCCTCCTCATCGAGCAGCTTCTTGGTTCCGTGAGGATCCCCAATGTTATCCAGTGTCCAGTTCTCAAAGATCCACCTCATTGACTGGACCTCGGCCTGGTATGAGCCCTCTCCGGTCTGAGAGGTTTCTGTCTGAACAGCCCTCATGAGGTCTTCTTCAGCTACGTCATCCAGGCTGGCTCTGAGGTCAGGGTGGATGTGCTTGAACAGTCTCTTTAGCTCACTTTTCTGTCGCTGTTGGTAATACGTGGAGAATGTTTCTTTTGGCGGGGGAGGAGGGAGGGGGCTTCCAGAAGAAGCCCCATCATAGTCGAGGGGCCTGGGAGGGACAGGCGGTGGAGGAGGAGGGGGAAGGTCATCGTCATCACATGCTGTGTGTGAAACATTAACGGTCCCGTCTACAGCATCCATCTAAACAGAAGAGACCATGAATATAGTTAGTAGTTTGAACACGTGGAATAAAAAATAGTACTGCTGCATGCAAATGACAAAATGGAAGTGAAGCTGTACTTTACCTTGTGTTGGCTTTCAGCTTTACAACAAACTGTCCATGTTTCAAACCAGGGTTAACACTTCAGAGCTGTTAGTCGGCAGATGCAAAATACAGAACTATACTATGTGCACACACACATGTATACATATATATGTATGTGCGCGTTCCTTTATAAATCGATAACTATTGATGTTAGTAGATGAGTACTAGAAATATTTTCATATCCATAAAGCATTTTATGACTAGACTGATTAAGATTCACCATTCAGCAGGTCAATCATCGAACTTAGACCTTGATTTTGAAGGTTTATATTCAGATGTAAACAAAAAGCTTTCCAAACTTAATGAAATGCAAGCCAAGCATAAAACCATTATACACACAAATTAAACCAAGACTGAACATTGCACAATACCTTTTTGACTCTGGGCTTTTTTCCTTGTGCAGTACCAGTAGATTCCTAATAATATAAAAACAGAATTATATGTCTTCATATCTTACAGAATATGTAGAGTTTTTTACAGTGATTTTTGTTATTGTTGCAGTACTATTTGACCCTGTGCGGTCCTTGACCTGTGGTGAATAATAAAAGGCATTTGAAGCACTCACGGGCTGCTCTGACCCTCCTGGGCTGTCAGCTGAGCGGGACAGATACAGAGCGGAGCGGTCTCTCACAGAAGAGGAAGTGGGTATTTGGTTTCTGCCTTGGATTGGTGTCCCCTTATTCACTGTTCCACTATTATTATCATCTGAAACACACAAATAACAGTACATAAAGCAAATGTAATGTTTGTGATGTTAAGTTCAGCACCTTTGGAAGTTGGTTCCAGGGAGTATATTTATAGTGTTTCTTACTGTGTGTATTTATAGTGATATTGGTATCTGTTTTGTCTATGGAAACTATTTTATCTGCCCTTCTTTCCAACCAACTCTTACATAAGGCCACACAACAGGAACAGAACGCATTTATATGATTTTATCTGAAGCAATATTTCCCATAATATATAAAACTGTTTCTATTTTCATCTGTTTTATTTTGGATTGGGATTGTGCAAATTAGCTTGATTTATTTTACTTTTGTAAAATAAAATGGCAGGCAACAATTGTGCAGTCTTTGATCCCAGGGCCGACAGATAAATAGGGCCACACAGACAGTGTCTGCTGTCACAGGCTCTCCAGACCTCAGCTCTCAGCATGCCATGGCTGACTATGATGCCGGAAAAAAAAAAAAAAACACCAACTGGTGTCAGCTGGAGTGACCCAGATTGTTTTCACATTGTTGGTCAGAGCACTCAGCCACAGGCATCAGCACCTGATGTGAGGAATGTGTCTGAGAGACAGTGTTAAAAGCCGGAAAAAATATATTTATATTTCAGCTGCTTTAGACTAAACATGGGCTCAAGTTTGGCACTCAAATAGAAATGTCTGAAATAACATAATTGAATACAATATTAATAAGTAGGGTATTATGGAGTTCTTGCAGTGTCTGAAAGAATCATGGATCATTACAACATTATGGATGTAATTATTACTAATTTTACTCTTTCAATTCCATTTTGTAATTTTAGTGCCTGGGGTCTGAAGCAATGTATGCTGTAACTTATTGTGAATGTAATCATTTGTTTGTACAGGTCACTGCACCGCAGGCACCCAGCTGTAACTAATGTTCAGATTTGTAGCACACCTTTCTTTGACACACTGAGCTCTGAAGGGACAAAAGAGTGGACCAAAAGAGTGGCGCCTCTCACGAGCCCGGACTTAAAACATTGTTACAGATGGGTGAGCAGACAGAAAGAGCGCATGTCCTGTTGTGGTCCTCTTTGAGCATTCAAGAGGTCAGACCTATTGTTAAATAGATGAATGCCCAATCAACAACAAAATATTATGGATGCACAATTTATATTAGGGGTCAGAAAGCTTTTTTTCAACATGATTTTGATCTGGGTCAATTACAACTACACTGTTCTCAGTATTTTACAATAAAAAATCTGACTTGGATGATATTTTACACAAATTTAGGACAAGTAGAACTTGTTTACCTCTTTAAACTGACTGGATGTTATTTGAAACTATTATATGTTATTATAATTAAAGATTACCAATCAGAATTAGACAATACAATTCCATTATTGCTGGACAACACATAGAACATTCAGTAAAAACACTTAATACTCACTGAATGAGGCCTGTGGAAGTTCTCTTATTGTGAATGTGTTGCGTCTTTAGGGCTCTCTCTGCTCGTATCTCCTCTGTGCCTAAACTCTTTCTAGGCTCCGGCCTGGCGGACAGCTGATTTTTATCCAGTGGAAGTGGCCCTGGTTATTTTTGGGAGGTGGCTATTGCCCTGTACTGCCCTGTAGTCAATTCCCCTCTGTGACTCAATGTGGGACGGGGGCACCCCTCCACCCCCATTCCAACTCATACATTGTCAGTCACTAAAATGGGCTTGGGATTGTCAGTGGGGGTTTGTCAGTGACAAAATGACCTACAGGTGAACATAATGAGTCAAATAATCTAGTATCTGGGATCTCTTGATGGTAATAATTAATGATAATGACCTTTTCACATCAACAATTTAGACTGCAGACAACAGCGTTTAAGAAATGCATTATAGAAGTGTTGCTTCATTATATGCTTTAAGACAAGGTAAAATAGTTGTCCCACAATGATTAAATTACAGATTAGAATAATTGTAAACATTTTATTCTCAATTTCATCCGAATAGATCCGAAGGAGCAGTGAAGGAAACACAAATGTTCAAATGTTCATTTAATATTGTCAACATAAAGCTTTTGTCTCTTTTAGACTTACTCACAGTGGGAAAAGTAACCAAAACCTAAACTCAAGAGTACTGTTACTTCAATACAATATTACTCAAGTAGGAGTGAAAGTGTACTGCTCTCTAAAAAGTTACAGAGCACTACCCCTCTCTGATCACTGTTATTGGTGTAATTGCATTTCTGGTATTTAACATTTCAATCGTGGCAGCTTTCTAAATGCAAATGTATTGTACTAAAAGCTCAATATTTTTTCTCAAACCATGACCCATGAGGATAATAAGATGCGGTCAAGGTCTGCGTCTAGTCTCCCTCTGATCGGAAGGTATGTGCAGGACACATACTTATGTATTTACACACAGCTCTGTCTTTTTTTAGCTGTTTCCTCGCATCTGCCAAAGCTTATTAAGCACACTAGTTACTGCTCAAATGTTTTTAGACTGACACGCTCAGTGCCATAAGAAAGAGGTTACGTGTGCCTATCATTACTCTATCATTTGGTATAACATTACATCCGTACGTCAATAAATGTTTATGAGCAGTGACACTAAAATACAGCGCTGACCTAATACTGTTATTGCAACTCTAGACAAGACACACAGCTATTATATTTATTACTCACCCTTTAAGAATCTGGACTCACTCATAGCTGTTCCTTTGGTCAAATCTCTCTGAAAAACAGTCAGTAGAAAATGAAGACTTAAAATGTGTGTGACATAATATTCAACATTTAATCATGAATTTATAGCCTAGTAAAAGTTCTATCTACCGACACCTTGCGGTATTTATTGGCATAGTAAGTGCGTGTACAGCCAGACTCAGGTGTTTGTTTGGTAAATCCTGCTATTAGGCATTTTATTATATTGCTTTTATGTTTGTTTGTTTGTTTGTTTGTTGTTGTTTTTTTAAACCTTGCTTGATTTACATACTTGATAAAATTGGTTCTTTTTGTTTTTTCCCCAGTCTTGTAGAGCTCCCTCTGGTGGTGTCGTCAGGTGCTGCATGCTGGAGCCACTGTGCATCATGCTCTTTGACTCAAACAGCGCACACAGAGCTCTTGTGCTGAATACTCCCCTCTGAGGCAGGACGTCCATAGACCGGCTCCGGGACAAGCTCACTCTGGAGCTGACAACAATGCCCCCCCTCCATCTGCCGTCCACAAGGTCCTCCCCCTGCACCCCATGTGAAGGCAGTTAGTTCTCGTTTTTTGACCAACAAATTAAATGGAAAAATGCTACCTGTGTTTCGTTGTATTTTCCAATGCTTCTCAAGTCAGAACAGCTTTGATAACTGTTAAAAAGAAATTATTTTATCTTTTCTTTAAAGAATATCAGGCAAGTCAATTAAAGTTGTATATTGGTCCACACTTACTGTTGCACCAGTTGAGACACAGACTTCCGGTCCCAGCGGCTTAAAACTGGCATAGCTGTAACATCAGTGACAAAACACCTTAGATTTTTTATTTATATAAAACTACTGCAAAAATAAACCACTAATTGATGGTTTTCAGATTCTAGTTTGTGATGGTGTCATATTCCCAGATAGGGGCCAAGAGACTTCTCTATTGATACCACTGTACTTTGCCATGAAACAATCAAAAGCTAAATTCACAAATGTTGAACCTGATTATTTCTAATATGATTATACCACAGAACTCACTATATCACAACCAAAATCTGCATTTGAGCAATATTAATTTTAGCAGTGTCCCATCTGTATTAAATGTTGTAGGCCTATGGAAGGTTGTAATTGCATTTGAAACCCAGCAACTGGCCCAGAATGGCATTGGTGCATAGGCAAACTTGGCTCTGGATTATGGTAAAACGGACAGTCACTCTCAAAGTCATATGACACTGTTAATGTTTATCTGCCTCACACTACTACTTTCAAATTTAAAATATGCGTTGTTTAAATATAAATAATGTTTTGATCATCATTTAATGTCAGTACAACCACAAATATACTCAAAATATACTTAATGGATATTTCATGTTTTAATCAAAACTTCACAATTAAATTAAACACAGAAACACATAATATTCCAATTGCAGAGATTGTCGATGATGATTGTTTTGTCGGGATTACAAAATAATCAGTCTTGATCAATGAATTGATTTTTAGACATATTATTAACATAAATAGCCTTTACCTGCAGCGAAGTCACCTGTGCATCTTTCAGTTGCTGAATGACTGACAATTGAAGAGCATCTCTTACTGTTTTACTAGACACAGCAGAAATAAAGGTGTCAAAGTCCTGCAACACCTTGTGACTGCAGAGCTCTCCTGGAAATCAAACAAGCAGTCATAATTTACTAGTAAAATGATTTAAAATGATTGACAGTTTTAAAAGGGGATTATGATGAGCAAATTATGAGTGTGGTGCATTTGAAACCCCTGCGAAAGTGGAGCATGGACTCCTACACGATGACAGCTGGTCTAGTCAGATGTTAGTGTTTAAATGCCTGACATAGCCGCTCAGTTTATGTATCACAGCAGTTCACATATTTCCCAAAGGAGGGCGTATGCATGCAGACATAGGGCACTTGTACTTTTATCATGTTTCTTCATTGATGTTTAACAAACAGTAGATGGAGCCAGAGGGACGTCCTCTGTTAAACTGATGGCAGCTCATTGAGAGAAAAAACATTCCTGTTTATTAGCCCTTTGCACATAAATTAACTGTATGTGTCTGCTGCATCTTTATACTTGACAGTGGACTGTTAGTGCATGAAATACACTGATGCTTTGGACAACATGCAGTAAAGAGAGCATGTGAAAGATTATTGTTTGTGTATTTTTTGTGTTGCAGCAGTAGCAGAGGAAGGGAGAGGTGTCCAGTGAGTCCGGGGGTGAGAGGAGGAGGGCGGGGGCCTTCAGAACAGTCAGTCCCGGGCTGAGCAGCTGAGAACAGAGCAGCTCTCCTTCCTGCCGTGGCTGCTGCTAACGCTCACATGCAGCCGCATGTGACAGCCCACAGCAGAATACAGTGAGGACAGGAGCTCCCAGTGCCAGGATCAGGACATGCGGATGCAAAACAAGTCTCTAATACATATGTACTTTGCATTTCCAGTAACATTCCTTCATAGCCCTATTGCATTACTCAAGCACACCAGCAGTTTGTCAGAAAAGGTCAGAGCAGTTTTGTGGCGGATGTTGACAAGAGGTTCATTGTTGAATGGGGAATGTCAAAGCCAATCACACAGCTGCTTGCTGCTGAGGCTCGTGTGGCTCACATGTAGCAACAGATAAGATCACTTCTGTTGAATACTCTAGTTGTGTAACTTACTTAGCACTCACTGCTGAAATAGACTTGCAATGACAACAATATTGTAAGGTAATCCATGGGGCAATAAAGATAAAATATGCAAATGAACTTCAAGACAATAAAACGTCCCTACTTCCCCACCTGCAAGCTTTAGGAACAATGTAGAGGTGAATTTGCCTGTAAAACATAGTTCTGTTCTAACAGTTGCTCCAGTTTGTTTATGTAGGAGGGGCCTTTGTGAATCTGTAGCTTTGAGCCAATACACAGCTAAGAGGAAGAAGTTAGTATTTGTTTATAGTCTGTAGTCTCAGGGTTAGTGAATTAACCTACTATATGAAAGATGTGAAAGTAAACCCTTCCCCTTGTGTTTATCAGTAAGATGGAGACTTAAATAAGTCAATAATCAGCAGTTTACACAACCAGCAGACGTACACTGATTGTGTCACATTTTTTCCTTAGTATATTATATCTTATATAATCCTGAACACTTGAGCATGTTAATGACTCCTGTTAAGCAGCTATAGTTTATAAAAACAACTTGTCAGATATTTTTCCGTTTACATTACACAAGCTGCAATGCACTCAGATGCCACTGGTGTCATCAACTATTTAGAGAAGTCAAAGACTGTTTTCTGCATTGCCATAGTTTTATTCTATTGCTAGTATTTAGTAATAGTAATATGTCTTCATTGAGCACCTAAAAAGAAATTAAGAATTTTTTTTTAGCTTCAATTGATTTTTAATACCTCTGTAAACTACTGTGTTTGAATGTTTTAGATTAGGACTAGATCTCTTACAGGAAGCGTTGTGCAGTGTCACTGTCTGAACTCTTCTAGAAAAATGTGGCTGGTTGAAACATCGCTTAAGGTGTCGTGTTGTCAAACCACTGCAAGCAAGTGGTCTAATGGCTTTTTACACAGGAGAAAGTCATCCAAATGTCATTGCTCTTTCAGATATTTATTTACCAATATGCAATGGTGTGTGCAACTGGTGGTACACTGAATTATAACTTGATATTAAAACCATTCATTTCAACAGTACACTGTATGCACTACATTAACATAAAATAATAAAAGTGAAACATTGTTAACTTTAATTATCTGATGTTTCTTATTCTGAACTGTAATAGGCCAAGGCTAACTTTTCCTATGCTATAAAGGTGTTACATGGCATGAAAATAGAACCTCTAGTCTAATCTTAGTTTAATCATAGATAGACAATCTTATGCATTAGAGGTGGCTTCAGTAATAGCACTCTTGGTAATAATGGTCCTGGAGAAGTGTGATTCACTCCCTTTCCAAACCCTAATTTAGACACTCCATATTTGCCCTGGCGACTGTAGTGATATTCAGCAAAATATGACATCAGCAGCTATGTTTAACAAAGCCCAGTCTGTTCTTGTGACAGGCCCAAAGAACGTGTGTGTGTGGGAAGAAAGTGGGAGTCTGCTGTTTCATGATTCGTCAATATCACAAGTTTGAATCAGTTATTTTGGTGCTGCCTCTTCTTTTCACTGACTCATCGGATTCGTGACTAAGAAACACCAAAAACAAGCTGATTGGAAAGCATGATTTGTCAGTTTTTACTTTTCCACAGATCAAGTCTACATGTGTATAATTTTAATGAGTCCTATTATTGGCAAGCTACAGAGACTGACACTGAAATCCATTGTAAATGCAGCATGGTTTATAACTTTAACAATAATACAGTGTTGGATTAAACCTGTTAAAATTACCTGAGTACTTGAAAGTACATCTAAATATATAAAATATATCAATACAAAATATTGATTACCAAGGATGATGCTACATTTGATTGTAAAGTATTCCCAAATGTCCTTAAATTAAACATTATATTGCAATGAGGGTGTGAAGTAATGCTTTGTCAATGTTTGTCAGTTCAGAGCAGAGCTGTGCCTCAAAAATTGGGCCACAACAGGCATTTGAAGCACAGTGAGAGGCTGCCTGAATGTAGGTTAACTACAAGGTTATGTAACATGCACTATGGACTGAGTCTGTGATGGTTTGCCCACTAAGCAGATATGGGTATGGTCAGAGTACCAGGAAATGTGGCTGTGTTTAAAATCATTAATTAAAATTAGCTACTCCTGACTCTGCCTAAGCAAAACTGAATTTATGGTGATTTCTATTATATTTGCCAAGCTCTTTGTATGCATTTTTAATATTTCAAATACAGCAGTTGTCTCAAAATATCTCTCCCTGAGCTCACCCCACACATGACACTAGACACCTCTTTCTGCTCGTGATTATGGACACAAAACGAAACAGGAAACTCCAACGGTATTGCACATGCCTATTTTTGACCACACTGTGTGATTGTTCTATTATTAGCCTTGGACCAATCAAACCAAGATAACAGACATGGAAACACCTTGAATTAATCTTAAAAATGGCACTAGAAGTGATCAAAAAAACAAACATAGTCTATATAAATTAACTTAATAAAGAATACAGGTCTTTTAAATTTTCAATATAATCCATTATTCGTCTTTCTAGGCTAACTTGAGTGGATTCCTTAGATAGGTCGGTAGACTAAAAAAACAGGCTAACTCTGGAGTTATCCCACCCAATCTGGGTCACACACACTGTTTCAGAAAGTGCCAGGGTCATGATTGGCATTTGTGCTCTGACCTAAAAAAAATTATACTGACAGTTGTTTACTCCTGATCTGGTGCAAACATTTTCAAAATTGCTCCAGGCTATGTCCAAATGTCAATTTTTAGATGTTCAAAGTCTTATATTAAAGAAGCAGATTTATATTTACTCTTTTTTATAGGCTCTGTCAGCCTATAAATATGATATAAAGAATACTGAGGAAAGAAGAGGATCAAACCTAAAATTTATCAATTTGTAAGGTCAATGTATGGTCACTGAACTCTTGCATGATTCACTGTATGGGCTCTCTCACTCTCCTATACTAAATTGTATTAGACTTCTACCCTATAGCTATTTAATTTCAAGTTCAATCTATTGAAGGCCTATGTAGACATAGCACTACCGTGATTTATTACGTAGTCTCAAAGTAAAGTAATTACAGTGTAGTGTGTGAGACAGAGGTTGCGAGTAGCAGCGTCACTCATCAGCTTTACCTTCGCTACGTGTGTCATCGGCTGCGTCAACTGCGTCACAAAGAGTCAAAGAGTGTTTATCCTAGGCAAGATAGTTATACCATGAGTATTTTCCAAACTGTTTATAAGCTACTGTTGTTGGTGAGTTACTTTATTACCTTCAATACAATATTTATCTTTTTACGTGTTGTTTGGTATAGATTAGTGTGTATATGCTGAGTTGCTAAGGAAGTTTGAAAACGTCCGTCCACAACAACTGAGACACATTCCTCCTTTAAATCCTCTATCTTGGTGCTGCCGACACTCTTTGGCAGTCCCAGCCTCTGCTCCTCTCATGTTCACACTGGTACTACTGTTCACAAACACACGGGGACATACAATGCTCAGCTGGCTCATTCGAGGATAACACTAAAAACTTCGCCTTGTATTATGCTGCCTGTCTTCATCTACAGGGTGAGTTTATCATGGTAAAATAACTCATGTTTCTTATACTCTGAGTCCGTCAATAAGTTTAACCCATAAATCAACTATTATGATGTTCAATCGAAATCATCAGGATACTTTTGGAATAAATGTGATCTCATAATTTCTGAGTTTGTTTTGATGTCACAATGCATCTTATTATTATTACTACCTTGTTATAATAATGCATTAGTCGCCTACTGTTTGTGTAACTTTTATTGCTAAGTCCGTTTGTCCTGTCAAAGAAAGTTTGCTTAGTGTGAACAAATGTGTCCAGTGTTTAGCCCTAGTGCAAAGAATGTAGCTTAGGGACAGAGTGTGATTGTGGCTGACAAGGTTTCTTAAGGCTGTCTCTGTGGGTGAACAGGTCAGCACTCTAATGACTGTATTTAACAAACAGGAAACGAGTCTCTTCAATAAAAAAAAATGTTGCTTATATTCAGGACTTGTCATTGTGTGCTTTCTAAGAAATTGTGTCAGTCATTTAAAAGCCACTTAGCTCTGTCATATTACTACAGTGGATCTCCCTGGCCCCCCTCTGCCCTATGTGCTTTTCCTGCTTTGAGCTTTAAATTATTGATGGTACTTCTCAGTGGTTACAGTCCTGTGCTGTCCTCAGTCAGTAATCTAGATACAGAGATCTGATATATCATGTATATTTCTGCGTCCATAAGTGAGAGATCAAATCAGAAATGAAACTGTCAAGAGCTGTGGTTGTGTTGGTGGTTAGGAGGAATTCCATGGCCGTGTGCAGCAGAGACTTCACTCTTTCCCTGTAAACAGTGTAATGGCACTAGAGTGTGTCTCCTGTTTCACCTCTTATTTGCTGATGGATCCAGGAAGTTGCTCACTCTCAGTGTCTGGCTGCTCTGAGTATTTGCTTACTACAGACAATCAGCACCCCCTTCTTGTGCACCATGGATGATCGCATACCTCTATTTCTGAGTGATTATTTTTGACACATGCAGTTTACTTTCAAGATTTATGACTATGCACAATTTTTAGGAGTTTTTACAATTATTTCCACACATTTGGTTGTGTAACGGAGCACACTTATCAGAGAGGGACTTGAGAATGGGTCCATCCTAATCCTGGTCAGCTGCTTTTAACTGTGACATCATGTTCAAATGTTCTGCAAAATTAGACAAGAACAGTATTTACAGTGATATGACTGTAACACACTGTACTGAGCTAATACCAACATGTCTTATGTAACAAGACTGTTGTTTACCAAGAAAGCTGTTTCAACAATGATTTTCAATACAATCTGCCTGTTAAACTGTACATTTAAAAATAGCAGCCACTGTGTCACTGGGATTACAGGAGTGGACAGTTTCCATGCATTCTTCAAAAAAACTTGAGGAATCATTGGAATGTTAATTACTTGAGGGGGAAAAGAGCTGTTCAGTTTTTCCCTGTGCTCTCTTATGAGTGCTCAGCTGGTAGTATGCAAGCCTGGATATCAGTTTACATTTGTACATTTAGAAACATCACTTTGAAAGAGATTCTGTAATTATCCTGAACAAACTCAAAAACCGGTTCAACCAGCTCACAGAACTCTACTGCAAAAACCTCTCATTCCTCCACTTCCTCACTTATTCCTCACTTATAAACCATATTTATGTACTCTGGAAAAAGGTTTTGAAAAAACTGAAACTCTCATGAATTACATTCCATCTATGCAATGTCACCTCTACTGGACATGTGTAACTCGTAATGTACTACTTTATGTCTTACAGATAGTGTAAAAACCCTTGAGCCAAATAATGATGGGCATCCTTAAGAGGAAGTTTGCTGAGCTGGATGAGGGCCCCTGCTACTCCTCTTCCTCGTCTCCTGCGTCCTCTGTCCCTTCCCCCGTCTCCTCTGGGTGGGACTCAGACAGAGAGAACCTCGACATTAACCTTCACTGTCCCCCTTCACCTGCTACTTTGCCCCGTAAGTTTTTAAATACTTAAAAGCCCCACCCACTTTTCCTTTTCAAATAATGCAAACCATATTTTCTAATTTTACCCAGTGCGTTCAATAGGAGTGTCTCTTATCAGTCTACAGCACCACTGCATGCTGATATGAAAACAACAGCTTTAGGGTTACAGATAATAGAATGAGAGCAGATACACTGTTGGGATGTGAAGCCATAATTTGCCTGACCAATAGAGAGCTGTGGGATTCATTTGAATTGCAAGGACTTTTTAAACAACCCATATCATATTGCCCTATCGAGATAACACACAGACACAGATACATTTAAAATCATACTCACTCTTTATTATAGGCATTGGTAGTAGGGCAAACATTAAAGTGATGTAGCCTGTACTTTTAGCTAGAGGGAGCAGCTGAGATGAGCTTAGTCAGCTGCTCTGCCTTGTTTACTGACTTTTGGAAGGAGAGGTCAGCCTCACTTTTGTGTGAAGCACATCAGGTAATCTATTGAAACCACACAGTGAGATCAAACAGTGACTAACTAGTGTAAATAACACAAAATATTTGTGTTTTATTTTAATAATGATTCTGCATTTATTTCCATTTGCATATTTTGCCTTGACTTACTCTTTTTAATGTTCATGCACTGCTAAAGTATATTGAGCCTCGTGCAATGAGTCCCCTAGTGGCCATTTAGAAACCTGCACATTGAGTCTTCAACAACAAATTATTGTTTTGGTGGTGACTGTATTTATTAGCAAAATAGCCTCTTTGATTATAACTACATATTTATATTTGCTTAACTATTTTTACTGCACCAACCGCTGCATTATGTAACTAATTTCTATTTTTTTTTTACAGTGAGATCTATCCTTAAGAGACCAAAACTTGCAGATGCCCAGAACAGTGTGTGCTTCGCCCAGGTGACTGTGTACAGTTTTCCACGCTGCCAGGGATTCACCAGTGTTCCCAGTCGTGGAGGTGCCACTCTGGGCATGATGAGGAGGCATAGTGAGGTTCAAACTTTTACAGTATCCGAACATGCTCTGGAGCAACGGCACAGGCGCCGAGAGCAGCTCAGAGAGCGACGGAGGCAGGAGCGGTTTCAGGAAATGAAACAAAAAGTGAGTAGAAGAAATATATGGCTGAACACAGTTACATGTAACTGTATGCAGGCTACAGTTCTTACCTGTATTTGTATTTTTATAGTTGATCTCCAGTGGGGCCATAAATGAAACAGAAGCTGAGACTCTCACAATAGACCAAGTGCCAATTGAAGAATTCTACATTAACATTAACAGTGTGGAGTTGGAGGGCGGAGGCTTTCTTCAGCCGTACTCTTCAAAGCAGAGGCAGGCGATCCTCTTGGCAGCAGGGGTGAAGCGCATTGACAAGGAGGAGAAGAGGCAGCTCCACGCACTCCGTCTCTCCAGGGAGACCTGCGGCTGTGACTGCCAAGGCTTCTGCGAACCAGAAAGCTGTGCATGCAGCCTGGCAGGCATCAAGTGTCAGGTACGAAGTGTAAATAAACAAATCCTAGACCTTCAACAATGTCTGCTCTTTACTATTCCGACAAATTAGCTTTAAAAAGTTTTCACTAAGTATATTGTCTATTATTGTAGTTGGTTACAATAGTATTATTTGTTGCAGGTGGACCGCTTTAACTTTCCATGTGGCTGTAGTCAGGATGGTTGTGGGAACACCCGGGGTCGTGTAGAGTTTGACTCCAGACGTGTGCGCACTCATCACTTCCACACCATAATGAGACTGGAGCTCGAGCGGAGACTAAAACACGAAACTCCATTTTCAAAGGACCAGTCTAAAGTTCAGAAGGACAGCAATAAGACGCGGCCATCACAGAACATGCAGGACAAAATTCGCCCCTCTGGGTTTTCTTTTGTGGAAGACAATGATAATCCTCTCACTATCCCTACTGTGAGTCCATATAGTTTATTACCAGAGCAGCCAGTGGTGGAGGAGAACAGTTGCAGTAGTGACATGACTGTCTCTTCCTGCTCTTCTTTGGATGCTGTGAGCCTGAATGGACTCTCAACTCTTTCTGAAAACAACATGGGATCATCTCATAATTTAAATATTTGTGACAATAACTCAGTTAGAAATACAAATGAACCATTGAGCCAAATTAGCTACACATCTACTGACGTCGTGGGACCTCCTTGTTCAAATAACAACACATTCACAGACATTCTAAGTTTGTCCCCGCAGTCCAATTGTCTTGATGAAAACTCACTTGAAGACTTTCCTAACACTCCCTCGCCTTCTGGAGACTACTACATGGACCTGAGCCTTTCTTCTGATTCAGATCTTGAATTTTTTGACAGTGATTACACATCTGGGCTACCACACAGCTCCTTTAAGGGTCAGAGGCTCTCAGATAGCCTGGACCACCTTCAGTTATTCAGCTCTGACTCTCTTCCACAGGATGAATCCAGCACCTACCTCTTGGAGTCTCTGATAGGTCTTATAGACTGAATACTTGGTCATTAAAGCCACCAAACATGTTGCCCGGCCAGCCAAAACTACATGTTTTTCCTTTTCTAAGGGCCTTAGTAATTGACAGGTGGATTAGCTAATCAGAGAAATGCAGGGATTATCTGTATTATTAAACATGTGAAATTTGGATTCACCAGGTTACCAAACGTTTATAGACTGTGTATGAGCTGTTTTTCTATGTAAAGACAATGAATTGGCTAAATATTTTATGAGCTGTATATGCTATGTTGCCTTATATGCCTTATACTGAAAATACAACTATTTAATATATGTTTTGAAGTTTTTCAGTGAATTACAATGATGATAAAGTCTACCATAGGCATAAAAATTACTGTAAATATGTATTAACATAAATACTTATGAAAAAGTGTATTTAGTTTAAAATATTTTGGTGTTTTTCATTGTATTATTCAACATTTATTGTAAAATAATATTGTTTTGCCATAGGAGCCAAGATATTCCATTAGCAGATTTTTTTTTCTAAAGAAATGTCTATCTCAAAACATCTGATGAATTTCTCTAATAAACATATTTATTTATTTAAAATGTGCCTCTAGATGATATTGTTAAAGGGATTCATTCATTCTTCATAAGAAAAAACCAAAACGCCCGCAAAAAATAATGGTCTTGGAAACCACAGCTGTTTAGTCATGTTTGCGGCAGTCAGTGCGGTTGCTAACTTGGTTGCTATGTATACGGTTGCTATGGTGTGTGCGTACCTAGTTCGACGTCACGACGCTCGATTGTTTTGGACTGAATACAAGATGGCTGCCAACTCTCTGTCCTAAAAAGTATCCCTATCTATATTTTTAAATAAAACAATTTTAAAGGTTTGCTTCTAGAAATGGGTTTATCGCAGAGTTCAGAAGCGTCTGAAGGAGGAACGTATGGATACCATGTTCACGGTGTAAGGATTCTTTATACATGTTTACTTACTCTCGGGTGACTGTGCAGCAGCATGCTTATCAGCTTAGTGAACATACTGTACGCTGTTTTATGGCTTTGCATTAAAGGACAAAATTCTAATGTTTCTACTTTATTACATTATTCTCCATATTCACATGTAATAGTTTTATGTGTTTCTTGGTATGTTTCTGTGTAAACAGTTATAGTAGGTTTCACAAATTGAATGCATTTTCTTGTGGATAGGTGCAGCCAAATTCACCTGCAGAAAAAGCTGGACTTCTACCATACTTCGACTTTATTTTGTCTCTGGATAATAAAAGACTAGTATGTTGTTAACATTCTTAGAAATACTATTGCTACCTTGAGTGAAATTAATTCAGATATTGCTATTTCTTTATTTTGCTTTGAATCAGAATGAGGAGAATGAACTCTTAAAAGAAGTGCTGAAAGCCAACATGGACGCGACCAATTAAGGATGGAAGTGTACAGCACAAAAACCATGCGAGTTCGTGAGGTTGAAGTGGTGCCCAGTAACATGTGGGGAGGACAAGGTCTGCTTGGAGCCAGCGTCCGCTTCTGCAGCTACCAAGGAGCCAATGAGAATGTCTGGCATGTACTGGTGAGGAGTGTATAATAAAAAAAATATTAGGAATGCAAACAGTTCCAATTTAAAACCCAATCTATATACTCAGCAATAACCTAATCTGAAACTTTTTTTTAACAATTAAATGATTTCTTACAGGATGTAGAAGTCAGGTCACCAGCTGCTTTGGCAGGACTTCAGCCTCACAATGACTACATCATTGGAGCAGATCAGGTTTTACAAGATGTAAGACCCAGAAGAGGACAATTAATATTAAAAAAAAGTTTTGTTTTGTTTTTTTTACATTTTCTTTTGGTAAACTTTTCAGTCTGAAGACTTCTTCTCACTGATTGAGGCCCATGAAGGAAAGGCATTAAAGCTGATGGTATACAACACACAAACTGACACGTGCAGAGAAGTGGTGGTAACACCTAATGGTGCATGGGGTGGGGAGGGCAGGTATGTCACGTCGTGAAAGTGTTTTTTCACTATGTAAGATACTTGTTTTAAAGTCCTTTTTGTATTTTCCAGTCTAGGTTGTGGAATTGGTTATGGTTACTTGCACCGAATCCCTGTTCAGGATGATGCACCAACACCAGAACTTCCAACCCCCACCACTGTTCCTGAAGAGACAATAAGTTCAAAGCCATCAAATCATGGATACACCGAGGTACTGCTTACATTCTTCTTGAAATACAAATGTCTGAATGTGATTTTGTTTTAAATGGCCTTGAATCAATATTACCATTTGAGATTTATAATGTTTGTCTAATTTACAGACTCCTTTGATGGCCCCCTCGACCCCAAGTGACGACATATTGGATCTACAGCAGGTGTCTCTTCAGACAGAGCCTCTTCCTCCACCCATCCAGAGAGTCATGGACCCTGGTGAGTGGACATCTTAATGTATCAATTTCTATTTAACAAGAGTTTGTTTTATAATTGTTTTTAAATATTTCCCAAGGCTTCTCTGATACCTATGCACCAGAACTGTCTCCAGATCCTGCAGATTTGTTAGACAAGATTGATCTGTCTATGTCTTCCATTGATATGACAAACACCTCCCTTGCTATGCACGAGGAAAAGGACAGTGAAATTTCTGGTGTGGGTGAGTAAATAAGCAGTACTTTTTAAACAATACCGGACTGAACTACATACTATTCATTGTAGTGTTGTTTGTATTCCTTTGTAATTATGTTTTTTTCTGTATAGAGGAGCTTGATGACAGTGAACTGATCCAAAATGCCCCAGAGTTGAGTCCGCAGGCTGCAATGGACCTCACTGCTGCTCTTGCCTGTAATAGCATGGATTCTGCTGCTCCACCATCTGAACCCTCTGGTCTCTTCTCAGAGTCCACAGAGCTGTCCAGTTCTCTTTTTGAGGCATCTGATGTTGCACTCTGCCCCACCCCAGAATCACTTGAACGTCCCACTGCACCCCTCATTGAGACTGAAGACCCCCCGAGTGTATCCCCCGTGGACCTCATCCCAGCCCCAACTGTGGAGGAAGCTGCTACAGATGTTTCTGTGTCTCAGGTTGTTGATGATACAGGGGAGCCTCCCAACTTAATCAGTGAGGTATCTTCAGAGCCAATGATGCATAGTGAACTAGAAGAATGTGCCCTTGAGTAAGTTTGCATCAGGTCAAAGACTAAAGATTCGACAATCTTTGGTATTTTTGTATAGCAAGCCAAGGAAATGTATAAGTAACATTTAATTACATTTTAGTCTTAGTTTTACAGAAAACAAGTAATATTTGTATGAGTGAATACACTGACGTAACAACCTCTTCTATATAAGTTACTGCCAATTTAGGTCAAGATCCAATTGATTGTACTTTGTTTTATCAAGTAGTAATGTATGTGTGCCACTGGGCAATGCTGAGCTTTATTTGTGACAAAACATAATTTTCTGAAACACTAAAGAGAACAAGACCTGAAGGTTTCCAAAGATGCATTAACAATAACTACAATGCACAGTTGCACCTTAATGTACAATTAATGTTTCTGATGGTGCACTCTGGGTGGTTTTCTATCTAAAAACATAAGTGTAATTTGTTTACAAAGAAGCAACTTGTCATTCATAACTTGTTTAAGATTTTACTATTTTTAAATTATGTCCCAGCATTACATTTAAATATACTGTTAACTATGCAACAGTACTGGAAGAATGAAATTTTATTTGAAAACAATAGTAGACGCATGTTTATATGACATTTATTAATGTATTGAATATGTGCTGTTTTAGCGGGGATATAGGGGATTGGTGTTTTGATGAAGTAGGTGCTAATTTGTAAAACAATAAGAAATATTTTTGCATATATTTTATAAATTCATTGTGTGTTTTATTAGGAATTGATGCAGAAATGTTTGATGGATACGACAGGAGTAAATCTTTGATGTTAAACAATCATTTCAAATAAGGTTGTCTCTTGCTTTTTTCTCATACCCATCAACTCTGTACAATTCAAGAAACCAGTTTTAATGTTGATAAAGTCTGTACTTGTTAAACCATTCCAATTTATTTTGTTGAATGCCTAAAATATACATATTTCACAAATTATTACAACAAGGGATATTGCAGTGTTATGGCCTGATCACTCATCCTTTTGGCCAATTCAAGCTCACTCATTTCTCTTTATGGCGTTACGCACACTCTTGATGGCAAAATAACCTCATAACATTTACACTGAAAGGATCTGAAAGGGCATTACTTTGATTTTGTAGATCCCTAATCAAACTACATTAAAAAAAATGAAATATACATTTGCATCATTCATTTTGATGATATATATATATATATATCTTAAATTTCCAAATTGCCAACATGACTTGGACAACTAACATTGTTAAAAAAAATCTGCAAATTCCAGGTTGTGACCAACATATTTTAACAACCAGGTCAAGTTTATCCTAATTATAATAATGACCGTAAAATGTTGAAAAATAATAGCTTTAGGTAAACTGTACAACAAAATAAAATGGCTGCAAATGAAATAAGTCACTTAAATCAAAATTGTTATACATATATTTACAAAAAGAAAACATTCAGTCCATTGAAACGGCACAGCTAAAAACAAAGACAGAGACATGTGCATCTAGCGATGAGGTTCAAGCTCTGCAATAATTACATGTCTAAGCCAAGGTTAAGTTCAAGTTATGATGGCCAAAAACAGGACAATAGCTCTGAAGAACTGTGACACTACCAGGAGCCCAAACATACTCCTGAATTGGTGAAACGTGGAGTGTTTCGAACAAGGACAGTTTCTGGAATGTACTAGAACAGTCTACTACATCCATGTGCATATAAATACTCTCAGACAACACGAACGCTAACCTCAAATTAAATACCAATGAGGAGGAACACAAGCAGTCAGAGGTGTATGTTTATAAAAAAAAAAAAAAAAAAAAATTAAATGAAAAAAGAAAAACGGGCCGGTTCTCTCCCAGGTGTGTCTTAGCTGCTTCAGTCCCATCTTGTAGTTCCCTATGTTACACCATAGCCACGTCCTGTACGCACAAATCTGACTGGATTCTCAGTTACTGCGACTTCAGACCACACAATGGGGTTGGGGCATACATGTCAGTGGTAGGTGGTGATTGGCAAATGACAAGAGTTTTGTTAAAAATGATGTTTTTTCACGTGGACTTCTGCCTATAGTGTAGAGTCAAGTCCCCTCCACTCTTCCAGATAAAATGTTTTACTGTTCGCAGGTCCATGTTGGGATCCAGAACCTGAAGAAAACAAATCACAAGGTTAAAATGGTCCAAACACAAAATGTGTTGAGAGCATTGATTGTACCTGGTCTTGACACATCAGCTCAATTTTCTCCTCTGCAAGCATAGCCATGTCCTCCTCTTTCTCCTGCTCCCCGGGCTTATCGTTGGTCGAGGAGCTGGTGGTCTGAGACTCATTGTCCAGATTGATAATTTTCTCATAGACGTGCTCCATCACCTTCCGCACCTGAAGCATGTCACTGGCAGAGAGCCGGTCCCTGCAACAACAAAAAAAGGCAATTAGATAGTTTCCATATCTATTTTCAAATCCAAAGGAAAAGAGCTTACTTTTTTAGAGTTTTTGCACCGGAAGATGAATGGGGTTGGAGGTAGAATGGAATTTTGTTGAATTTGGGCATATTTTTCTGAAACATAGAAACAGTGATATTTTGATGTCACATTTGTCTTTCAGTTATGCGATTTATTTAGATTATTTTGATTTGAAGTGTTCATGTTGTGAATTATATTAATGAAATGTATTATTTCAAATCAATTCAAAGGATTCTGAGGGATTATTATTATTGAAATGTTAAAATAGTAATACTCACATCTACAGTTATGTCAATAACCCACTGAGGAACTGTCTCATTAAGCAGCATTGATTCAGTCTCTCCTCCCGAATCTCTACATAGCAATCTGCAACAAACAGGGTAAGTGAAGGTGTGAGACTGAACTATATCTTTATAAATATCTATAAACAACTAAATACATTTTTGTTTACACATGCCTAAATAGAGTCCTGCCTCCGGCCTCTCCAAAGATAACTGGTGTGTGTGGTGGCACCTGGAAGTATCCATTTCCTTTCTGGATCCTGTTCTCCTGCTCACCATTCACTACAGCAAAAACACATCTTCAGATCCATATTTCGGAACTACAACTATCTTGCCTGAGTGCAAAAAAGCACATAGCACACACCGTGGTTAACTTCATTCTCCTCTTCATCCATTGGGTTTATACGAGTCCTGGGCCAGAACTCCAGCAGGGCCTGAAGTAATAATCCTCCCAGATTCACTGCACAAATACAATGAAAGAAGTGATAACTTCACAAGGGTTTTACATTATATCAGAATGTTTTCATAAGTCTACATACACTTTGGGTCTGATCCATCAGAGCTTGAAAAACCAGCATCTTTTGCTGATACCCAGGCAGCAAAGCAGTCACTTTCATCCAGTGTGATAGTGAGCATCTACACATGCACAAAGCTAAAGTTAGCATTGCATTTTTGCAGACTGAAATGATTAAATGTTCATCCATCCATATTCTTCTGCTTATCCGGGGCTGGGTTGCAGGGGCAGCAGTCTAAGCAGTGACTCTCAGACTTCCCACACCCCAGACCCTTCCTCCAGCTCCTCCAGTGAGACCCCAAGACGTTCCCAAGCCAGCTGAGAGACAATCCCTCCGAGCTGAGTCAAAAGGCAAAGCTGTTCTTTTCCACAACAGTCCGGTGCAATGACCACATCACTGCAGATGCTGCATCTATTTGGAGGAGCTGATTCTCATCCCAGTCGCTTCACACTTAGCTGCAAATCGCGCTAGTGCATGTTGCAGGTCCTAGTTCAATGAAGCCATCAGGGTATCATCATTTGCAAACAGCAGAGATGAGATCCTGTGGTCCCTGAACCAGATCCTATCTGGCCCAACTGCACCTTGAAATTCTCTCCATAAATACAATGAACAGAACCGATGACAAAGGGCAGCCCTGGCACAGTCCAACATGCACTGGGAACAGGTTTGACTTACTGCTGGCAATGCAAACACAGCTCCTGCTCCAGATATAAAGGGACCAGACATCCACTAGCAAAAGGTCCTGGACCTTATGCTCCCGAAGCACCTCCCAAAAGATACTACGAGGAACATGGTCGGAATGTTTTGTCCAGATCCACAAAGGTGTCATGACCCTCGAGCACCACTGATGGAAAGTATAGAGCTGGTCCAGTGTTCTGCGACTGGGACAAAAACCACACTGCTCGTCCTGAATCTGAGATCTGACTATCGCTTAAATTCTCCTCTTCAGTACACTGGAATGGACCTTACTGGGGAGGCTGAGGGTTGAGATTCTCCCATTAAATGTATTAGCAGAAATTACTCACCCCAGTCTTCAAATCAACAGAGAACCAGTTTGGCACATAGACCATCTTGAAGCGTTTTTTAATCTCCTCATCAAATTCTACTTTGCCTAAATCTTCACCTTTGCACGCCTGGGGAAAAAAACAGGCAATCAAGCCAGACAGCTAAAAACAATGCAAAAACAACTATAATTTACACGCCGAGCTAACCCTACCTTTAGGACATCCCAGAATGCAACATTGTTGTTGGTATCTTTGGTGAGTATGTGTCTTTTGTCATTCAAAATGTGGCACTGGATAATACTGGCACCTCCTTCAAAATCAGACATAGTTCAAATAAGCTTGCAGAACATAATATAACCATCAATTTCACTTATGTTTTAAAAACACACTTACCCTTAATGACTTGTTCAGGCTGTGTACATAGAGGTGTCAGGGGTGTACTGCAGTCATTGTCATACTCTCCTGATGATCTGAAGTTGTGCATTCCCTTTAAAGACTATATTAGAAAGTACATTTGCAAATAAATTACAATTTAATGTTGTTTGCAATTTGAAATGATAAACAACTGATTTGTGTTTATCTGTTAAATATACTTGGAGTGAATGGAAATGGGGAAGGATAATATTATTAGGTGAGGTCACAGGAACTAGTCTCTGTAAACAGTGGATTCCAGCAGCTTTATTGCAGTAGTGCAGGGATCTCAAACATGTCATGCATGCTTACCCATTTATTAACGGATGACTTGGTGGTGGAGACCCAGATTGCTGGCGGTGGGTCAGCGGATCTGTCCAGTTCCATCTGAGCAAAAGACAAAAGACACAAAAGTTGAATTTACAGCTATGAATAAGAAACACAATGACAATTAGTAAATTTGGCATTTGAAAATATCTCACTAATTCATAAACAGGCAATAACAATAACAGCAGTTTCTGTATTTTGGGCTTTCCTTTTTAGGATCAGTGGAAGACTAAACTCTTACTTTCAGTACGGGAGCTTTTTCTTCACAGATTAACACTCTGATGTCCGGGTTACGTAGATCAGTGCAGTAAATCTTTTGTCCCTGCCACCTGAATACACATGTGTGAATGCTTCATTCACTTGCAGAGCCCAGACACCTTCATCATGGACCCGGTACGTGGCAATACACCTTTGCTGACCAAGGGACCACAGGTCGGATAGTCCCGTCAGAGCTACCTGACAAACACTGAGAATAAAAGACAGAGAGGTTACAAATATCTGCATGTACTGCATTACATTGCTGTACATTTGTACAGCAATACAATGATAAAAGCCACTTTTTCATAACCATTTTACCTGAGTGCCATCACGGTTTAGTAGTAAGGATTTAACATTGTCTGTGTGACCCTTTTAGCTTCATCAGTTTTGCACATGTTCGTGGGTCCCAGACTCTGAGTACCTGAAAGAATCCAGTCATAATATAACTGCACAATCCAGATAGATAGGTGGGAAAAGGAGGAAGGAGGATAAAAAGATGTATTTCACTTCGCAAACCTTTTCTGTGGATCAGATACTATAACTGTGCCCATCTGGTTCATTGCCAGACTATAGATGGAGTCTTTGTTTCCACTGAGTGAGGAAGCTGTCAACAGACAAAGAAATAAAATGTAAATTGACACAAACTGTATAAATGCCATGAGCTGGATGTTGGCTCTGCACTCACTGGTGACAGTGCTTATTGGAAGCAGTAAGTGCTGTTAGGGTATTCACGTCCCAGAGGAAGATCTGCCGGTCCAGGCCTGCGAGGCCACAGCGTCTTTGTCTTTTAGCGTATGCCAGGCTTTCACGTAGTCCTTGTGTGTTCTTAACGTCGACATACAAAAACCTTTGTGTGCGTTCCATACTTTAACAGTAGGTCTGATGAGCAGATATTACTAAAACAACATGAAAAAAATCAATCAGGTAAGTTAATTAAAAAAACGACAGTAGCATGTATCCCATGATGCAATCCAAGATTTTATTTTTTTAAGGTTAGGTACAATTATCCATGTTTCAAAATGGTATAAGAAGCCATTAAAATAATACACAATTTTAGAGTATATTGTAAGAATTACATTTTTTTTCCAACTTACATGTTTTTCCATTGCAACACAATACTATATCATTGACCCAGTCTGTATGATGCTCCATTGAAGCTATGTATGGATCTTGCTGCAATACAAAAGAAGAGTAAATAATACACCACTTATCTAGTCTTTAGGCAGATCACAACTTTAGTGACAGGAAAATTATACTTTACTTTGTGCTGATAAACGCTCCATATCCGGATGATGGAGTCTCGTCCAGCTGTGAATAGTCGATTTAGAGCTGGGTCCAACTGAAGTGCATTCACCCCATTTCTATTGTACTTCTCCACCTCATCTCTAATAACATAAGACACCTGCGGCACAGAGAGGTCAGTGAGCCAGACACATCTCCACTACCGACGTATAGTCTGAACTGATGGCACATTGAACTTTAGTGTCATCATTAGCTTGCCAAAAGGGAAAATTGTATCATCCAGTGTTTTGGGTTCTGATGAGATCAAGAGTGAGCGCAGGAAACGTAAAACACAGGGCCACTAGATGTGATTATAACAACGCAACACAAGTTGATGACAAATATCAAACACCAACTTTTGGGGTTTGAAGTCTGCCCAGAACCACGGAGAGCGTATATTACTCCAGCAAGTAGACGGAGCCAAGATAGTCATGCTAATCTTATTTTAGCACCGAGGAAAAAAATAAAAGCTCAATGAAATTGCGACAATCGCTCAAGCAGAAAAACAAACATGGTAGCAACAATAGGATAAAATTGCCCTACATCCATAAGATAGAAATAGTGAATAAAAATCACACATTTATTCGTCCGGGGTTAGCCAAGATGCTAGCGCAGCTAAGCTAAGGTTAGCCGGTTGAAGTCATGACTCATAAGAGCAGCTCCGTCTGATAAGACAGGCTTTTGATGTGACCTAACTTTTTTTAAATGACACTTTAAAGATCCCGTCCTAAATATCGCGTCTGGCATGTACAAACAATGACCAATAATAAATTCACCTGCACTTTTCTCCGCCCAGCAGCATTTTGCCTGTGATGCGTGGCCATCTTGCATGTTGACAGTCAATTCATGTGATGCTACATCCGGAAAAAAAGAAAACACGCACACCTGAGATTTGTGGGTAATGATGTTTTAACCGTAGACTGTATAACACGCAACACCAATAAACCATTAATTTACCCTTCTAAATAAACACAATACTATTAACTTAAAGTGTTCCTGTCAGGGAATTATTTTCCTCAATGGGAAGAGTATAGGTAAGTGCTTCTTCTAGATAGTAAAATAATCTAGTTGTTTCAATAACATTTATTTTATATTTTAATTTCTCTTGTTTAATTATAAAGAATATATGTGACCTTCTTAGAAATTAGAAATCATTTAGTTAGGATGTTGTTTGTTCTTATTTTTGCAGTACACTTAGTCTGGCACCAGAGAGCACCCCAGACCAGACGTGTGGACTGATCATGGGATAGATGACCATCACAGATTGAAACTTTCCACCAGTAACTGGACAAAACAGTCTCAATTAGGTTAGCGCCTTCTGCTTCATGTAGCCTACGCTCATCTGTAGAGGTAACATAACTTTCCCATGTCCTCTTTGAAAATATCACACCTTTACTGTATTCACAGAACAGGACATTATACTATAGGTCGAGCCTAATCAATCAGCTTTGCATGTAGGTTACAGCTAGCGTTAGCATGCTCCAAATATTCAGAGAAGTTAATTAGTCTATATTTTTAATTTTGGTTTATTTAAGTGTTGACTGTTGCGTTGCTAACAAACTTAGAAATGTTTTTGATAGTCTGACTGCTTTCTGCGTTTGCTGCTAAAACCCATCAACCTTATAAAGTAAGTATTTAGTGCTTTTAAATGCAGCAGGTCATTGCATAGGCCCATGGTGTTATTTGCATGGAGCCCTATAGCAACAGTAATCCTCTGTGGTCTCGGGCATCCTCCCCCTCTTGACGCGCTCAAGGGCAAATGGAGGTGCGCAGCATCCTCTGAGCCTGGACTTTTCCTCTGCTGCTGAACACGGAAGCGCTCCTCATGGAAGAAAGAGGAAATCATCACCGCACTTGGGACTAACACATACCAAGCCTAAATCCATGAGGAAACAGGTTCAAAAGTTTTTGGGATGGTAAAACTATTTTTGCAATATGCACTTTATCACGATGTTGATGGCACTTTGGAGTCTTAAGCAAGCAAAATGAACTCTGAAAAGACGACATGGATTTCGCACGGAGGGTTTGTTTTCTCCTTCTATATCCTGGATACAAAGCTGTAAATCCCAGTATTTCATGTAAGTATGAAACTAATATTCTATATATTTGGAGTTTACTTAAGGTAATCTATTAAAAGTAAACAATAAGTAAAACAACTATAAGTAATTATGTAGTTTGGTTTGTTACATTTACACTCTACTTTTTTAAGAACAACTTGTCAACTTGCTGATGTATATAAGCTATATGTTACATAAAGACTGTTAGCCAAGGACAGCCATCATGTAAAATCCATATTCTCTCAAAATATATGTGGCCTAACTACAAACAAATGAGATTGCCATTACATCTAGTTTTGGTGCTATACCTATGTAACGCCTGTTTAAGCTCCCAATGCAATTACAGTGAAAGGTTTTGCAACAGAAGTAGGCCATGAATTTAGTGTTCCTTTCCATACTGCCTTTTGTCAGCCAAGACGCTGCATGCAAGTATCATGGTAATGATAACAACTATGAGAACAACAGGTCACAGTGTAAACTTTATATATGGCCCTTGACTGATATTGTTTGTGCAGACTGAACCATATGACATTAAACAGGACTGAGGCAGTAGTCATCATCTGTCAATGTCATCATCAAAGGGAGTTAATGTGCAGAAGCCAGTCATACGTTTATTAGTATAACAAGACTGTATGTGACCACAGCTTTAACACATAATGTACCTTTAACGTAGGAGAAGTCATCCACACAGACAGACTTGGTGCCATCACCCCAAGACAACTAATTATAACGTAATTACTTCAACTTACTGACTCTGCCCTTAACACTCACTTTAAAAAGTTCACATTACATTACTTAGATACCTTGAATTCAGAATAATATTTGTGTTGTTTGTGAACAACCTCTAGAATACTTGCACTGTCATCATACCCTGAAATAACCCTCTTAAGGATTTGACCCCATAAGTCCAGTGAAGGACACAACTTTAATCAACCAAGACAAGTAAAAGTGCATGGGTAGGACAAAGAAATTCTGCATGCATAGGCAAAGCTGTTTTAGGCTCGCACAGGTATATTTAAGACAAATTGGTGAGATGAGCCTGTCTCTATGTCTCATAAAGCATAACATGCACTTTCAATCTGAATTAAATCATATGTTTTTATAATTGTAGCAGAAGTTTGGTCCTGATACTATGTGTATCACAACCAAACTTGTTGCATGCAAACATGTTGTTTGCATGCATGTCAAAACCGCCATGGGTCGTGTTAACTTTAAATCTAATAATCATTATTTTTACTGGTGAGAGTCATCTCATCTGACTATGGAATTACATTTCATTTCACTAAAACACTGTCTCTATTTAATACTTTTCACTGTGTATATACATATATCACAATGTGCATTTGAATGAGATGTACACACAGTAGTTGGAGATATTTGTTTTGTGTGTTAGAGAAAGGGGAAAATCATTAACTCTATGAGATAGCTCAGCTCTGATTGACCTGGGACGTAATTACGCTTAGAGCATCGGACACTGCATAGTCTTGATGTAAAGTGCATGAGCTCATCCAATAACCCATAAATAACCCCAATGTAAACATTAGCACAATAATGGTGCAGCACATATGTAATAAACAGTAACAGTTGTAATGTTGAAATCTCTTCTTTCTCCTCTCAGCTGTGAGCTAATTCTAGCACAGGGGAATCAGGATGAAAAGATGGCCATTCTGTTACCAACGGGTCATGATGCCTTGCGGCGGTTCACTCGTGAATCCTTGGCTGCCATGGAGCAGCGGATCTCGCAGGAGCAGGCTAGGAAGGCCAAGCTCTGTGTGGAGGCCCAAAAAAACACAGAGCCTCCCAAACCCAGGGCCGACCTGGAAGTGGGCAAACAGCTGCCCCGCATCTATGGGGACATACCCCCAGAGCTCATCGGAGTGCCGCTGGAGGATATTGACCCATACTACAAGAACCAGAGGGTAAGAACAAAAATATCTAAAAGTTCAGGATAAAAACTATACTGTCACTTTTTCTCTGATTTTCCTGTCATAAACATAAGGTGTCTTATGTGTCTTACATAAGACACTTTATGTTTATTTAACCTTGATTAATAATGAACATCATGGTTACTACAGAGGTAAAGGTGGCTGGTGGGATGTGATAAATACCCTGCCTATTGATGAAGAGGTGATGAAGGGAAAATGTGATTGCCCTAGAGCAAGGATTAGAGAAAAGTGAAAATGAGAACAGGACAGTGACCATGTTCAGTTACTGTAGGTGCAGCTACAATTGCTTTAATAAAGCTAATGTTGGCAAAAAGTACAATAATTGAATTGGCTATGGTTTACATAAACACTACTGTGTTCATCGTAGATCCAAAACCACCTTCAAATGTGCAGCACATCCTACACCTCCAGCTGTGCAGATCAGTAAAGATATGACACCCGCTGCGACCTGCAGAGGAGCTGTGACTGTCCTAGTTCAGCCTCACGCAGCCGTCATAAGGCCCATGTACAGGCTCTGAGCTGATCTGCTCTGAACACAAGAGGATTTGGTTCAAGTTTTTGTTTGCGTGGTCAGCAGAAAGCTACTGTTCTTTCATGAGTCGTATGTGGATGAATGGATGTAGCAGTCATTCTCAGGGACTCTTTGTTTTGGTCTGTGATGCTCAGCTAGATGGAGGATTATCCAGAGGAAAAATATTTAGATAAATCTGTTGGAAAGGTTCAGATGAAATTTAACACAGAGCTGTGGGATAGCATTTGTCTATTAGTGAGGCATGTTTATGTTGCCATTTGAAACTAACTATTTATTCTTTTTGTCTTTTCCAGACTTTTATAGTACTTAACAAAGGAAAGGCCATCTTCAGATTTAGTGCCACATCTGCTATTTATTTATTAAGCCCATTTCACTGCTTGAGGTCCATTGCTATCAAAGTGTTAGTCCATTCATATCCTTTTGATCCAGCTGTCTCTTCAGACACACATACATACATACAGTCAAATGAGCCACAAGCCATTTAATAAAGCAGTTTTTCAATGGGATTTTACTATAGTTCAATATTTGAAACTGCTTTGTAATGGTGCGCTCTGGAATCGCAAACCAAATCCCTGCATATCCCATTTTTAATCTCTGAAATGAAATAAGAGCAAGGAGATTTTGCATCATGTGATGGCAGCCTGTTAGTTCCCAGATGATTTATACTCCTCTGCGGGATTGTCTCCTCTTTTTGCAGAAACTTATAAGTTGTAGGACTTTTTGTAGTATGAACTATTTTCTTTTCTAAATGTATAGATTTATAGTTATGTTTGACCTATCTGAATATATTTCATATTTCTTATTTTATTTATTTGTAAAGGGACAGCACATATTAATGAACATTTAAAAATATAAATATGCCAAGATTATAGCCAACATAGCTAATTTCCATCTTCAGTCCCTTGGCAGATTGATGTTATCTACAGAACAGGGAAAAAGCATAAAGCTGAATCTTTGTTTGGTTATAATTGTTCTGTTATTTTCCTTAACTCTGTCCACATTGTTTAGCCTGTTCATTATGTGCACTATCCTGACCAACTGTTTCTTCATGGCCATGTCTGATCCTCCCACATGGTCCAAGTACCTGGAGTAAGTACTGAACAACACACTCTCAAATGTGAAACTGTGTCAACCCAAATCTAATGTGGAGGTTTGGTGGTTGTTTTGTCAGTGAATACTGAAGCTGGTCCCATGTAAGTAAATGATGCATGTAATATTTATGTGCATCACAAAGACAAAAATAAAACAATACAAAACATTGCATGAAGTTGGGTTCGGTTTTATCATCAGCACATTTCAGACATTAATCTGCTTCTCAAGGAACACCTGGTGTTGAAAAAAACAAAAAAAGATAATTATATACAGTAATACAGCTATTTTTTTGTTATGATCTGATCTATGACTCAAACACTTCTTTATTTATTGCGTTCAGTGTTTGGAGCATGGGCATTCACAAATTCTGTTTGGCATCTTTTCATGCATGGTACTTTTAAAATGACTTCATATTTTGTTATTTTTTGAGTAAGGATGTGTTTATTTTTGCAGGTATACCTTCACCGGCATTTACACATTTGAGTCGGCAATAAAAATATTTGCAAGAGGCTTTTGTTTAGTGCCGTTCACCTTTCTCAGAGACCCTTGGAACTGGCTTGATTTCATTGTGATTGTCATGGCGTGAGTAACTGCAGTTTATTATATTTCATATCACACAAAGCAGCAACTCTGTACATGCATTTATTAATTGTTTATTTTATTTGCAAATCTCAGGTATGTGACAGAATTTATTGACCTTGGAAACGTCTCAGCTTTAAGAACTTTTCGAGTGTTACGAGCCCTAAAAACCATCTCAGTGATTCCTGGTAAGAAACCTTACTTACCTGAATTTAAGTCTTGGCAATATTGATATGATTTATTTAAAGGCGCAAGTAACTTTTCAAGTTATTGGTTTGCTTTGAATAATCCACTCTGTGGCACTGACTCTTGCATTTCCTGGATCCAGGTCTGAAGACGATTGTTGGCGCTCTGATCCAGTCAGTGAGAAAGCTGGCTGATGTGATGATCTTGACTGTGTTCTGCCTGAGTGTCTTTGCTCTGATCGGCCTGCAGCTCTTCATGGGCCTCCTACGGCAGAAGTGCATCCGCAGCCTCCAACATTGTGGAAACTCCTCCCTAAGCTCCAACACGACCTTCATCTGCAACAACAAAACCTGGGCCTCAGCTGAAGACTTTCTCACCAGCGAAGGTTAGGTTCTGATATATTATGAGCAGCTTACCGACAGAAAAATCACTTTTTATTTTGATACCAAGACAAGAAATGTGCACATTTTAGCATATTTATGATGGATTTAAAAATCTCTGTTTAGAGATATTAATTTTGTCAAGACATTTTGTCACTATCACCCACCCATTGTTTCATGTTCTTTGAAATATGATCACAAGTGTTGGCCAGTCAGTCTGGTGATCTTGGTAAAAGGCATTGTTTGTTTTCATTAGGGGTGATATTGACAAAAATTCAAGTATCGGACAAAACTTGGCTGAATTGTAAAATTAAATTATGCCCTTATACACTTGTCTGTATGTTTATAATGCAATTTTGCAAATGCAAAACAATAGATGATGGCTAAACAGACTTTTATTGTCTACTTTCCTAGAAAATTTCTACAAAGTTGAAGGAGCAAAGGATGCCTTAATTTGTGGATACGGAAGTGATGCAGGGTAAGTAAAAGCCCATAGTGCTGTTGACACTTAATCATCTCCACTGTTACGTAACATTTTAAGCATTGCAGTCTCATGGATTTAGATCCCTTGCATGACATGTGTATAATGACCAGAGCCTTTGCACTGGACAATAGAGAGAGGCTTTTATTCTCTATGAGTTGGACTGAGGCTTGATGTAATGTATAGGAGGCACAGCGATGGTGGGATGGTTATGTTGCGTGAGGTGGTGTGCAGAAGACAACATGTGATGTGGATAATCGCTCTGGCTCCAAAGGAACTCAGTACTCAGAACCAGAGTCAGCAGCTATAGACGGGGTTCTTTTCATTTTCTCAAAAGCTCTATGGCTATATTATAAACTGTTGTGTTAATGCTCTTTTCTGCACTGGACTGTTATCTTAAAATGCAAAGGATAATACATATATGATTTTGAAAAATGTTTGACAAAGTGTGTAAGAAATGGAAAACACAAAAAATTGTCAATAATATTCGGTGCAGATTTGTTTCCAATCAAAGGGACAATGTGACACCATCCAAATATTGCTACTCAGCCTACGCAGTTCTAATAATCCTATAAATCCAAATGCTTTTGAAACATGCGCAACAGGATGACGCTGGCTCGACCAGGTCAGTTCAAGGGTTGGTCTGAACTAAATACCCATCTGTGTGAAACTCAAATCCTGCCGCTTCAACAAATGCCTTCCTTTAGGCACTCCTGTATATTAATGTTAGAATCAAACAAAATAGTACATCACTTTTTCCACATGAAAACAACATTGACTAAGCTGCAACTCGGTCACTACTTTATAATCTTTATCTGTAATTTCTCTGCCAAAACATATTAATCCCAGGAAGTGAGGTCTAGTTTAGTTTAGTTATTTATTATTGACTATGAGGGTCAATGTGATTGTCCATTTGAGGACATTTTCCATCTTTTCTCCACACAGTGAACAAAGTAACCTGACCTTGATTGGCTCATTTAGGTGTAATAGAAATTTGGTTTTATATAGTGGATAATACAATATAAAGCAGGACTCTTAATATGCATAGGAAGTGTACACATCTTCTGAGGTTGACTGTCAAGATCAACTAAATATTAAGCAGGTCAGGACAGAGGACACAAAACATAGAGGAAGCCTAATCTTTTGAGTGTATTCCAAGTAATCCCTGAGTAGATTTTCAAATTAAAGCTTTGAATATGTTATGACACTAACACAGACACAAACTGTGTAAATGCAAGCCCATATTTTTAGCCTGAATGACTTGTTTTTCTGCTAAAGACACTTTTCAATTTTGCCTATTGTAGCTGAAGCAGATGTCCCTTCTCTTCTTAAAGCCAATGTGCATCAAGGATTATGGCAGATTGTATAGACGGTTTCAACTTTTGCCCTTGACAAGCCTTATGTTGGTATGGAAACCTTCCACACAGGAACAATTCATGTGGGTCACAGATGTTCATCTGCTGATCTACTGCATGAATACATTAAATTATCTGAATCTGAAATGTGAAATATGCTACATAGGGTTTACAACATGTGGTTAAAGGGAAGGTCAAATCAAGTTTATCAAAGTTAAATGCCCCAACAAATGTGAGCTCAAACAATACTTACATTGTAATGCATTATTGGTGAAATGTTTAAGAAAAAAATGCATGGTAGTTTTTGTAATGAACTGTCCTGACCGGCCTTCTCTCCTCTGCCTGCACTGCTCAGCTGCAGGGTGACATGTACAGCTGTTATCACAAGGCAGCTCTCTCACCCAGATGTTTGTGGCCATTATGAAATTATTTTGCACTCACATTGACTCGGCTGCCCTGCATGTTCTCAAGTGCTATAGTCAAAATTTGGCTTAAATGCTGCTACAGTATACGGTAATAAAAACTAACCATTTTGTCCGCATTTTTAGCATTGGCATTTGAGATTCTTTACATAATGTCTGAATTAGATGGGGAGATGTCACCAGTATCCTGTACCTGTGGCATTCTGACCATTCCAACTATTTACGATTAATTTTCACGTCTGACTCACAGTAATCCAGTTTAGAAATGCAATAGATACTGGGGGATGTAAACTTAAGTCCTTAATCTGTATTCAGATTCTGAGCAGTAACTCGTCCAAGTATTCTTTAAAGTTTTTCATCTTCTTTGGGTTTTATAGGAAGTGTCCTGATGGATATGACTGCCTGAAGATTGGAAGAAATCCAAACTATGGCTACACAAGTTTTGATACATTTGGTTGGGCTTTTCTGGCTCTTTTCAGGCTCATGACTCAAGACTACTGGGAAAAGCTCTTCCACCAGGTGCTAAATTTCAAATTTCTTTTTACCTGGACACTGTCTTGACATCCCTAAGTAAAAACTTAAGTATACCTTATAATACTTTATAATATTTGCATCTATCCAAAAGTAAGATACAGTCGTTTTAAATGTTAAGAACTTAGAGAAAGCTGAAATTACATTATCTCTATCCCAGAAACCAGGCATAAATTAAAAAGGAATACATTGTTTATTATATTTGGTGCCATTCACACTATATTGTATTTATTAGTCTCTTTAAAAGTAAAATGACCTTTTACCTTCTATAGACCCTGCGCTCTGCGGGGAAGACTTACATGGTCTTCTTTGTGCTGGTGATCTTCATGGGCTCCTTTTACCTGGTCAATCTGATCCTGGCTGTTGTGGCTATGGCTTATGAGGAGCAGAATCAGGCCACCATTGCAGAGGCGTGGCAGAAGGAGAGGGAGTTTCAGCTGGCCATGGAGCACCTACGCAGAGAACAAAGAGTATGTGCACAATATACTCTATTTCTTCAGTATTACAGCAAAAAAACAAAAACAACACTCTCTGCTAAAGGGATTTGTTTAAAGACAAAGACACAAGGAACATCAGATATTAGTCCAAAAATTCTTCATTCTTAAAAATTTAAAGGGAAATCGGTGCCACAATTGGCATTTGTAACTTTTCTAATGTTGATTATCTCCATGGAGATATTGCTTTACCTGGAATATTGAACAGTATGGCAAATAAAATGACACCAAAAAACATGCAGTCTTATTGTGAGTGGTACCTATCCAAAGACCTGTCCGTAACTTGACCTATTGGCACCACCTGCTCATCTCCATGGAGGTAAATGCATTTAATACCATACTGTGGAACATTCCTGGGAAAGCAATAAAATTTCCACAGAGATGAACAGAGATAGAAAAAATGTAAATAGGCCAGCACCTTTAAAGGTCACAGTGATATTCTCTTTTAATTGTAGTGTAAACCAGTTTATTTTTTTATTTAGTTGTAATGTGATACACATAACTGCAACTGTCCAATTGAAGTTGGCAGCAAAAAGACAGACCCAGGAGGCAGAGGCCATGGTGTCGCCTGAGTTGTCCCCTTACTCTGTGAAGATGGGCGTCATGCGCCGCTGTAGCACACGACGGAGAAGGTCCCATCGCACTTTATCTGAGGAGGTGGGAGAGGACCCTGCAGAAAACAAGTTGGACCCACTTGACGAGCTTATGGTACAAAATCCTCATATTTTTATTTCAGAATCTAATTTTTTGTAATAATCTGAATCTGAATAAAAATGGTTAAAATGGTTTATATATGAGTAGATTTTGACCAGTGAAGAGAAAAAAAAAATCATATTCCTCTAAGAAAAAATATATTTTAATTAAGATACATTTATTCTCAGAACCAAAGCAATTTTAACTTGTTTTATATAATTATTTTTCTATAATCTGTTTTTCTTCCTGCACAGCCTCCCCTGTCCCCGATGCCAGCCCACCCTCTGCTGGCTACACTGTCCTCCCATCCCCTCAGCACCAGACGAGGCAGCCAGGTCAGCATCTTCAGTGCATTCAGAGCTCGCAACAATTCAGAGGCTGAGTATGGAGACGACGAGCACAGTAACCATGGAGACTTCAGAAGCAGAACCAACTCCAGTGCCACCCCATGGAAACGAAGGCCAAGCAGTGTGAGAAGTCATGGGTCCCAGGTCTTTACACCCACTCACACTTTGAATGGGCGACTAAACATCTCCCTTGACCAGAATGGAGCCATGGCAATCGGACTGCAAAGCCCCAAGTCCATATCGGCTTTCAGCATGGGAAGGATCAAGGAAGACTCAGTAAATATATGGTTTATATATGGACAGAAATATAGAAATTGTTTGTGCAGTTAGGGCTGGGAATCACAGAGTGCCCCAGGATTTTATACAGTTTGCAGAACTTGACTGCCCATACTGTTAATGTCACAGTATAATCAATATATTGCATATAAAGACGCAGTTGAGTACAAAATATGTATATGGAAAAGTTATTACGCTATAATTACTAAATACTTCTATTGCATTACATAAGGAAGTTTTCTTATCCATAAACAACAACATGATCTTTATAGTAAAATATTCATAGCAATATATTTATTCAGGAGACTGCATTAACAATACAATGTTGACACATTATGCATCAAGACAAATCAAATTTAGCGACATCCCATTTTTGATCAATAATGTCTTCTTTGTGTCACCGAAGCCCAGATTTATAGAGGAGACTTTAGCCAGAGCAGTCCACCCTTCGCCCTCCATGACAGAGCCCCCCCGAGTGCCCAGGAAGAGAGGGCTCAGCTCCGTCAGCTTCTTTAGTGACGTCATGGATGGTCAGTCAAACAAATAAAAAGCAAAACTACTATAAATTGAACAAGGAACTGAACACATTTTTTGTGTATAGTGAGGTATTAAGCTAATTGCCTTGAGTTTGTTTTATATACTGTAAATGGTTTTTCAGATTTCAACATCTATAACATAATTTCTGAATGCTGTCAAAACATTTGTTTTTCCTGTGATTTTAATAATCATTTTATATAATATAATTTTAATAATCATTTTATATATATATATATATATATATATATATATATATATATATATATATATATATATATATATATATATATATATATATATATATATATATATATATATATATATATATATATATATATATATATATATATATATATATATATATATACATTTGACATACATACATTTGTGTTTGCAGAACTTGAGGAGTCCCATCAGAAGTGCCATCCCCGCTGGTACTTATTTGCTAAGAAGTACCTGATCTGGGAGTGCTGCCCCTGGTGGTTGAAGATAAAACAGTACGTGAAGCTGATGGTGATGGACCCTTTTTTGGATCTGGGCATCACCATCTGTATCGTCCTCAACACCCTGTTCATGGCACTGGAGCATTATCCCATGACCGAGGAGTTCAACACTGTGCTGTCTGTGGGAAACTTGGTAAGCACTTTGTTTACATAGATCAAACAAAATTATTACCCAACTCCAATTTTAAAAAGATTTGTAAACTTCATGTTAACCCAGTTTTTCTACTGGGGAGTAAAATAACCACTGTTAAGGATAGGGTAAAGGTTAGCCTTTATTTTCCCTGTAAGGAAATTTGTCCTCTGCATCTCGCCCATCCTTCAGTGCTACTGGGGCAACCTGTCAGCCAGTGAGGGACCCATCCGCATATCTTGAGCTAGGTTTGGTCAGGACTACTTTTGCTGAAGGATTTTGCCTATTATGCATGTTTTGGGTTGATATTCTATACACGTAAATGTTTTCTTTTCATACGGTTACTTTTGTATCTTAATTAGACAGAAAAAACTATTTGAAACAGACATTTGGTCCATAACATGCTAACTTCTATATATAAAAATGTTCATAGAAAAGATATCATATTAACCAGAGAGACTCACTTCATGGCTAGGAAAATATTAGACAGATGCTCAGAGGTGTGCTCATGCATTTTAGATCAAAACACAAATGATGCTCCGGACTAGCTTCTGATTAGGTTCAAAAGATGAAAATAATGCTGGACTGGTATACTTACTTAATTTGTCTGGGGTGTGTTGTGCATTTAGGTGAGGGCCTCTCCATTGACACTGTTAGTGCATCCTATTTTTACCTTGAGGTCAGACTGGCACGTGTTGATCCATTTCAGAGGTTCCACTTTAAGCTATCTGTGCTTATCCACATTAAAAGGGGAATATTTTAAGCATGGATTCTAGTATTTTTATGTGTTTTCCATCTCTGCCTGCTGGTTTAAAACACCATTTGAAACATCATTAATGTTTTATTTGACAGGGGTTGGCAATATTGACAAAAAAGAATATCTTGTTTTTTAAAAAAATATATTGTCACAATATCGATATTTCACAATACATCAGGAGTGTGCTGAAACGTGCTTGTAAATTGTCTTGGTTGAAGTAACATGAATGGGTCATAAAATTAACCACCAAAGGGCCATCATTTTACACACTTATTTGGAAGATTGCATTTGAGTTTCTGTCTCTTATTAATGTTTAGTCATATATATTCATAGACCAGGGGTGTCAAACACATTTTCACCGAGGGCCACATCAGCAAAATGGCTGCTCTCAAAGGGCCAGATGTAAAATAAATCTAACTCGTTAATTCACTGTTTCTGTATTTATTACTTATTCAAGTTACAAATATTGCACATGCATTTGCCTAGATGTAAAAATATGGCTGTGTAATTGCGTATCTCGTGATAAATTGAGATTTTAAGACCATCATACCTTTTAATTTACCCTGTCGAGGGCCACATAAAATGATGTGGTGGGCCGCATTTGGCCCGCAGGCCTTGACTTTGACACATGTGACATAGACAGTATTCTTGTTATTCTAATTTGGCATATCTCCAAAACAATACCGCAACGCACATTTTAGCTGTATCTTTTACCTGCATGAGTTTGTTTTTGTCATCCCCAGGTGTTCACAACCATCTTTACTGCAGAGATGGTCCTAAAGCTGATTGCACTGGACCCTTACTACTACTTTCAACAGGGCTGGAACATTTTTGATGGGATCATTGTGTGCCTCAGTCTGATGGAGCTGGGCCTGTCTAATGTAGAAGGGCTGTCTGTGCTACGTTCTTTCAGATTGGTAATAACAATAATTACTTTATTTACTTATCATTCAATATTATATTTTTGGGCTCAGGACCTCTGATGAGGTCCTGCTAAATAGTAATATATCACACCTACATTTTTTATTCATCTTCTTAAAACTTGTTCTAGTATTCTTTTTCCTGTTTTATTCAGTTGTATTTTTGGCTAGGCGAAATCATATTAGTGGATCACAGTTTTCAATTTGACAGTTTTTCTTTCTTATTAAAACAAATCCAACACACATTTTCTTGAACGTAAACAACATATACTTTAACACAAGACATTAATCTATTCCAAAGTCTGAACTCTGCTCCAATCCACATGCTTTTACAGACAGAAGACTGAATGGGAACACTTGATTAAAAAAACACTTAGCATATCATTGACGATTAGAAACCACTGGATTTCAATTTGATGCAAATTCCACTAATTGCTCAGCCCTGTTTGTTCTACTGATCATGTTTTACTGTGCAAAATCTAATAAGGAGACCCTCAGTTAAAATTCTGATAAGTCTGTTATCCAACTTAGTGAGAGGAAAAGTGTTTCTAGCAAGTCAACCTGTTTTTTTTCTTGCTAACTGGGTGAGGTCAACTCTGATTCTGTTCAGTTACGTGTCTTCAAGCTGGCGAAGTCCTGGCCCACCCTGAACACTCTCATAAAGATCATTGGGAACTCTGTGGGCGCTTTGGGGAACCTGACCCTCGTACTGGCCATCATCGTCTTCATCTTCGCAGTGGTGGGGATGCAGCTTTTTGGGAAGAACTACCAGGACTGTGTGTGTAAAATCTCCATTGACTGTCAGCTACCCCGCTGGCACATGAAGGACTTCTTCCACTCGTTCCTCATCGTGTTTCGGGTGCTGGTGTGGAGAGGTGGATTGAGACCATGTGGGATTGTATGGAGGTGGCAGGACAGCCCCTCTGCATCCTGGTCTTTATGTTGGTCATGGTCATTGGAAACCTGGTGGTATGTGACACTTTTGATATACTTATACTGTAGTAAGGGGTGAGCGAAAAATTCTAATCACAATTTTCTGGGGGCCAGTCACGATATCAGTTTTTATCACAATTCATGTAAACGTAGTATATTTATGCACTTTCTTGAGCAGGTAACTAAAGTGATCTGCTTCTTCTGTAAGTTCACACTTCATGGGCTGCCAGTGCCTTAACATGAGCTTTACAATTGTTATCAGTAAAAGCTATGTTTACCTCATATCTGGGGACACAGATAGGTTAAGTTTATGAAATTTTAAATCAATAACATATAGTACACACTTGTCAATCACCCAAAGAATTACTGAGGCTGACCACTAGGAGATGTGGATGGGAAAAAGCGTCTTTCTTTGAGAATGGAGCTGCATTAAAGAAAAAGAATGTGAATGGTAGTATGCTGATTTTAACAGAAATCACATGAGATCACAATTACATTTTCCCATATTGCTCAGCCTTACTGTACTGGTAAAAAATCTGTATTTAATCTGTAATTTTAATAGAGAGACAATTATGACTTTATTATAATTATTTATAATTTAATACTTTTTTATTGCTGATGATCTAATTCAAACTTCTTCTTTTGGGAGTTTTCACTTGACTGTGATAAAATCCATTTTATCACTCATTTGGAGCATATATGGCCAAGTCATATGTGCATTATGTACATTATGTACACTACAACCTGACAAATATAGAGCGCTTCCTGGTTCTGTAGTGTTGTTTTATCCACAAGTAGTGAGCTAAGCCTTATGAATGATACGTTATACTATACCGTACTATAAAGGATCATCCAAGGCCACTCTGTAAATCTTACTAAGAAAATCTCCTGACAGACTATAGACAGTATTAATCGTATATTTGTGTCCTGGTGATTTGTTGTCCAGCTGTGTGCTGTAAGCTAGTGGTAATAAGACCAGGAAATGAAATCCCGGAAGGAATTTATATACAACCTTATCTGATTATAAAATCTTATTAGCGCTGTTATTATTTGAATATGCCAGCTAATAATATAATACCCATTGTTCAATACTGGCACAGAACTAATTTGAAATTTTAATGATTTGGTTTTTGGACCCAGCATGCATATGTTTTAGGATGGGTGTGTCTCTCCCTACATAAAATTAAAATTTTGATACATTTGATGTTAAGAAAATATTAATTTCCCACTTGATATCCAATGGACCCACCTTCACTGACTATAGTTATTGCATCATATTTTGGATTTAAACTACTTACCAGTGTAGTTATTCCTGTATTATTGAACATTGGGATCGATTTTAGATTTACAAGTTTTAGTTGATTAAGTTTTGGTTCACTGGATCATTAGCTGCACTGTAGTACTGAGAAGGTCTGTATGGTCATAGTTCAAAAGTCAGAACTGTGGCTTTACACTATGACACCATTCAGCTAATTGTCCTCTTGGAAAAGTGATGTCATGACATCACCTTTTGTAGTAAAACTCTACATGTGAACTGTGTAAAAGCCGTTTAGATAAGGATTATCCATGATGCTTAGGGGCAGTAAGGTCAAAGGGCATTCATCATTAATCATCTGCTCATGTACCCTTCTCTGACTGTGCACTCAGAGCTTTAAGCTTATGTTCCAATCACTGCATGTTTGAACACTTCACTGCAGCACATGAAGCCATATGTGATGATGCACGATATCATCCGGACTAAACAATAATGGATATGTATTTGTTGACAAAATATGTAGAGTCTTATCATGTCGTGCCATTTAATCCTCAAGTCGCTGAGCCATATTAGTTTGTCAATAAGATTTTCTAGATACATTGTAAAGGTTCTGTTTCAGATGATAGGTAAATATGAATATGAATCACATTTCAGCATAGCTAAACATTTTGTTTTTGGTCAGAAAATAGCTATTAGCTAAGGCTATTTACAGTTAAATAAAATGCACTTTGTATGGTCAAAAATATCACAGGCCTCTACAAACATTTTTGAATGTTTAATCTTGAATAACATTGTATGTATTTATAAAGGTCTACTTAATAGACTGCTTGAATACCTCATTTGCTTGCTGAACTTTGATATGAGACCTTTTAATAAAAGATCTCTTGATTAGGTCTAAAAACTGGTCATACTCAAACTGAAATAGAACAAATTTTTTTTGGGTTATTTTGCTTCCCATAAATTGGATACATTGGTGCTACAAATTAATAATGTGGTGATAAACACTTGTACCTGTTTTCAGTGTTTTAAATGGATCTATGTAGGTAGTAGTTTTGTTTGTTTTATGTTTGTACTGTTCTGTGAAAACAGGGCACTCATGAAAAAGAAACTCTCATTGGGCCCTCCCTGTAAATGAAATGAAAAATGAAAATATTTTATTTTTTGTTAACAGGTTCTGAATCTTTTCTTGGCCTTGCTGCTCAGCTCGTTCAGCTCTGATAACCTCTCGGCCCCAGATGAAGATGGAGACTTGAACAACATCCAACTGGCCATCGCCCGCATCCACAGCGGGGTCACCTGGCTCTTCAGGAGTTTGCTGAACCTGTGTAACCGTGGATTAAAAGGCACTAAACCCAAGGAAACCTGCCCAGGGAACAAAAGTGGTTGGGAATCACTTGGATTGTAATGGGGGAGTTGTCAGTCGGTTTGGAGAAAAGTATATAATTACAGAGGAGGACAGTTACATGACCAACCCAAACTTGACCATTGTGGTCCCGATCGCTCCTGGAGAGTCTGACGGGGAGCTGGAGGAAGAGGAACTCACTGACTCCTCAGAGGATGAAGAAAACAAACTGGTCAGTGCTATGCTTTACTTTGTTGGTCTTTATGGGTTATCAATCAAGCACCTATTATTATTAGGCCCGAGCCTGGGACTCCGTCCCGGCGAAGGACTCATTAAAACCGCGTCCGAAACCCGGAAAATGGCAAAAATCAAGTAGTAAACACGCCCCGACATGGCAGTGAGTGGTGTCAAAAATTAGAACTAGACAAGCTCTATTTGTCACAAAAGACCACGAGAAAAAATAATGAAAGACGACTCGGTAGCGCAACCTCAAATTTTGATTTTCATGGGGCCAATGGGAGCCCGACTCGGAAAAAAGTCAACGTAAAAATCCGGAACTCACATCAAAAAATAGTACATGTCGGGACATGACAAAAATGATATTATGGCCCCGCCCTAAAATGTACAGAAAGTCGGCCATATTGGATCAAACCCGGGAATGACAAAAGTGCACACCCTCACATTCAGGACATTTCCTCGCACAGTTTTAATCACAAACACTTCAAATTTGGCCCAAATCCCACTAAACCCATAGTGTGATTAAAGATTATCAATTACATTTTGTTTATGACTTTGGGTGTGGTCAGGGTGAATTTTCAACAAAATCGCAATTTTTGGAAAATTTCAATAAAATATTTCTCTTTCACACATTTTTTGTTGGGAAAACGCTCATACAGCGTTTATGCACATTTGTGAGCTGAACGCAATGATATGCAAATCAAGGCACTCTCTCACAAAATGGCTCTCTAGCGCCCTCTTCAAATTTCATTTTCATAAATTCATAGAAGACAATCGATTTGTCGTGGACGTGTGAAAAAGTTCACAGGGGCCTTATTTGTGATGGGGCACAATGTGAGAAAGTCACATGACTGTAGATGTTATGGTTTAGGAGAAAAATAATGGGTGGAAAAAAAATTTCCATTATTATTATTATTATACGTGCCGGATTGAACTCATTTTTGACCCCCTGAACATTAACGAAAACTCAATTTTATTGGATCCAAAATTCAAGATTGGCAAAAAATTTTGTTTTTTGAAATTCCTACTGAAAAATATTGAAAAATGACTCGGTAGCGCCCCCTAACAACCCCAATTCATTTGATTTTACAAAGTTTCTCATAGACAATTGAAATTTGGCACATATATCCTTCTTCTCATGTTGATCAAAAAAGCCAATGAGAACATACCTCTATTTGCAACTATGTTACCATGGCAACATAAGAAATATGTCATTGAAATGAATGGGGTTCAGAGTACTGGACTTTGTTGTAGACTAAATAGATGCTCTACACTCATCAAACTATGGCCTAAAATTCAAGATTGGCAAAAAATGTTGTATTTTCATGTGCAAAAAAATTTACGTATCAAAATGACTCAGTAGCGCCACCTCAAAAATCAAAATACATTACGGCAATGAGAGACCTTTCTCATCGTAGACAAATGAAATTTGGTACAAACACAGAACATGTCAAGACAAGTAAAAAATTATATTATGACCCCACCCTAAACCCTACAGGAAGTCGGCCATTGTGGGCGGAACCCCATTTTTTCAAAATTTTACCTCTCACATTTGGATTTTTTGCGCCTTGGATTTTCATTCAAGAAACTTGCAAATTGGTCAAAATGAACTAGACCCATGTGGGATTATAGGGAACTCTTTTGGAATTTTCTACATCATAAAATGTGGGTGTGGCCAGCAATCAAATAAAAAAACAATATTTTGAAGTGTTAAAGTGTGCATAACTCACACATGCAGTGTCCTGTTTCCCGGCATTAATATTCATTTTGTTTAAAATCTTGATCTGTACGACATGATATACAATTTACATATATCGGAATTTTTTTTGTTCCACAGCGTCCCCTTGAACTTTTGAATTGGACCAAAAAAATTACTTTGACATAAACATTCGAAATTCGGCATGGACAATTGGCTTGGCAAACTGAACAAAAAAGCCAATGAGAACATACCTCTAATTTTAAAGGTGTTGCCATGGCAACGTCTGACATTTCTCGTTGAAATACATGGGTTTTGGTTAACTGGGATGAAAAATAATTACTTTGTCATAGACCATTGGAATTTGGTACACATATTTCTCTCATCATACTGAACAAAAAAGCCAATGAAGACATACCTCTATTTCCAACCGTTCAGGCGTGACAATGTCATAAATGGTCTCATTGGAATGAATGGAGTAGTATTACTGAGACGCTGATTTTGGGGGGAGGAGCGATGTAAGCGGGAACGAAACGCAGGATGTTCACTGTAGCATGTACTCCGCGGTCGCAAGGGGTGGCGAGGGCCTTTATCACTGCTTGCAGTTTTAATTATCATTATTATTGTTATTATTAGTAGAAGTAGTATTAGAAGTATTAGTAGTAGTAGTAGTAGTATAAGGAGTAGCATTCTAATTATTATTAGTATTAGTTTTGTCATTGTAAATGAGAACCTGGTTGAATAAAGAAAAAAATCCTGCAAAGCCCATTAAAAGGCCTTTATTTTGCCCTTTCTTGTCAAAGGCAAAAGCAATGTTGAGATGTAATTCTATTTATATATAAATAATTCTTCGTGTTGTTATATTTGTTTGTAAAATATTTGTCATGAGTTTAATATGTCCATACATTAGATATAATATAATAATATAATAATATATAATATTATTTTTCCAAAGATATCTTAAGTCTGACGGGGTGTAGAATCAGCTATATTGTAACTGCACTTTTAGTAGAGGTGTGAGTGGATTTCCTCTGACCATATACATCAGAAGATGTAATCTCTGAAGTTGACAACAAGTACAATAAGTATTAACAAAATATATCTTTAATACAGTTTCTTTACTCTCTCTAATCAAACTATGGGAAAGTACTGTACTGTACAGCAGTTAATAATTCCTTGCTCTGACCTGACTGTGTCCTGAATGTGAAAGAGCATATCGGGGTTTGTTGGTGCGGGTAGCTCAGTCTTTGGCTGCTCACAGCTGTCGTCCAGATGTGGAGCGAGGCCCGGTGCGCAGATTATAGAGGCATAATGTCAGGAGAGCAGTCTGGTACACACTGGTCATTTAGCCTGGTACACCCACACAGTATTAGAAATATGGAAACAAATCTGTGTGGGGTTCAGTTTAATTCAACTAAAACAATATTAGTTTTAATTGACAAAGGTATAGATAATGTATGCATGAATAAGGACAAAACCTTATGACATGATAATCTCATTTTATTTTTATGAACGCTCTTGGATATTGGATTAAACAACAGAACATACTACTTTATAGGATTGAGGCTGCCACCCTGTCCTTTGAACTTGACTAAATATGTTGCGATTGCCTGATACAAAATCTCATCAGAGTTATATTAAAGATTGTTGGAATGTTTTTTTTTTTCACTGTTCATGGACCAGACTCTGTGTGGGGCGAAATTGTGATAAAAATATATATTTGAAATGCAATATTAATGTTTTTCAGGAAAAGATCAGCCTTTCTGAAGGAAGCACAGTGGATCTGAGAAAACCTGGAGAAGAGCAAGACAACCTGTCAGAGCTCGGAGAGGACAGCATGGACCCAGAGGAGTGTTTTCCTGAAGGTTTGTGAACTGTGACCTGCAGCTGTGTTTCTCAAACTGTGGTACTGTCTCTGGTGGTATGTGAAACCCTCTGCAGTTTGAGTATTTGTTTCAAAGAGACAAATCTATTCCTGTTTTTGGTCTTTCGGTCGGTTATTTAGTTTAGTTTAGTCTTGTCTAAGTTTTTAACCCTGTTTAACCCTAGTCTGGATTTAGATCTGGTGGTACTTTGAAACCCATACATTATCTTGGTACTTTGTGTGAAAAGTTTGAAAACTATCGATCTACACTGTAAAATATTAGTCCTGTAGTGCTGTTGTAGGCTAACTTTAATCGACCTTGTAAAACTGTGGTGTTGCAAGTGTAATGATGAGTATGTTTTTGCAGTGTGTGTCCACCACTGTAAGTGCTGCCGTATCAACATAACTCAAGGCCTGGGTCAGATGTGGTGGCGACTGAGGAAAACCTGTTACCAGATTGTGGAGCACAGCTGGTTTGAGACATTTATCATCTTCATGATTCTTCTTAGCAGCGGGGCCTTGGTGAGATTTAGATTTGTAGACATTTTGGTGCTGCTACTGTGAGTTTAGCATGAGTGTTTGCTCCCACAGGCATTTGAAGACATCTACATTGAGCAGAGAAAGGTCATAAAAGTGGTGCTGGAATACGCAGACAAGGTGTTCTCTTACATCTTTGTGCTGGAGATGTTCCTCAAGTGGATCGCTTACGGCTTCAAAAAATACTTCACCAACTACTGGTGCTGGCTGGACTTTCTCATTGTGGATGTAAGTTTTCTATCGATACCTTGATATGTTCTGGCCATCAACAGGAACACACTTTTGTACTGGGTCTTGAGTTTCTTGTCAAATCCCACTCAGCTGCAAGTGGCTGCTTCAGTTTTTCTTTTTCACAGCTTGATGGCTATGTGTGGTACAGTATGTTGTTATGTTGTGCTGGGTGTGTGTGTGTTTGCTGCATAAACTAAAGCCAGGGGCATACTTGATTCCTGTGATTTCACCTGCCTTTGCACAGATTGCCACTGACCGCTCTATTGTTAGGGTAAGTTATAGTTAGCCGGTCTCAGGTGAGTAGACTCTGGGACTAGAAACATTCGAAAACATCTGCATCACAAATGCTGTGTGTCTCTTCACTTGTAAGTGCTTTCTGATATTAAAAGCCACTCTCTTGTAACAAAAATGTGTTATGTTAATTAGTTAGTTAATATTATTTAACATTTTTCTACATGACCTTGGGTTTTATATCAGAATGTTGAAGTTTATCTACAGAAGATAATGGGAAATAAAAAAAAAAAAAAAACATCTTAACAGGACAGGACTTTGTTGATGCTTTGTTGACTTGGTGACAGGATTATGATTTTCTTTTTAATAAACTATCTTATTCTGACTTTTTGTGTAAGAACAACAACAACAACAACAAAAGATATCTTCTATAGATATATTTATTGGTCAAAAACATTTTTAAATTGACTTTTATAAAGAAAACCAAAATCGTTCTAAAGAATTGTTTAATTCAAATTAATACAAATTGGAAACACATCTGGCAATACACTTCTGATTCTTTATAAAACTCACTCTATTTGATATATATGCATATGTACTGTATGTATATATAGAGTATGTGTTTATGGACTCTGTGTGCATAAGGGCATACTGGTCTGTACTCATCATCACTCCTGACACAACCCTGGTTCATCAATAAATAGCATAACATTTCTTTTCATCAAGGATCATTCAGTAGCAGAAAACCATTTTGTCTCCTTCAATGTAGAATAGAGTGGAAATCTAAATTTACCAAAAAACACAACAACCCACAATTAAAATCAACAAAATTTAAACATCAAATCAAAGTGTAAAAGTATACTGAAAGATTAAAAGAAAAAAAAATCTTTTTTGGGATGGTTTATTTTGCTGATTGTTATTGACTTTGTATATCTGTAATGATTGTTTCAATTACATCTCACTATGTAGTGTCTGTTTTGGGCAGGTATCTCTGATTAGCCTCGTGGCCAATTCTCTGGGATATTCAGACTTTGCTGCCATCAAGTCTCTGAGGACACTTCGGGCTTTGAGACCGCTAAGGGCACTGTCCAGATTTGAGGGAATGAGAGTGAGTCCATAGTAATTACATTACCTTTAACTGGGACTGTGCGATTACTTTGATTTTTTAGTCAACATGGTCTATCAACCAATCCTGTGGGACTAACAGCATGTGGTTTGGAGACTTGAGATTTTGGAGGAATTAATTAAATAAAAGAGTTAAATGGAGAGAAAAAAAATGTAATTCAATTTTTGCTACTTCACACAATCCTATGATTAACTGCTATTCCCAAAATATAGTATATCTTAAACTGTGTGTTTGTATTGTTATGGAAAAGTCACATTCATAATCCAATAACAGACTTATTACTTGCTGCGCTCTGGTTTCAGGTGGTTGTGAATGCTCTCATTGGTGCCATCCCCTCCATCATGAACGTGCTACTGGTGTGTCTCATCTTCTGGCTCATCTTCAGCATCATGGGAGTTAACCTTTTCGCAGGAAAATTTGGCAAATGTGTTAACAGAACAGGCTTCATCCACAGCGTCACTTTGGTCAACAACAAGTCACAGTGCATTTTCATCAACGATACGCAGTTTTACTGGACCACAGTTAAAGTCAATTTCGACAATGTGGGGCTTGGATATCTCTCGCTTCTACAAGTGGTGAGCTCCTTTATGATCTAACTATGCACTAAGTCAAGTTTATTGTGCACCCTCACTTTAATCACAACTGAAACAAATGTTTTTCCACTGATTAATCTTTTCCTATCTCTAATTGTGTCCATTTGCAGCAGCAAACACTAGACTATAGATTAAATGCACTTAAACAGGGCACTTACACTGCACTTGTACTTACTGTTGTGATTTCTGGGGCTATTTTAAGAGCTTCTGAGAAGCTGTTATTTGTTCAGCCATGTAAAGGGTTATAGTGTCTAATGCGTCTATTTATTTTTAAGGCTACATTCAAAGGGTGGATGGAAATTATGTATGCAGCTGTTGACTCCAGAGGAGTAAGTATATTTGATATTGCAAGTTTATTACAGTGATTTTCTGATGAAATGTCTAAAATGTTTTTTAGGTGGAGGAGCAGCCAGTCAGAGAGATCAACCTGTATATGTACTTGTACTTTGTTGTGTTTATAGTTTTTGGCTCTTTCTTCACCCTCAATCTCTTCATTGGTGTCATTATTGACAACTTCAACCAACAGAAACGAAAGATAAGTATAGCCAAACCTGCCTGTGTATTACATGCTGAAAAAACATTACATTTGTTTGGTTTCTTTAAAATAATGGAAAATTATTATGATTATACTTAGGTGGGCAGGATATTTTTATGACTGAAGAACAGAAGAAGTACTATAATGCAATGAAGAAACTGGGATCTAAGAAGCCACAAAAACCAATACCAAGACCTGCGGTAAATTATATCACATGATCAGAAATAGGTCGGATTTCCATTAAGCTACTAACCTACAAAAAAAATATGATTCACTGTATACCAAATTTTGATACCTGAGTGATAACTGAGTGTTCTGCGAAAGCTATATAACAATTACGAGGCAATCCCAGCATGCAAAAATGATATATACATATAAAAAAAAAAAAAAACATTTTTGGCTGGTTTTGCTCAAAGACAAAGCTTAACAATTATCACGGCTTCTAAAAAAGTATTATGTAGGTACTGGTATCATAAATCAGGTATTGTACCCTTGTGCTTCAAAAAGCCCATAAATGGGATGAATATAAACAGATGGATGTGTAAAATTACAAATATTATGTTATATTCCAGAACATTGTCCAGGGCTTCTTCTTTGACCTAGTGTCTAAACAAGCCTTTGACATAATGATCATGATGCTGATTATCGTGAACATGGTGACAATGATGGTGGAGACGGACGAACAGTCACAGCGAACAGAGTCCATCCTCAACAACATCAACTTAGTCTTCATTGTCATCTTTACCTCCGAATGTCTCCTCAAAATCTTTGCCCTCCGATGTTACTTTTTCACAGTTGCATGGAACATCTTTGACTTTGTCGTCATTATTCTCTCTATTGTCGGTAAGTGGAGGTATAATTTAGATGATACAAAGAGACATTAATAGGGTTTTAGTGTTTAATATTAGGAATACAAGAGTAACTTTTGTTTGACTCTCATTTTAGGCATTGTTCTGGCAGACATTATCGAGAAGTACTTTGTCTCCCCAACGTTGTTTCGAGTCATCAGACTGGCCCGGATTGGACGTGTTCTCCGTCTCATACGCGCAGCCAAAGGAATAAGGACTTTACTATTTGCCTTAATGATGTCTATGCCTGCACTCTTCAACATCGGTCTCCTGCTTTTCCTTGTTATGTTCATTTATGCGATTTTCGGAATGGCGAACTTTGCATATGTGAAAAAACAAGATGGGATTGATGACATGTTCAACTTTGAAACTTTTGGGAATAGTATGATCTGCTTGTTCCAGATCAGTACCTCTGCAGGCTGGGACAACCTGCTCAGCCCCATCTTGGCCAGCTTACCTGATGAATGCGATGTGAACTTTGTGAACACTGGCACCAACACCAAGGGGAACTGTGGGAGCCCATCAGTGGGCATTGCTTTCTTTGTCAGCTACATCATCATTTCTTTTCTCATTGTGGTCAACATGTACATAGCCATTATTCTGGAAAACTTCAGTGTTGCGACAGAGGAGAGCACTGAGCCCCTGAGTGAGGATGACTTTGAGATGTTTTATGAGGTTTGGGAAAAATTTGATTCTGAAGCATCACAATTCATCGAGTTTTCAAAGTTATCAAACTTTGCAGACAGTTTGTCGGAACCATTGCGCATCGCTAAGCCCAACAGGATCAAACTGATTGCCATGGACCTCCCCATGGTCAGTGGTGATCGCATTCACTGCCTGGACATCTTGTTTGCCTTCACAAAACGTGTCCTCGGGGAGTCAGGTGAAATGGATGCTCTTAAACAGCAGATGGAGGAGAAATTCATGGCAACAAACCCCTCCAAAATTTCCCATGAACCGATTACTTCAACACTGCGGCGCAAAATGGAGGAGGTCTCTGCTATTGTCATCCAAAGATGTTACAGGAGACATTTGGTGCAGCGGCAGATGAAGCAGGCATCCTACCTCTACAGACAAATCAACTATGAGACTGTAGTGGACCTGGAAAACGCCCCAGAAACACAGGGACTAATCGCCTCCATGATCCACCACTATGGGCCTGTCCCATTAGACGATACAGAAAGAGAGGAGACTACAATGTCCTCTCCACCCTCTTATAACAGTGTAACCAGATCAGACTCTCAAACTGAGTACGAAGGCTATGAGGAAACATTTCTCTAAAATTCAGCTCTGCAAAGGCCATTAAATTTTTTTTTTTTTTTTAACTTTTTTTTAAAATGATACTCAAATGTACCAATGGTCAAACATTTAAACTGGGGACAGAGTACAAAAACAGGTTTGAGAAAATACATTATTGTCACTAGCAAAAATATGCATTTATAAAATGCACATGAAGTGCCCAAAATTTGGTTTAGCTATTAAGAGAGAATTTTTTTTGCTATTTCTCAAATTAGATTTTTCACAATTAGCATTAAGCTAAATTATTTTGCTTGCTAAGCATATTTAAGTAATTCAATTACTTGTGTATTATTTAGCAGCAAATAAAAACAAGCCACCGCAAGACCTTTTTTGTTGACCCTATGAAACAGAGAATAGGTCTTATTACTCAATACAAATTAGTATCAAAAATGACCCTCTGTAAATGTAATTTATTACTGCTATAACTACAATTATGTCAATTATGTGCCTGATTTTTATTGTAGTCCGCACAGTCTGAATCTTTTTTAACCAGTTAGAAAGCAAATGAACACTCAGAGCTCATTTTGTAATTAACTATAAGGATGTTATACATGTAAATTATTTATATTTTTTGTAACATAATTTATAGACAATATAACACTAACTTGTCTGGAGAAATTGCCATACACAGTTGGTTTTTGAAACAACAAACTGCATTTAAAACCTGATCTGTAACACAGTTAGGTCTAGCAATATTAAATAGCAATAAAATGTTTCCATATTTGTTTTTGTGATTTACTACTGAATTATAAGTATTTTTATGACATGTTGTGCACACAGAGGCAGTTAGCTAATTTGACCTCATTGGTAGGACAGAGGCAGTTAGATCTCTCGGTCCGAGTATAAAACTGGGCAGATGTGCCCATTTTCCTTGTTACAGTGTAACTCTTAAAGCGCAAACTCACTGTAATCAGACATTTCAAGTATACATCAAATAGCTTGGTTTCATAAAATTGAAAGGAATAGGTGTACAAAGAATGTAATGTTATAAAGTCCTAACAAGCAAAGACTGCATTACTTTAAGCCTTGTCTTTTTGACTGTAATAAAGTTTTGGATCATATTTAGGTTTTTAGAACAGCTTTGACAACTTTCACATGTTGGTAAAAAAAAACAAACAAAAAAAAAAAAACATCAAGGGTGCCAATTTGGATTTGATCCCAGAGAGATTTCCTCTGGTTGTCGGGGTGGTCAAATCCAACTCGGAGCAGCTGGGATAGAGGGATAATCTGTGTGTAAAAAATCACTTGTTTTAATTACACACTCACAGACTGCACGCAGTATCTCTTTCTGCCTTTCTCCATCATGCATGTACTTCATATAGAGCACGGTGGATATTATTGTGCACATCGACACAATACATAATTACAAAAAGGAAAGGATTAACAATCACAAAACAGCATAAAATGTGCCTTGAATGGTTGTGACTTGGTAATTGATCTGATTTTTTTGAGCATTTGAACATGTGGCAGAGATTAAAGCATCATGAGAGAGAGAAAACATTTTTAAAGATTAAAAAGGCACTATGTCTAATTACAAAATGGCTCACAGAAAATAATGTCAGCATGATAAAATAAGTCCTCTACAGCCTATATAACTGGTCCACTATATGTAGCTTTTTATTATGTTGAGTATTGGACTATTTAATGCTATTGTACTAAGAATTGCCATTTCATATTTTAGCAACCATTTAATTTATTGCTACTTTCTGTTTTTACTGCTGATTGAAATACATATATTTAGTTATATTATTATTAGCAGTTGTGTTGTTCTCAAAGGATAGAGAAATTAATAGGATTTTGGACGATGATTGATTTCTTCATTACAAAATCAGGCACTATTACAGAAGTAATGTTATGGTATCGTGCTAATCATTGATCCACCGTGACAGTCCAGATGGAGCAATCTAATTACATTACTTTTAATAAGACTGCGTTTGAAAGAAAAATACTGCCATCTACAGGATCCATGTGCTACTACAACAAAAGCCTGACCACATCGTTGCTTTACAGACGGACACGTGATTCTTGCTCGTAGATCTGCTCAAGATCATGCACCTTTCAGTTGTCCTTATGTTCAGTTGTTATGTTCAGTTGTTATAAAGCCTCGTTTTGATCATATTGCATTTATTTTACTATAAAACGTAATAGTTGGTTGTTGAATTTAATATTTTTACTGTCCCGATAGATGGCGCGGCTTCCGCTCTCCCCAAATATAAAATATCCCGCCTTCCTCGGTTTGTCCCGTACAGCAAATGCAACGCCATACAAACAAACCCGATACTGTGCAGCCAGTGCTGCAGCCGACTGTAGCGCGTTTCAGGAAGAAGTTGGCGCCTGAAGCTGCGTATGCAGCTAGCTAAAATGCTAACCGCGAGTATGCAAAACAACCTGTTTTAACAATATTTCCTCACACGGTTCCTCTGGGTTTCCAAAATGAATGATATGGGTACGTATACGTCACCATAGAAAGACTGGTGTGTATTTTCCGTCAATGGCAGTGCTAACAACACGGCTAAAGCGAATGTTAGCAAAAACTCACTAGGCCTCGACTAATCTCTGGAACAAGACTGTCTGCGGCCGATGTCCTTATCCTGACACTTTTTGTGCCCTAAATCTTTCAATTTATTATACGCTATATTACGGCATTATTAGCAATTATTAATAACATGTTCACTGTATAAACTAACTACCATTTCAGTTTTGCAAAAGGGCTGCCTACGTACATATTTGTATTGTTTAGTATATTTAGCATCTGTAGCCAATATAATTACTAATGTAAGATATAGGGTTTATTTAAATGTAGTTGACATTGTGTTTTGCTATAAGCACGTTTGTAATATGGAAAGGTAACTTGGTGCATTACAGATTGAATAAGTCTTTTCCTTTTTAGAGTTGACCGTGCCCCTGTCCTCCCTGGCGCTTCTGGTGCCTCCGCTGCGCCTGATGTCTGCGGTGATGTGGGAGGTGGTGCGGCAGAGGAACACGCATCACTACGGGAGACTGGAGGAGTTTGTCTCCACTGTGACAGAGGCGGTGCCGGAGCTGATGAGCGAAAGGGAGGGGAGGCTGCTGTCTCTAGGGCTCAGGGCCAGGGTGAGTGCCAGATGATATAGCAATTTACACAAGTAAAAACTGGATGATTTATAAGAAACATTGGAAGTGTAAACATTTTCCATGTTGATGCCACTATTTTTGTTAGATTTAGATTATTTGATTAGGCATGAATTGTGACTGTTCACTGAAATGAAAGAAATGTTTTCTGTTTCAAAGACAACTCTTGAACTGCTCCGCTCTGAGCACCCCGAAGACCTTAAGGCTGTTGAGACGCACCTTAACAGGATCAGATCGTCTTACATTGAAGAGGTTTGTTTTAATTAGTTTCAAAGACATTTTATACTTTTATGCCATGCAGTTTACTATTGTGTCTCTACTTATTTAGACAAATGACCATGTGATTGATGCACCAGAAGCAAACTTTATGAAACTAGTCCAAGGGCTTATTGAAGACACTGATGGCAGAGAGCACTTCCTCAAGGTAAGATTGTATCTGATAATGTAGACATACATCTTCAAATAGTGTTAATTAAAGTGTTCCTAACAGAATGTGTTTCCTGTGGAGTATGGCCCTGATTTCGACACAGCACTTGAAACATTGGTTTGTGAATTCTTTACCAGGCTGGAGGAACTGCTGCCAATACCAGATTTTAAACAGGTAACTGTATGTAGATTGATATGTTTTACGTTTGCTATGGTTTTCAATTTAATACTAATTTTTTTAACACTTCATGGGATAGACCGCTTCATGGATCAGTGCTTCCCCCTCTGTCCTTGAGGAGTACATGCAATGTGTCTCAAATGGAGAAGACCTCAAATTTCTTCTGCAAAGCAAGCAGTGTCATGGCAAGCTGGTGAAGACTAGTGTTGGTATGCATGATATTTTTGTGAAATATTAAATAAAGTGCATATGTGTTCGTGCATATTTATATTTTTTGCCAATAGTGAAAAGGATTAACTTCTCCTTGCAGCTCCTTTTCCGTCAGACGACCTCCTGATTCCCTCACTCTCTCTGCCTCCATCACTGGAGGTAGCTATTGCTTCACACCCAAGTGCTTGTGATGATGACAACAATGATGTGCCTCAGATTGTCATGTTTGATGAAGAACTTTCCACAAACCCATCCACATCGAATGACTTCCCTGAATCCCCCAAAAGGTCGGACATCCCTTTATCTCCTCGTCACTCTCAGCAACCTGGTTTGCACAAATGCTCCGAGTGTAATAAAGGCTTTAAGCACCACTCTGTTCTGATTGAGCACCAGAGGGTCCACAGCGGTTTGCAGCCATACAACTGCTCTGAATGTGGCAGGGCTTTTAGAACTGCTACTCTACTCGCAGGGCACCGACTACGCAAGTGTAAAAATGCAGCTTATATTTGCATTAAGTGTGGAAAGAGTTTCCCAACGTCACTGGAGAAGTTTAGACACCACTGTCCCAAACATAGCCGAAGGCATGACTGCGGACAATGTGGGAAGAGTTTTCAGAATTTGAGCACTTTGAAGGATCATCTGCTCACTCATGTTCCGAGCCGCCTCTTCAAGTGTAGCCACTGTGGAGCTGGCTTCTCAGGGATAGGTGACCTCAAGTATCACCAACAGGTGGATCACGACAAGCCTTATGAATGTAAGCAATGTGGCAAAAGCTTCATCTCTTCCAAGAGTCTTTCTAAACATGAACAACGTCATGAAGAAGTGGGTGAATTAGATACAGTGACGCTAATGAGTGGAGGGAAACTCGGCAAACGTTGCTCAACTCATAGCACATCATCAGTGTCTTTTTCTCGAAAAACTGTCAAAGCTGTTTATCAGCGTGGCCGTGTCACACACAACTGTCCACTGTGTGGCAGGAGCTTCAAATATCGCTTTGAGTTTTTGGAGCACCAGAGGTTTCACACTGCGGTGAAGCCATACAAATGTTCACAGTGCGGTAAAGCTTTCAGAACTGAGGCACACCTGTCAGGACACAGGAAGAGAAAATGCAAAAACGCAGCTCATATTTGCACTAAATGTGGTTGCCAGTTCAGGTCTCTACATGATCGAGTGAGACACCAGTGTGTGCAGCTGCTCACAAAGTACGAGTGCTCTCACTGTGGAAAGACTTTCAAGATGGCACATTTACTGAGGAATCATCAGTTGAATGAGCACCAGCTCCCCTACAGCCCCAATCACCGATTCAGGTGTCGTTACTGTGACGAGACCTTCCCTGGGATCAGCGAGCTCAAGTACCATCAGAGAGTAGACCATGAGAAGCCATATCAGTGCCAAGAGTGTGGCAAGTGTTTCCTGTCCGAGAAATGCCTCAACAACCATGAGCTGCGGCACAGTGACGAGCGCCCAGAGAACTGTGTTGTCTGTGGGCGGGGCTTCAGAAACCGCTATGACTTAAAACAGCACATGCGCACACACACAGGGGAGCGGCCGTACCAGTGCTCTCAGTGCTCTCAGTGCTTCTCGACGGCCGGAGGTCTGAGGAGCCACAGCCGTGTGCACAGCGGGGAGAAGCCCCACGCCTGCCCAGACTGTGGGAAGGCTTTCTCTCAAATGGGGGCAATGCGTACACACAGACTCACACACACAGGAGAGAGGCCCTTTAAATGCACTGTGTGTGGAAAAGGCTTCACTATGGCTCACAAAGTGACAGTTCACATGCGCGTCCACACGGGGGAGCGCCCCTATGTCTGTTCTCAGTGTGGAAAGGCCTTCTCAGATGGGAGTGTCCTGAAACAGCATATGCTCAATCACTCTGGTGTACGGCCATATCACTGCCACCTGTGCCCCAAGACCTACACCTGTCTGCACCACCTGAGGAGGCACCTGAAGAGCCACTCCAACATGGCCTGAGGAAAGACTCAATGCTAAACTGACTGAAATAGGAAGGACATTAGATATTTTGTGTGAATGCTGTTAATATTGATAAATATATTTTTTGGATTTAAGTTATCCTTGTGTGGTTTCTTCTTTCTGATTGCACAAGATTCATTTTCAAGTCAAGGCACAAACTAGTAATTCTGAACAGTAGATGTCAGCAGATTACCAAAATTCACAATATTCACAATAATAAATTGGAATATGAAAAGCCAAACATATTGGGCATATAATGATTGAAGTCACCGTCCTGCTTGTTTATTTAATGTATGAATTACATTGCATTGCATAAACTAGAGGAAACCATCAACAATAATCAATATTTTATCTTCTTTTTTTTTTTTTTGGTTTGCTAAAATATATACTTAAGTTGATGTGAGTTTTAAAGTGCAGAGCATTTGTTCGTCCATGAGTTAAACCGATGGGAATCAAATGTACAGGAAGTTCAGCTCTTTTCCCTCATTAACATTATTTAAACATCCCTCATTCACTTTGGAATGTTGCTGGTTTTTTTAGCAGTACCAAATGCATAGTTTCATTTTCCCTTTAAATGTAAATCCTTTCATCTTTACCGCTTTTACCTCTTTTGCCCTTTTTGCAGTAGTGGGCTAATCTTTGATACCCCGACTTTCACCCTGGGACCCCCGCCCCCTCCGTATGTGATCACCATCATTATTTGGACCCCAGCACAGTGACCTCATGCTGCTGCATGCGCACGATGCCAATAATCTCCTCCATATGCGCACAGATAACGTTCAAGTTTTAGCTGGAAATGTGTTTTTCAAGACATTTCATGTGCCATGTTTGGGTTTCATCTCAGTCATATTTCAGCTGTGTATGAAATGCGCTGATGCACCTGGAGCGCATCAGCGCAATTACCTCCACCTGTTGCGGAGCATAAGTGGAGCCAGGACCAGACACTCGGTGCGAGATCGTCTGCGTATCAACATCCTGTTCGGTGCCGGATCATATGAGTGTCTTCTTCCTGCTTGCTGGACCGTTCCTGCTCCGACCCTGCTTCAACCCTGCTCCCCGCGTGTGCTATATGAACTATTGAAAGCTGTTTTTTGCACAAACTCTAAACACTGTAAATCTGCCCCGAGCCTGCACTCCTTGGTCCGCACCTGCACCTGACGTTGCGACACAAACAATTGCGGCAACAATTGCAAGACAACAATGAAAGATGTTAAAGATTGAAATTAACTCCAAATGCAACAGTAACTCTAAACACTAATCGGATTTCTCTTGGGCATGTACGCACCAAAAACAGTTTTGAAATCTGTTCTTATTACTGGGTTCACAGATTTTTACTAGCTTTGTAAATGTACCGAAATAATCTGACTTTTAAGACCCTTGTTTAATATTGGCCTTCATGTCTGGTTCAGTTCTTTGCTTTCTGACGTAGAGGTTCTACTCCTCCTCACCTCTCTTTGCATCCATTTATTCTCCAACTTGTGCCCAGTGTTTCTTACGGTGTTTTTCTTCTTTTTAGTAGTTTACCCAGGTACACACGGAACCCCACATGCCTATTTTTAATGCAATGAGCATAGCACACCCATAATAAATGTGGTGAAAACTGGAAACACGCCTGTGACTAATAATTTCCCCTTGAGTTTATGAAGAAATGCATTCATAATGACGACTGGTATTGAGACATCAGAGTGCTAAACAGTGTTCTAATGCATATACTTGCAGCACACTTTATAGACAGCCAGACTTCGCCAAGAATCCTGCAGATTTACTATGAGAGCCACTATTAAAACCAGATCACTACCAGATGTACCCCTTTACTCCCCCTCCCCTCTCTCTCTCCCTCCCTCTTCATCACTCCTTCCTCTCCTCTTTTTCAGTGATCTCAGTGGAAAAAGTGAGTCCAGACCAGTGCCTTTTCTGCAAAAATCCCTCACCATTTAAATACAAACAAAAACCAACATCCAAGGCAACCATGCAGCATCCACCCACGCCAGCACCTTGCCAGATGACTTTTCCCGCCTCTGCGTCCCCCTCCCCAAACACTTTCCTATGTCCCGTCCAACTTGTTGCTTTGTTGCACGCTAGATGGCACTGTGTCTCTACTTCTTTTGTGCAAGTAATGTAAAAAAAAAAAAAGTCCATTTCTCCAGTCCATTTCTACTGCTTTTATGATCAGGTCAGGTCTGGATGCCAAAGTGAACCAGATGTGAGCGTTCACCTCCTTAACAAATGCGTCCAATGTGCTTCAGCTGCTGTTTTATTAAAATCACTCCACTCCACTAATAATCTTAAAAATGTGGTGTAATGGTCTAAGTTGGTGAAAATAGTCATAGTTTGCTTCTCAGTTTCTATTATTTATTATATATTTTTTTAACCTTTAAGCCAATCCAAAACACAGTCGTTTGTGCATTCTCCAAAGTATTATTCAGTCCTGTTCCCTGTGAGTCCCTTTTATGGGAGCATACATATCTGCAGAAATTGTGTAGCATTTGTCCGTGCGCGTTCCCGTTCATAGTCTCTGAACTACGCGCGTGAACTCCTCCCTCCTCCTCCTCCCTCCTGGCCGTGCGCTCCGGTCCTCCTCTGCGCGCTCTGGCTCTTGCCTCGGAGTTACTGCGGTGGAGCGCTGGTTCCTTAAAAGATACCGAATCTGATTAACGGTACCCGGGTTTGGGCCCGGGTGGATTCGGTGGTTGTGTTGGAGCGGCCAGGGTTGTTTGTGTTGGTTTTATAGATTTTGCCGAAAGTTTGAGCATGGAGACCTTGAGAAATCTCCTTGTACTTCTGTGCGTACTCCAGACTGTATCGCAGGCGCAGGTCGAAAGACCCAAATTTGCGGGTAAGTTAACTAATTACTACTAGTCTATGAGTGTTGATATGTTTTTATGTCATCTGATCTGAGTCCTCAGTCAGTTGTGCATGGATGTGTAGTATGTTGAGTGACCTGTATTGTGTGGTGTCTATAATGGTCCAGATGTCATATGGTCTTTTTACTGACGCCCTCAGTGAAGATCCTTGAAATAATGAATAACTGTAACAGAGGATTATAGATGTTTAGCAGCAGCGTTTAGCCGGCCTTAATTGAAAAGATAGGTAGTGGATGAATACAAGCTTTATGAGTGATTAGATGGATACATAATCTGAGATGTTAGACTTTTGAATCAGTAACAACCTAAAGCCAGCCTCACTGTAAAGATGCTGCAGCAGTTGGGAAGCTTCAGGCCCCACAAGTCTGACAGGAAGTACAGGCCTACACCTGTCATTGATGTTGTCTACAGCCCAAGATGTTGCAGCAGCAGGCACCTGTAATAAAAAATAATAGTTCATTCTAAATACTAAGACGCAAAAACATATTAATTTTTGGCCTTGTCCAATAAATAACCATTATTATTTTTGCTGTTTTGTTTAGAGTGCCCTGTTGACCTTTTCTTTGTTTTGGATACTTCTGAGAGTGTCGCCCTCCGACAGAAGCCCCCTGCATTTTACATAAACCAGATCAAGGACTTCACCAAGCTGTTTCTAGATCAACTCCGTGACATGTAAGGCTCATACACTGCATTTGTTTACAGCCAATTACCTCAACCATTTCCTGGAGAGTGGAACCACATTAAGCCACTCACTGCTCAGTTGCCCCCACATGACTTTTTACCTCAATGGCATGCCAGCTTATAGACTACCAGAAAAAAACTGTATATGTTTTATCCTGCTAGCACAATCTTGGATCTTAACATGAAATTTACAGATATATGGAGGTATAAGTTTAAACTTGTAAAATCTGCACTACACTGTCTATACTAAATACAATAGCCTATGTTTAGTATTGATAATAATTGTAATATATTAGAAACACTCTTTGGAAAATCACTCTTGATTGATTTTCCCACAGTCGTCATCGCTGTGACCGGTACTTGACCTGGAACTCAGGAGCCCTGCACTACAGTGATGATATTGAGATCGTGGGAGAGCTGATGGACATGAGCACGAGCAAGAATCAACTGAAGGCCGCCATTGATGGCATCAAATACATTGGCAAAGGCACCTACACTGACTGTGCCATCAAAAGGGGCATTGCAGAGCTTCTTGTTGGGTAATATTTGCAGCTATCATAAAGCAAATTTATATATTAAGCATAATAGTAAATTATTTGTGCAACATTTACTCAATTATGCGTCGCTGCAGGGGGTCCCACTATCATGAGAACAAATACATTGTGGTGGTGACAGATGGGCATCCTCTGACCGGATACAAAGAGCCCTGTGGAGGAGTGCAAGAGGCGGCTAATGAAGCCCGGCAGCATGGGGTCAAAGTGTTCGCTGTGGCCATCTCACCTGATCAAGAGGTATTTTCATATGTTTTGTTTGGCAAACCTCATCTAAAACTATCATTTAATGCTGCGATATTACACTTACTTATGTGTTTGAGCTATTGAACTATCGTGTTTTAATGGGTTCCTCATAAGAAATGTTGTGTGGCGTAATGCGGCATATTTAGGCTTTCTCTCTTGACCCAGAGCTCAATTGGTTTTCTCCCACTACATGATGATGTCATTGGGGGGATGGTTAAAAAAGTGCCCCTTTGTATTTTTATGTCTATACACCTTCACAGGACCTTCACGTTTTAATTACCTTCAGTGTTGTAGCTTTATTTACAGCATTGCAATATGAAATACCAAGATAGGATGCTCAAAAGTTTTACAAGCCCGAGTAGTATATAATATGGGGCTTTTTTGACACAGTTGGTGAGTTTTTGATTTATTTAACAATCTGTGTCTAACATTTGCTTTTGTTTAATATATCACTCAGATATCACTGAGTAGCATTTCTGAAGTGTTTGTATTTAAGGAATAAACCCTTTATGCATGTTTAATTAATATCTTATGTTTTACCAGGACACCAGGCTGTCAGTGATTGCCACAGACCACGCCTATAGACAAAACTTCACAGCAGCAGACGACTCCAGGTCGACCAACATCGGGACAATTAGGACAATCATTGATATGATTGTATGTGTTTGTATGTGTATGTGTTTTTTCACTGTCTATAAACTCTAAGGCAAAATCTGAAGTAATGTGTGGACTTTTTGTTTTGTTTATAGACAAATGAGACAAAGGATGTGGTAAGTACTTAATGCACGGACATAATCTTCAGTTGCTATTATGCAAAAAAAAAAAAAAAAAATTAAATACAGACACACAAAACACTTAACCCAGTATTTTTATGCTTATTATCAGCTAAAACATGCTAATAAAGCTATCATTCACAATTACACAATCCTTCAGTGGACACATGATTGGGCATTTATAAAATACTAATATTGTTGGTCAGTGTATGTAATCCTGACATTTTAATATTGTTGTATTGTTTTATAACCAAGTGGCAAGCCACTAAAAAGAACAATCTATCTAGTGATTTACATAGAATATTAATAACATAATTATATGAATCAAGTTTTTTTCTTGTTATTAATGTATGTTCCTCTATTCTTTTATTTTAGTGCTGCTCATTTGATTGCAACGTAAGTATCGTATCTACTACTTTATTTTAATTTTGGTTTAATAACTTTGTACCTACTTTGGCCATACCACCTTGAGAATGCCCACCTGATTTTGGAAGCTAAGCAAGAAACTTTGGCAAGAAACCTCACCTACCGATAAATGTGGTGTGTGCATGAGAGACTGGTGGTGGTCGAAGGACCCAATGGCTCAGACTAGCAGGTTCACTTCGGTTAGTCTACCCCAGGGCAGCTGTAGCTATTTTTTTTTTTACCATCACTGAGGATCAAGCAAATGAATAATGCACTATAGAGCTTGTTGACTCTTTAAAGGTGGGATATAAATCATGTTTTTCCTTTGTTCTCTAGGCACCTGGAGGGGAAAAAGGTCCAGATGGTGATAGTGGCTCTAAGGTAACTTGATAATGATGTGAACACTTACCGCTATAACTTACATATGCCCTGATAATAAAAGTTTAATTGTGTGTAATTACAGGGAGAAACAGGCCGACCTGGTATGCCCGGAGAGAAAGGAGATATTGGAGATGTGGTAGGCATTTTATCTGCACAACCATTTATTCTAAATGCTGTACAGTCTGTTTTCTAAAAACGTGTCATTATTTATGATCTAGGGCGCCGTTGGAGATCCTGGTCCAGTTGGTTACAGCGGAATGAAGGTACGTCATAATGAGGAATCTAATAAGGAATTTATTTGTTTTATATACCTAAGTCTTTTACAAAGACCAGTTCATGCATGTATGTATGCCTCGATTTGACAGCTTAGCATATGAGATGCCGATTGGCGTGATGTCACTTCCTATGCACAGTGGTTACAATGGAAACACATTTTAAGAGGCATTTTGAGTCACTGAAAACACGTTATGTGTTCATCTTTACCTGGTCAAAAATGCTTTAATCGTGTAACATTCTCTGTAAGAGTGTAGAAGTCAACATATAGTGAACATTGTGTCATTATGGCAATAAAAGTCTTCTGATTCTGATTCTGATTCTGATTTGTGTTTGTGTTTACAGGGAGACCGTGGAGGCAGAGGAGAGAAGGTGATGCTAACCCCCACATTTGCATTACTTTAATATTTTACATAGATTATTGATGGATTATTAACTGTATAACTGCATTTATCTTTTGTGTAGGGTGAAAGAGGACATAAAGGCTACAAGGTGAACTTTTTACCTTGCTTTTAATCTACGAGCATAATGCTTTTATGCTAAACCAAATCCTTCACCTGCTTGTTTCTTTTAGGGAGATAAAGGCCAGAGAGGAATAGATGGCATTGATGGGCGCAAGGTAAACAGAAAAAGTGCTAAGTGCATATACAATGATTGATTATGTAATGTTAATTATGTTTTGTTTCTCACTAGGGTGAGCCCGGTTATCCTGGTCTTCCTGGCTGTAAAGGGTCTCCTGGGTCAGATGTGGGTACCAATTTCAATTTTGCACCAACCCTGATATTGTTTCACTTTTTATTTCTAGTTGGATAACAACCCATCTGGGCAGCACTTTGATATGAAAATAATCTCTGAGATTTGAACTGCCATTTTTTGTATACAGATTGTTTCAATCAGTTGTGCACATATACAGACATGTGCATGTTTACCCATTAGCCATTAGCTGTGGCCACAGTTTTAGGAATGCTTTGTGTGCATTTGTATGGGCCCCAGAGCCACTTGAGCTCATCGGTCTTTAATCACACTTTAGTTTACATTCTCTCTGTCAGACTGTATAAATGAAGCAAACATAGTTGTCTTGTAAATAAACACATACATACGTGCATGTATATGTGCTCCATACACATGGACTTTTTACTTGTGATTTCAGACTTCCTGATTGTGTAATGAGCATTTGTGTTTTTGCTGTTTCCAGGGTCTACAAGGAGAGCCTGGACCAAAGGGAGACTCTGGTTCTTATGGACAGAAAGGAGAAAAGGTAAATCATTCACATGACATGTCATTTCACAATATGATCCTGAAAATAGTTTTATAATTTTATTGTGACTGTTGTTTTTGATTGTTTGGACCCCCAGTGGTCTAAATTACAAATTGACTAATTGTATTTCAGGGTGATCCTGGACAAGACGGTGAGCCTGGACGTCCTGGAAATTACGGCCTGCTGGGGCCACAGGTAAAAAGACACACAGGTAGGTTAAAGCATTCAGTAGTGGTAATATGCATTTTATTATAGGGAGAACGTGGGCCGCCTGGAGCCAACGGGGACAAAGGAGAACGTGGTGACGATGTAAGTGAATTTGAGATACTACTAAAATATCACATATTACAGATTTACATTCAAGTCTTTGTGTCTTTTAGGGTGAACCTGGAAAAGATGGAGCCCGAGGAGAGAGAGTGAGGACATTTACTTTTATTTGAGTGACAGTGTTTGTGTGAGTGCTGCCAGAGAGTCACTTCTGTTTTAAATCCTTGTAGGGACAAGTCGGAGAGAAAGGGGAGCAAGGTTCTCGCGGAAATAGAGGCCCCAGAGGAGAGACGGTAATGTTATTCATAATAAAGATTATAAAGACACAAAATATTGATTGGATGCAAGATGAAAACTGAACATGTTCACACTTAGTGTGATCCTAAAAACCAAAAAACGTCATGGTCTGTTATAGTTACAGTCTTGAATTTACTAACTTTGTGTTTGTTGTGCATTTTCAGGGTGAGCCAGGGCCCCGTGGAGAGCAAGGGAGGGAGGGCTCAACTGGCCCCAACGGAGACCCCGTAAGACACTCCAAAATGCAGATATGATGAACAGATTTACAAGCCTAGCTTTAGCTTGCTCAGAAACAAGAGGCATAGTTCAAAGCACACTTTTTCCTTCTGGAAAGCATCCCTTTTTCCACTTGGAAAGCCCGTGCATTTATTGTGCATGCTGAGGGGGCGTGCACTGAGCCTCAGCCAAAACAGAGACCCACCTGGCGGCTACCCCAGAACTGCCCACTACCTTCAAGCTTCATGTCCTGCAGCTTGTTCCCAGAGTTTACTTCTCTAGGGAACATCCACGCTCAGTCTTTCCCCTCTGACTCACTTCTTCTCTCCTGCTCCAGCCAAAGCCTCACTATGGTTTTCTTAATGGGGCTCAAGGCAGTGTAATAATAATAATATGTTACAAGCGTTAGTTGTGGTTACCTCCGTGATGTCACAACCTTCAATAGCTCTTTTGTGCTTCAGGCTGCACTTTCCTCATCAGTGCTGAATGGCGAATGAAAATATAACCAACAAATAACATGGAATAACCGACACATTAGACCCACCTCAAATGCTCCCAGTCAGTAAACACTTTATCCTCAAAAACACCTCATAAATGAAGGTGTGTATTAGGTCATGTGACGTTCGCATCATTCAGGCCAGGTATTTCAATTGTATTGTATTGAAACTCAATAATAGCTCAAGTACTGATGGGCTCACTAAATAGTTGTGTAAATGTATATTTTAAAGCGAAGCCTGGAATGGACGCTGTAATCTGCTAATAAGTGGGTTTTCATGGGAACATTGTGGTTGTTCCATTTTCAACTGTGTGAGAAAAAAATGGATTTTACTCAAATGTTTAGATCATTACAAATAGCAGCTGCGCTCAGCTGTCGTTAGCTGGACGCAGACCAAAGTTAAGAGGACACTGGGTTATTTTGTGTTGCCTGTTTCACTGCAGAATAGCTATGATGTTTTTAACATTTCATCGGACTTGAGTCTGTTTACCTTCATGCACACTTTGTACTATATTTACACTATAACTAATAGATGCAAGCCAATATATATGTATATATATATATATATATATATATATATATATATATATATATATATATATATATATATATATATATATATATATATATATATATATATATATATATATATATATATATATATATATATATATATATATATATATATATATATTAGATTCTTTGGGTTTTTTTTTTCAAAGAGCAATAAGGAGATGATTAATTCGACTGTGCAACCTCTTGTGTAACCTTTTGGAACATGCATGTGCACAACTGTGTAATAATTATGATTATCTGAACACAGGGTGAGCCTGGCAAACAAGGTGCTCCTGGCTACAGAGGTGATGAGGGTCCCCCTGGACCAGAGGTGAGTCAAAAATTATAGTTACGTTCCCTCTATTGTAAAATGAGAACAGTCAAGTTTCCACTATTTTCTTGGTTAATGAGCTGCTGTTAGTAGTACAAAGGCTTAAATTATGTGACACACAATTTTGTGGCATGTATCTTGTTTCTAATTGCTTTATTTACAGGGACCCAAAGGGCCAAGAGGAATCAAAGGTGCTCCAGGAGACAGAGGCGTGATGGGGGAGCGGGTGAGAGCGGCCACTATATTGTGTGAGGAGGATTGGTGGTGGTGATGTGAGACTGATGTGCCTCTGAATTTTAGGGAGAAGATGGCCCCCCTGGAAATGGCACTGTGGGTTGTCATGGTTTCCAGGTATACTTACCTAAAAAAAAAAATGTATAAGATTTTTTCTTACTTTAGATAAAAGTGAATTTGCTTCCTTTAGGGTTATCCTGGCTTGCGTGGAGACCCTGGCGAGCCTGTAAGTTTTACAAAAACATTTTATCTGACAGAATAAGATACTGTCGACATTTTCAAATAAAATATGGATTGTGTTGTTTTTAAATAACTTTTCTTTAACATATCTCAGATTAATTGCATTTAAACAACAGATACGTGCATTTCTGAGTTTTTTTCCTTTCCCAACATGTCCTGTGGTGACCTCAGGGTGGTAAAGGAACCCCGGGACCCAAAGGAGATGATGGAGAGCCTGGGGATCCAGGCCCTGATGTAAGTGTCTTTATTTTTATTGGCCCTGATTTTCTTGGCCCTTGATCTCGTTGGATCTGTCTCCAATTCCGATTTTAGGCCGACAGGATGTGAGTCACACGTCTGGTATTAATTGACCCTTTCAGATTTTTTTTTTTTTGTTTTATTGTCAACTGCAGCATTAAAAATGTACATAGAGCTGCTCTTTTCTAAAACCAAACTTCCGCTTTTAAATGTATGAATTTCTCTGCTGGCTTTTGTTTTGCAGCTGTAAGTAGATGTGAACAGTTAATTGCTCTTGTATGTGCTGTGTCTGCGTGTAAGTGTGTGTGTGTGTGTGTGTGTATGTGTGTGTGTGTGGGGAGGTTGGGGATGTTGAGCAGATGCAGCTGTGTGTATGGTGTTGTCATGGATACAGGGAGTAAAATGATCTGAGGAGATGAAGGGGTTTCTGTCTTAGTTTGGTGAGTGTAGTAGTGCATGTGTGGCCACTGTACATCGGCCATATAGGGTGTCACTTTAACACTTTAACCCTGGCTTCAACTCATTCATGTTTACTTTGAAATTACTGCATTTCCAAGGCCTCAGTTTTATGACATAAACATTTCTGCAGATGTTTAGACTTAGCTCTCATCTGTAAATCAGTGACCTCTTGCCTTTCTATACATAAAATCTCACGTCTTTGTAAGCCTTAAGCCCACAAGGTCAAAAATATTTACAACTTATCAAGGTTTTGTGTTCTCAAAGGGCATTCTTAGGTGCAGCTGTCCAGACTTTCACTTAAGGACTCTAAAAGATCTTAGCAACTCTTCCAAGTTTTTCAGTAGACCACTGCATTTCACATTTGTACCACTATCAAAATGGCTGCCTAGAACCGCCCATTTCTGCAGCTTTCCAGTTTTCAATAAAAGAACAATGTTTCATAACAAAGCAATCATTCCAGCAGTGAAATACAGAGCATCGTCTGTCTGATGGGGTGTGTGTGTGTGTGTGTGTGTGTGTGTGTGTGGGGGTGTGTGTGTGTGTGTGTGTGTACGTGTGTATGTGTGCGTGTGTGGCTTTTTAGCTGCATTTTTCCTTAGAATAGACTTTTTTATTCTTTGTTTCTCTGGTCTGACATTTCAAAGAAGAAACTATTTAATGAGAAATGGGTCCTGTTATACCAGCATGAGGAAAAAAACAAGAGAACTTTGGCTAGAATTATAAATATAAAATCCCCAGTGTGTTTTAAAAATTCAGTTATGATTCCAAGAAAAATACTTGATGATTAAATGATGATTAAAAACATATTTTTTTAAACAGCAGATTGACAATAGTCATTTTCAACAAAGAATAAGAACCATTCATACAATAATATCACACAATCCCATAATAGTTATGATAAATATCAAGACCATTTTAAAACAGTTTTAGTGAGTTAAGTTTTATTTTATATCATTGCTGATCTTGATTCACTCCAAAGATAAATTACTAATGAATTAAACAAATAAATAATTACTTTACTTTTATAAATAGAACTTACCTGTGTTTGCCTGCACTGGCCATGGGGGACAGGTTGAGATAAATTGGGGCATGTCTTAAAAGATGAAGGCAGAGGCAGACCCAGACCTTTGACCCCTAAACTATGCACCTCTCAGCACTGATACACATATATTTGAGTTTTAGAGAACAATCTCATGAAGAGTGACACCACGCATCAAGGTCAGGACATGGGTGTCTCTGTGTGATATGGTCCATGCTAAATCATTGTTTTTGAAGTTAAGTAATTTGAACCTTGTGTGGATTCAAAATGGCTGCTCCCTATTTCTTGGAGCCAGGTGGTTGGTATTAGGAGCCCTGTCTCCTGACTTGTTTTTTGTAAATGCCTTAGATTGTGCTGATGAAACAGTACAGACCCGTCAGTCTACGTCTGCTTCACGTCAAAACATAAAAGATTTATCACCTGCATTTGTTTGTTTCTTTGGAGTGTCAGCCTCTCCCTCTTGCAAAACTCTGTTCATGTTTTACGTACATATTATTTAGATTTGACAGGTTTTATTCTAGCATCAAAATAGTTGTTGTTTGGACTGAAGTGACTTAGGTGTACAAACTGTGGTCCAGGGGCCAAATACGGCCCTCAAAAAGTTTTTTTGTTGGCTCTCGGGCTTCTTGCTAAATTTGCCCCAATTACTGTAAACTGTACTTTTTCTGCAAATGTATTTCTGCAAAAGGATTTCTATCTCTATAACCTCAATGACATCCCATTGCATTGATGTAGACTTTAAAGTAATGTTCCAATGGCTAATTACAGGGACAAAGGTCAAAAATGTGTTAAATGCATTCATCCTGATGATTCTGTTGAACACTGGTCTGTGCCTTCTGCTGCTAATATGTTTCAATGAGAAAAAAGTTTGGACTCGATGTCCAAGGACTCAGATGTTAATTATCAAAAGTTGTTCGAATTATTATGATTGATTTTTGAAAATATAAATATAATATAAAACAAAAAATATATATATTTGACACATATCCTTCAACATGTATTTACCATATTATAATATCTTGACCTGTGCTTACTTAAAAATGTCAGAAGCTGTTTATGCTGCGTATTGCATAAATGACTATCCTTGTTTAAACTATGCTCTGTTATCTGTGGGAAAGTGATTCTTGGTGCAAAGCTCTCAATTCACCACAGTCTTCACTTGAGACTCGTCTCGCTGCAGCTGCACAAGGGTGGATACACACTTTCCATCCAAGTGGATTTGGAGTTTTCAGTAGTACTGAATCAACAATAGTAAAACAATGTATTAGCCATTTGAAAAATTCCCCTCACCTTAGCGGCTACTGGATTTAGAGGGGAATACAGGATTCAGTGGAAGATAGGAGTTGCTGAGTATATAGAGAGGAACCTCATCAGTGGGCCAGATACCTTTTTATAATAGTTCTGAATCTGTCACAAGGGAAATATGCCTATGTATGTGTGTAAATATGAAGATGTTATATGAATAAACTATACACAGTTTGTAACATAATCTTCCTTTTTTTACAGAACAGTGAACCAGGACCTGCTGGACCCAAAGGGGCCAAAGGCCACAGAGGACCTGAGGGCAGACCGGTAAGAACACTGGGCCGTGAAATACTGAAATACTGAGCAAGTACAGACTTAGGACTCACATCATCCACTGTCAGCTTACATTTGGTGATCACTTCACTTAGGAAAGGACTGGTAGTTAATGTAGAAGTTTGGTCTTTCCATGCTCTCATATTGCCTGAACATTTGTGACCAAACAAGAGTCTTTGTGTTTGTATTCACTAAGTCCCTGCGTAGTACAGTACCAATGGTTAGTTCTGAGTCACTGTGAGCTTACTGTCCAGTGTTGAACGTAGCATCAAACCACATGTAAAAACACAGAAATTATACCCATGACTCAGTGCAGTGGAAAGAAATATGTAATCCACAGCACTCACTGGCAACTGAACTGAGCTCCTGTTGAAAAACTAAGTGTACAATTGATCTAAATATAACAGTAAACAGCAACAACTTTGGACATACTTTGAGCCAACCCTGTACATGCTTTCCCTCCTCCTCCTCCTCCTGTTCTGGCTTCTGTTCCCGCTGCATATTTCTGTATGAACTGTGCGTCATGTGTCTCAAGACTGTTTATGTAATCTACACTTAACCCCTCTCTCTCTCTGTTTCTGTGTTGTATGTGCGATTGTCTGCAAATCTTAGCTCACCACATCTTTGTCACAGAAAAAATGCTCTTAAACTGAGTTAAATGTCTTTTAAAACAAAACAGATGTTTTGCCGTTGCTGAGAGAAAAAAAAGCTGTGGTAACAAACTTTTGGAAGATGTGTTTATTGTTGTGGAGATAGTGCACTCAAATGTGTGGGTGTGGATGTGGTTCAGACTGAGGGAGTTTTGCAGTCAAAGGAGTATGGCCTGAAGAATCACAAGTGTATTTTCTTTTCTTCAATCATTCGCTCAATCATTGCAGAACATTTTACTTTTTACTGTATCAGTTATGTTATCTATGCTTTTGACAGGGACCACCTGGGCCTCCTGGACCTCAAGGAACGGATGTGAGTATATGATCCACTGTGGATGGACTCATTTTGGCCCCAGCCCATGATTAAAACTTAAAGTGAGATTAACACTCCCCTGTATCAGTTTGTTAGGTAAACATCCAATTTCCTGAATTAAAACACCAAAAACCTCCCAGCAAACATTCAGTGTAGAAGACCTCAATGCTTTTCCTGCTCTTCATCTTTTCTTTGAAACTTGAAGCGCTATCTGGGGCCTGGCAGCGTCTTGTATTTCATAGTTCATTTAATAGTGCTTATGTAGTGCCTCAAACAGTCCAATAACTAAACTCATGTGTGCCACCTTTCTCCTCAGGAATGTGAAGTTCTGGATATCATCATGAAACTCTGCTGTAAGTTTGACATTTGCATACATACATACAGTGCATATAATGTACACAAACCATATGAACATATGTGCCACACATTGCGAAACATGTTAAGCCCAAAGAACAGTGTTTTTCCACATGTTTAATGACTCTTGTCTTAATTTGTTTGTTTTCTACATCTCTGCTTCACTTCACAGCATGCTGTGGTGAGTTTTTTTGCAGTCATTATTATAATTGCGCGCTCATTGTTTTGGGGTGATTTGGTACATTTGTTTCTGCTTGTGTTTTTAGAGTGTAAATGTGCGCCCATGGACTTGGCCTTCATTGTGGACAGCTCGGAGAGTATTGGTCTGACAAACTTTGCTCTTGCCAAAGACTTTATCATTACAGTCATCGACAGACTGATTAAAGACCAACAAGTCAAGGTAACGCCCACCATAAATAATGCATTTTGACATTTTAGCGCATTATAATTTCAACATTCTTTGGTATTGATTAGGTTAGAATGCTTTCATAACTTGGACCTTGTGAAGAAGTTGCATGAGGCTCACAGCTGAAAATAGAAAGCATAAATAAAATGAAATTGGCCCTTTGCTGTGACTCTGCTCTTCCAGTTTGGATATAATTAGTCAGGATGGGTGGGACATTGAAATGTTGGTGAGACCATAGCACTAGTGTGTGGACAGCTGTTGGTGGATGATGTTGTAAATGTGGTGGTGTTTTTGTTTATTTTTGTTTTTATGCAGTTTTCAGGTAATGACTCAACTGTGAGCGTGGTCCAGTACAGTGGGTCCAGGGCTCAGGAAGTGGTCCAACTGGGCGTGAGCACCAACAGCCTCACCGAATTCAAACAGTGAGTGACTCCCGGAAATGTGCTGATGTCATATGGCATTTTCATGTTATCCACTAGGAATAGTATGATATAGGCAGTTGTCTAGTGATTTTCTCCAATTATTGTGTATTTTGCTGATGTTATAATCCGGTGCTTTGTAGGATGGTGAAAGACCTGCAGTGGCTGGCTGAGGCCACATACACAGGAGAGGCGCTGGAGTATGCTCTCCAAAACACCATTAAGTTAATGAGGAAGGACAACAAAGTAGTGATCGTTCTGACCGATGGACGCTCAGACACAAGTCGAGATAAAGTGCCCCTCAATGTACTCTGTGGAAAAGACATAAGGGTACTTTACCATGTTAACAGGGACTTTTATTACAAAGTTGCATATTTTAGGACATAATTTAGAATTATTGTATTTTAACACATTTTTCTACCCAGGTGGGAGGGGTAGGAGTTAAAGATTACTCCGGCCGTGTGCCCAATCTGGAACAGCTGGAGGACGTGGTGTGCCAAAGCGACACTAAGAAGCCCGGCTTTTCGTTTGTTCGTGACAACTTTGCTGAACTTTTGGAAGACACTTTTTTGCAAAACCTCACATCTAAAATCTGCCAAGGTATCATTTAAACCATTTATAGCTTAAATTAAATAAACAATGTATTTTTCAACAACAAACCACAAAAATGTACACCATATGTATTGTATTTTCCAGATAAGAAATGTCCAGACTACAAATGTCCCAGTGAGTATTTTCCCTCAACAACATCTCTCAACATGATCAGAATCGAACAAAACTACATCTTGCTGTTTGCTTTGTTTCAGTCACTTTCAATCGAAACCATGACATCCTACTGATGATGGATAGCTCTGCTAGTGTGGGGCAGAAGAACTTTGAGATCAGTAAAACTTTTGTTCGCCGTTTGGCGGAGCGCTTCATTGACCCAGAGAGGAGGAGCCCCACCGTCCGTGTGGGAGTGGCCCAGTACAGTCGCAGCACCAAAATGGAGCAGTCTCTGACCACCAACCTCACAGAGCTGTCACACCGGGTGGAGCAGGCTGTCTTTGCAAACGACGGCACTGATGTGCTCCAGGCCCTGGACTTCGCTATTTCTCGCTTGCCGGACCGTGGAGACGCCTCAGGCAGCAAGAGAAAAGTGGTGCTGTTCTCTGATGGCAGATCCCAGGATGTGACCGCAGCTGCACTCTCAGACAAAGTGCGCAAAGTGGCAGGTGCAAATCTGGAGCTGTTTGTGATCGCGGTGGGCAGCCAGGTGAACGAGGCCAATCTGCGTGTGTTGGTGAGCCGAGGGCAACCTGACAACATCTCCTATGCCCAGCGCCACCTGTTCAGAGTGGCAGACTACCCCTCTCTGCTCCGCGGTGTCTTCCACCAAACCGTGTCCCGCAGAGTAGCCATGTCCTAGAGCAGAACTCTAAACAACATCTTTAGTCCCATGATTATTCACTTTCATTTACAAGACACTGTGCCCAAGTTCATTACAATGTTACGGAGATGACAAATGATTGTGTGGTTGGCCAATAAATGTAAACTTTTACCCTGAGTTTTGCCTTTAGACTAGGAAGTCCAGCATAGACATATATTTTTCCTGTTAATTTTAGCTGATAATAACATGCATCATGGTGCTATATCCAATTTTGTACAGACCCTTAGCAGACTTCCTAATTTTAAGACAAAGTTCAGGGTTGAGGTCATCAGTTTTTATAAATTTTAAACTGGTGGTAGCTTTTGATCAGATCTGAACTCAGGTATTCTGCATCCTGGATGACTATCTAACCTTAACAGGCCAAACCTAATGACCTAATGACTGCATCAAATTGACCAATTCTTGCTTGCTTTCAAGTGGTGGATTCACATTACCCTTTATGTACTTATTCAGCTATCATCATTTTACTACAAAAACACCAAATTAAAGCACTTGAGACACACTTAAAAACATTCAGGGCTGAGTCATGATTGGTTAAGCCTGTCTTTAAGTACCTCAACACCACTTGAAAGCTGTATTAGATCGGCTAATTTACAAAACATGACCTTTGACCTAAGATTGATGAGGACCCAACAGCTGTGCATATGTGTGTACTGACCTGTGCTTTAGTGTACCGCTTTCGCGCGGATGGAAATAATTTTCACTGAGGACCCTTGGGCGATGTTATGTAAACTGCTGAGGGACCCCTGATTGGAATGGCAGAAAGCTGGTCCCAATTTGCTTCTGTCAAACACACACCTTGGTACTTCATCAGTGACGCAGTAGAACACATCAGATACAAACACACAGCACTGTCCTGGGTCTAAGGCTGTACTGATTGTATTCAATCTGTGCACTTAAATAACACTGAAATTATGCAGCCCTCTGTGTTGTAAGAGCCCCTCAATAAAAGTTGCTACACCAGAACGATTTTGGTGTGTGTATTTTCATTTTTGTATTTGTAAATACTTCACCACTGTGGCAGATTTGGTGTCATGAATGAAAAAACCTGATCTCTATAATATAGAAATAGACACACATGATGGTACATAAGTCACTGAACTTCTTTTCAGTCAGAATTGCATAAAAAACTATGCTTTATTGTTGTGGCCACAGCTGCATCTCCAAACACCATCAATTACAGTGACTTGCAAAAGAATTCATACCCCTGGAACTTTTTCACATATTGTCACAGGACAACCACAAATTTAAATACATTTTGTTAGCATTGAGCAACACAAAATGGCACACAAATGTGAAGTGGAAGGAAATATTTTACAAGACTTCCAAATTTAAAAAAAATTAAAAACGTATAAAAAAAGTATTCAGCCCACTTTTTCTTGACTGCAACCAATTGCTTTTAGAAGTTGCCTGATGGTTTTGGAAAGATTGAATGTTGACCTAATGACTAAAAAGAGTCCACCTGTGTGTAATCTTGTCTCAGTATAAATGCAGCTGTGCTTTGTGTTTGTTAAGAGAGTGTTGGGGAGCAAACCACAAAATGAAGTCAAAGGAGCAAACCAAACAGGTGAGAGAAAAAGTTGTGGTGAAGTTTAAAGCAGGACTTACATCTAAAAAGATTTCCCAAGCGTTGAACATCTCAAGGAGCACTGTTCAATCCATCATCCGGAAATGGAAAGAGTATGGCACAACTGCAAACCTACCCAGACATGGATGTCCACCAAAACTTACAGAGCGAACAAGAAGAGCACTCATCAGAGATGCAGCCAGGAGGCCCATGGTGACTCTGGAAGAGCTGCAGAGATCCACAGCTCAGGTGGGGGAATCTGTTCACAGGACAACTATTAGTCGTGCAATACACAAATCTGGTCTTTATGGAAGAGTCGCAAGAAGAAAGCCATTGTTGAAACCATTCATAAGAAGTCTCGTTTACAGTTCGCTAGAAGTCATTTGGAAGACACAGCAAACATGTGGTCTGACCAAAATCAAACTTTTTGGCCTAAAAGGAAAAAAACACTATATGTGGAGGAAAACTTACATTGCACATCACTCTGAACACACCATCCCCACAGTCAAACACGGTGGTGGCAGCATCATGCTGTGGGGGTGCTTTTCTTCAGCTGGAACAGGGAAGCTGGTCAGAGTTGATGGGAAGATGGATGGAGCTAAATACAGGGCAATCTTGGAAGAACACCTGTTGGAGTCTGCAAAAGATTTGAGACTGGGGCAGAGGTTCACCTTCCAGCAGGACAATAATCCTAAATATGAACCCAAAGTGGCAGTGGAATGGTTTAAAGCAAAACATATTCATGTGTTAGAATGGCCCAGTCAAAGTCCGGACCTAAATCCAATTGAGAATCTGTGGCAAGATCTGAAAACTGCAGTTCACAAACCCATCCATCTCCATCAAATCTGACAGAGCTTGAACTGTTTTGCCAGGAAGAATGGGCAAAAATGTCAGTCGGTAGGTGTGTAAAGCTGGTGGAGACATATCCCAAAAGACTTGCAGCTGTAATTGCAGCAAAGGGCGGTTCCACAAAGTATTGACTTGAATACTTTTGCATGCTGCACTTTTCAATTTTTTTTATTTTTTTTATTTTTTTTTAATCTGGAAATTATGTATAATTTTCTTTCTACTTCACACTGATGTACCATTTTGTGTTACTTATTCACACAAAATGCAAATTTAAAAATATTTTAATTTGTGGTTGTGACTTGACAAAGTTTGAAAAAGTTCCAGGTGGATGAATACTTTTGCAAGCCACTGTAAATGCCTCTCTCATACTTACTGTGAAGTGTCTTGCTTAAAGACAACAGCAGTGTAAAATGGCTTGAGCTGTCACCCCTAATATATTTTTATGAGTACACCTTACAGTAGTGTGAAATTATATTGGCGCATTTATCAGATATTCCGATGGCCAAGGAGTTGAACTTAGAATCTGTTAATAGGAATTCCCTTATAGAGATGTAACATCTCTTGAAAAATGACTATGACTCATGGGAATGACCATGACCCCTGCCTCGTCTGGACTTTCAGAAGTGTCCACCATGATCTCAGCATTTGTCATCCGCTGAACCTCCCAGTGCTACTGAACACAACCTCTAACCTCTGCCAAAATACAGCACAAAGAAAAAGAAACCCTACTTCAGCACTGCAGCACTGCATAGTCACACCTCTATTTCTACACAAATGAGCAAACAGCAAATAAACACTGGATGCTGAACTTAGAGCTCCCATAAAAAACACATGTGTTTTCTTTTAATCCAGTGTTTTTGATCTCATGTATTCCTGCTCGTGCCCGTGTGTGCACAGTCAGTGACAGACTTTTCCTGTGCTGCTGACGAGAGCGAACTGTCTTGATCAGATCTGTCCACTGATGTTGGATTGTTTGTTTGGGCTGATGGGTGTGCCTGTCTGACTCTAGGAATTTCAGACACATTTAAGATAGAAGGGTTGGTAGGCACGCCAATTAATTGAATATGGGACAAAGTTTAAAAAGCATGTCAGCAATGAGACTATAATTTATATATAACCAGTCTATAGTGTAGTGGGCTATATGATCCACAGTATAAGGTTAAGGCAATTTAGTTTTCAAAACAACACAAGGTGAACATTGCATTACATTTAGACTGAATAGATCCTTAATCAGCATGTGAGTTGTTCTGTGTCTACTTGTCTTTAACATGTGTATTTTGTGTACTGACAACGTCTGAAAACAGAGGTCTATCTAAAAAAATCATTTAAGTCTACTGTTGTTACTATTATAATATTAGGCCACTGGGATAGGCCTACCTGCTAATTGCAATGCCTTTGTTAAATTTGTGAACCTTTGAACCCCTAAAATAAAACTTGAAATGAATGTTTTAAGTGAAAGTATGTGATATTTTTCCCAGCTTCAGATCTGGGACCGTGCTTGTGTGTGGGACTGTTCCTTATAAATTTCTCTTGGCTCTTCACTGTTATGTTTGAGACTCAATTTCCTCCCGGTTCCTGTTTGGTGAAGCCACACTGAATGGGACCTCTTCTGACTGCCTTCTGTCTGAACTCTACCTCCTTTTCCACTGAATTTCACTGGTAATGGGGACATTCGCTTTGCACATGGACTTGAGCGTGCACGAGCTCAAATCTGTGCACACTGCTGATAACGACTCCCAGCTGCCCTGTCTGAACACAGCTCACATCTGCCGCAAAGGAAGGAAGAGATTCCAGTGAAAAGTGAAGGCGAGCCAGCACTATCCCACATCGACCATTTTGTTCTTTTAAGCAACATTTGGCTTAAAGTCGTACATCGGACCCTACAGTGGTCAAGTAATCCCTCTACTGTGTGGACATGGTGCACTGTAACAATAATATGTTGTAATATCTTGCATTTATTAGACTGCTGTTTTGAGTTAAATCTGGTTTCACCATGATTTCTCAATAAAACATGTTGATCTCATATCACACAGAAATAGGGTTTTAGGTCTTTCAACTCTCAAATGTCCAAATCATGCTCCTGTTACTCCTGCAAGTTAAGGATTCTTCATTGTCCCTGGGAAATATGTCCTTTGCATTTGATTCATCCTTCAGATCTTGAGCTAGGCTGCCTTTGCTGGAGGATTTTACCTAGTGTGCATGTTTTGTTTGGTTTGGTTGGTTTTGATGGTGCAATTTAGCCTCATTAGTACATTTGAGGTCTGCATTTGGCCCATCCTTTAATACCACTGGATGAACCTGTCATGCCCTTTGGTTCTTTGTGTGCATGTATGGACTAAACTGGAGTTAATGGTTATTCTTTGTCACTTGGTCAGATATAACCCCTTAAAGTACCAAAATTGATAGGCTGTGCTATTTCAGCTAATAGTTACAACATGAAAACAGCTCCAGCGCTCTTGCTCCCTCCTCACTTTTTGGTCGTTAACAGAAGAAGTCAATGCCAGATGGACTTTTGCTCCAACCAGTGCCAAAAGTTACACAGGCTATGATTTTATGCAGTTTTTTTTATTTTTTATTTTACTACATCAAAGAACTACACACTCAAAACTAGCTCATACTACTAAAACAAAAGAGGGAAAATAAGCTGGAGATCACTACTACTATGTCATGTAAACAGTTTTGTCTACTGTTATTCAAAAATACTCAATACTCAAACTGTCTCTTTCACTGTTTTGTTATATGGGACAGTCCTAGTTTGGCCTGCACTGTGTCTCACCTTGACGCTTGTCACATCACCACGGACACTGAACATTTAAATGCACCATGACATATATGTTCTGATCTTCTCTTTCATGTACTTTTTGGTTTGTGAGGCTCTGGATCCAATTGCAGGGAATGTGACTTTTTTACAGCACAGTGAGAGAAAAGATGTCAATGCTGTTTGTGATTCTGCATCTGATTACAGCCAAATCCCTCAAGACTCAATGGCGCTTTATACCCCATGTGAAAAAAATAAAGGAAAAATAAAATACAGGACTTTGTGTGTGAGAGCTGGTTAACTGTTTTTGGGAAGGAGGGAGGGCCATTCCTTTTCTGTGAGTCACACGTTTAAAGCAGAACAGACCCCCCTCCATACACACACATCTCTTCATCCTCTCTCTCACTGCAGTCTTCTTTTCTTTTTAAGGAAAAATCCATTCTCAAGCCAAGATCCAGAGAGGAGCTTCAGAGATATATTTCTGGTCCGCAGCTGGCCTCCTCTCCATCACTTAAACTTCACATATACATCGGGTTTTTGTTTTCACTTGTGCTGAAGAAGAAGCCAACTTATTTACTTTTCAGAAGAAGCACAAATATGAATATAATATATAATATAAATGTAAAATTATAGTGTAAAAATTGCATATAAAAAGTAATAGTATTTCACTAATCTTTTAAGCATTTTTTTATTTTATTTTAATTGTAAGATTAGGCTGGAGCAGGTCTAAGACAGTTACTGTAAAAATAAAAGGTTTTAAACCAAGAATTTGTAAATTCAGTTAATATGTCGTAAAAGCACCATGTAACTTTCCCGTTGAGGGATAGAGGGCGGGTCCATCACCTACTTGTCTCCATGGAGAAGTTATTGCTTTGCTTGAATTTTCCAAAGTATGGCATTCATCTTTTCCAAGTTGCAATTATTTCATTACAGGTTTTTTACTGCAAAAAAAACAAAAAACAAACTTGCATTCTGACTGCAAGCAGAATGCAGAATGCAAGTTGCAGACTGCAAACATCTGACCTGTGACTTGGCTTGATGTTGTCAGCTGCTTGTCTCCATGGAGATAGATAAGCTTAATGCCGGTGGAACATTCTAGGCAAAGTAATAAGATCTCCATGCAGACAGTTTTCTGTATAACTGAACTTGGGACTCCAATTCAGATTTTTCCATAGTAAATTAATAATGATTCACATCTCATTTTGTCATTACATCTGCACTGCAACAAACTGACCACTGCCCAGGTTTATTCCACTTAAGGCCCATGGTTACAGGGTACAGTGCTGAAAAGAAAAAAAAAGTTTAAAATTTCCTACAATATGAAACTGCCTCGGGCCTCTTGTCTTTATCCAAAATAATGGCTAAAAACAATGACTTCATTTGTTGTTGTTTAATTGCAGGTAATCTGTTTTGATCTGGATTTGCTTTGTTGTCTGTGCACATTTATAATTTCTCCAAATAGCTTCATTATGTCCTTGGTCTAATGGCAATCATGTAGCAGATGTGAGCTCAGCTGGTCTTGTCAAGAATCCTGGAAAAGTCATCAATCGAAATGCTCCACTGCCTCTGTGTTTGCACTTGATACAGGATTGGACAGTTTGATATGTCATGTGTCCCATTACAACCCAACAACACTTCTGAATATGCTTTAAATTATATGTAAATGGTTGTCTATGCAGAGACCTCCCACTATGCGACAATGAGGAAACTACAACTAAACAAGCAAGGAGAACAGACGCATGGACAGTTTGACACTGTTTACACTCATTGTAAACTTGTCTCATAGGCCTACTAATTGCAACCAGACCAGGAACAGAAATTATGAGGTCCGTGCATTTATGTGACTCGAGTGGGGGTTTCTTTGTGATTTATCCAAGGTTGTGGCAAAGGGCCAAACATGAGTGAGCATTTCCAGATTATTTAGGTATAGAATTATAAGTCTAAAGTTTATACCTGATTTTGACTTTTCCTGACCTAAGTTGAGTCTTAAATATTCTGCTTTTTACAGGACCACAGCAGGGCCACTATTAGTCAGGTTTAATTTAGCCTTAGTGAACTTAAATTTGGTGTTATTGAGATTACATTCTTAAATCCCTTTTATGTGGGTGAGACAGATTACCTGCAGAATACCCTTTAACACTGTTGCCTGGTACAAAAAACAAATCCCTGACCTCTTCCATATGGCAAATTCATCCACTTCCGACATGCCCTGTTGAGTGACGGTAAAGGGTGTTACAAAGGACCTGTGGTTTTCCCAAATGAATTTAAAGTGGGTCTTATGTCAGGGGCTGGTTCAGGTGACGGGGTGGTGGTTCTCATCTCCTTCTGCAGTCACATCTTCCTTTACTGTGCGCGTGTGTGGGAGAGGTAAACGCGTGCACGCACCTGTTGTTGCAGAGCCACGGCGCCCCCACGTGGGCATGCTGGGGACTGTAGCGCATGGTGCGCGTGCGGGAGGAGGGATCTGAACCTTTTGCTTGGGCTGGACCGGGACGGCAGGGCGAGCGGACGGCTCTTCTGCGGGAACTAAGCGCACATCCAGCGGTTCAATTCTTGTTTTCTTTGCCCCGTTCCCCCCTTTGTTTTTTGTGCTTTTTCCCTTCTTGAAATGCGGAGGTAGACTACGGAGGACCAGTTGCGCACCAAGGATAAAACTTGTTGGAAAGAGTTTAGGTAAGCAGCACTTTAACGCACAGCAACGTGCAGTGTTTCCCTGTTCATACTTTTACATAAATCTTTGTCTGGTGTAGCTTTTTGGACGCGTTATTAAACTCCCTTGACTGTTTTGAGCTAAACATATTTATACGGAAAATAAGGAAAATATGTCTGTTGTGCGCAATTTTGAGAGTTGTGCTGGATATTTCAATACTTCTGCCGCGTTTTATTATTTTTATTTATTTTTACCAAAATAAGATAAGATGTCAGTGTGCCATGTAGAACTTACCTGCTCTGTGATTACCCTGGAGAACACTGCTCCTGCTCCTTTGGTCCGATCACACATCTGCACAGCTCCACGCAGCAGCGCGCCGCCTGCTAGAGGGAGACAGACCACCCTGAAAATATAGATTTAGTCACATAATTTATCGCATATATTCAATTTTGACAAAACGGCTCACTAAAGTGGCTTTAAAGGCTATAAACACTGTATGGTGCTGGAGATAATCGTAGCCAGTGAGGACATCATGTTCGGACCTATAGGCTACTCCTTACACTTGGAGTTATAACAGTGGTTTGATTTAAGCTAAAATAGCTCAATTATTAGCTTCAGCCTACAGTAGACTATTTTCTTCGTTTAGGCCTAGTGAATTCATCAGCATGTTCGCCGTAAACGTAATTAGGCAATAGAAACATATAGGCCTAAAGAAAGCATTGAACAATAACCAAGAACATCAATTTAAATATGTGGCTCAAGTAAGAATCAAAATCTAACCACACTGAGGTGTATGTCTTCTGGCAAAACTAGCGCCTTGAAAAACAGCGCTCACTAGGGGGCAGCAGAGCTTCGTCCCATGACACTTTACCTGTTGCTCTCTGCTGCCTCTCAGTGTAAACAATCTGCCAGCCACACCGTGTAATCCCTTAATGTTAGTTTAATGTGAGTTTTTGAAAAGATATGCAAACGGAGCAATAGGCTATAACTTGTGATGATGGCTCATAACTAGTTAACCTTTACCCTTTTCTGTTATTTAGCCAACCTGTCTGACTCAGCGTCCCAACATGACAGGCCTAGTCTATTCCATGCAAACTAAAGTGTTTACTTCCTATTGTTATGTATAATATTACAAAAAAATACAAAATAAAAAAGGATATTTCTTCTAAGGCCAGTTATCAGCTTTTTCATCTGTCACTTGTTCCATGGGGACAGCTGGCCAGGATGCAGTTGTGTGATTATAAGCTATTTTCATTAAATAACCAAAACAAAATCCACAAATTTTAAATTATTAGTTAGATTGATCATTAAACTTCACATAAGCACAATATAATAGCCACATCATCATTTGTTCCAATCAGTGCCCACCTGCTCATCGTCCCCAACAGCCTGTTGTGATGAATCTCAACTGTGTCCGTGTCTTTCAGGAGAAGATGATGGGCTTAGAGGTCATCGTGCTCTGTCTGCTCTTTGGAGCTTTGACGCACGGCCAGGCTCCAGAGTGTACCAGTGAGTAGCCTGCATATTAGTCACAGTCAACTTTACAGAAAGCATTTTCATCAGATAAATGATTGTTTGTATGTATATCACGCAGAAAAAAATGAATGTCCCATTGATGTTTACTTTACGATTGATACATCCGAGACCATCGCCCTACAGGAGCCACCCCCCGGATCACTGGTGGAGAGTATTAAGGTACCCCCCTGTCTCCATACAGTGTCCCAGGTTGACCTTATATTGTTATTGTATTAATCTGTCCTGTTTGTGTCTGCAGTCATTCACAGAGCAGTTTGCACAGCGTTTGGAGGACCATGAGTTCAAAGGAGTGGTGAGAATCAATTGGAACCTCGGAGGACTTCACTTCTCGCAGAGACAGGAAGTGTTCAGTCGCATGGCCTCCAAGAGCGAGTTCATTGCTGTGAGTCAAACAAATTTATTCGCCATAGTTTGTGTGTGTGTGTGTATATGTATGAAATTAGTTTGCACTAAAATGACAAAAGGAATAGTATGCTGTTAAAACACCACACTAACAAGAAATCTACACTGTTTGAGCATAGTTGCTAGCTATATAGCTTGTTAATTGGTGATGTCTTTTCTTCTGTCAAAAGGGGGTCTCAAAGATCCGCTACCTGGGAAAGGGCACCTACATCGACTGCGCCATCGCCAACATGACCCAGGAGATGGTGCGCTCACCCACATACCCTAAATCTCTGCGCTTCGCTGTAGTCATCACCGACGGACACGTGACAGGAAACCCATGTGGAGGCATCAAAGTGGCAGCAGAGAAAGCTCGTGACGAAGGCATCCGCATCTTTGTTGTGGCAGCTTCAAAGAACGTGGACGAGAATGGGCTGAAGGAGATCGCCAACTCCCCGGCAGCGGTTTACAGGAGAGATTTCATGGCTGTGGATTTGAGTCAGGGGAGGGCGATCATTCACACCGAAACCATGGACCGCATTATCAAAACTATGGTACTGCATGGATATAAAAACAGAAATAAATATAATAATAATTCTCTCTAACACAATTTCTGCTTTATGTTTACATAGAAACATTTGGCCTATGTTGAGGTAAGACCTCAGATCATTAATGGTAAAAACTAACCATATCAAACAACCATCACTAACTATATTTACTGTTGCTTTGCACCTCACAACATAGTGCTACAGTGTGTCATGTCTGGAGACACGTGGGCCTCCTGGTCCAAAAGGCCACAGAGGACAGAAAGTGAGTATTTTACATTGAAATTATTAAACATTTCGAAAGCAATGACTTTTAACTAACAAAAATATATTTGTTTTTACACAGGGAGCAAAAGGAGACAACGGAGAACCAGGGCTGAAGGGAGAAAGGGGTCGCCCAGGAGACCCCGGTATTGAGGGTCCCATTGGTCAGCCCGGTATCAAAGTAAGACCCCTATCTATATGTCTAATATATCTAATATGACAACTATAAACTATTGAAAATACTGCAACTTATTTCTGTTTTGTCTCCTTCATTTAGGGAGAGCCTGGTCTAAAAGGCGATAAGGTTTGCCATATTTATATTTGTGAACAATCAATCAAATTATCATTGTGATCGCTGACATTTTGAATAACATGATTCCCTACCTTTTACAGGGAGAGATGGGAGCTCAGGGGAAGAAGGTGATCAACAGTTTCTTATTAAATATTAGATTTGATATACTAAGTTATTACAAATATGATATTTATATCTTATGTGTATTCTAACTTCAGGGCGCCGGTGGTATTCCAGGGCGTGACGGAAGAGACGGACAAAAGGTAATTGGCAAAATAATGTACTCTGAATTCAAATTGAATCTAACTTTTAAATATGCAAGATGAGTGGCTAAATGTATAATACTTAACTGTGCTTTTTTGTTTTAGGGTAAAATCGGACGCATTGGTGCACCTGGCTGCAAAGGAGACCCAGGCGACAGAGTAAGGCCTTACTGTCATCATTACTGTCGTCACTGTTCTTCTCATGTGAAAGTACTGTGATTCATGTGTTTTATTTTTAGGGTTCTGATGGTCATCCCGGAGACGTGGGTGAGCGGGGTCTTCCAGGAACTGAAGGAGAGAAGGTGTGTAAAGTTGTACCACAATGTCCCATTTTATATCTACTTTTTCGAAATTAAATTAATTTTGTTTTTTCTTTAGGGAGATGCTGGTCGCCCTGGGAGATCTGGCCCACCTGGAGTTGTTGGAGATCCTGGACCAAAGGTAAAATATATATTCATTTATATAAAAAATAGAGCATTGATTGTAAAGAGCTGAAATTAATTATAAATATCTGCTTTTCAAAGGGCGAGAGGGGAAATCCTGGGTCACCCGGCCCCCCTGGACAAAAAGGAAACCTTGTAAGCTAAAGTGTAGCTTATAGTGACACAAACGCACACACACACACACACACACACACATAAACACACAAACATATGCAATTATCATGTGATTGTGGCTGAACTGAGTTTTCTTTTAGGGGACTCCTGGACAACCGGGGCCCCGAGGAGAGCCAGTAAGACATTTATTTTATGCATAAAATCTTTTTATATAATTTAAGCACCAATTTGTCCATTGTCTAACTTTAGCTTTCTCTTTGTAGGGAAGAAGAGGAGACTATGGGCCAAAAGGTGCTCAGGGGACAGCAGGAACTCCAGGTGAAAAGGTGTGTTCTGTCACAAAGATTTATTCTTGTTTTGTATATTGACATCTTTCCAACCATAACCTGTGCTGTGATCACTGTGTCAGGGTGAAATGGGACCAGAGGGTTTGAGAGGACTCCCTGGTGAATCTGGAAGCAAAGGAGGGAAGGTGAGAATGTCTTTTTAACTAACTTGCTCAACTGTATCTGTGCTTCCTTGACATTATTCTAAAGAATGCAAAATTCATTGAGAACCTTGACCAATTTTCTAGTTAAAACCCTTTTCTCTTTGCCCTTTTTTCCACTGCATAGGGAGACTCAGGTTTGCCTGGACCTAGAGGACCACCAGGGCCCGCTGGAGAAGCTGGACGCAATGTAAGTCACATGATCAAGCTTAATTGGAAATATATTTATAGTAATTACCTTGATTTTTGACCATTTAATTTGTGCTGCAGGGAACCAGAGGCGATCCTGGTGATGCTGGACCAAGAGGCGAACCTGGCCTTGCAGGACCAAAAGTAAATGTATCTTTATTCTTAAAATACTCCTCATTATAAGTGTTATTCTAACTTTGAATGTAATCTCATCTAGGGAGATGCTGGAAGACCTGGTTTTAGCTTCCCTGGATCACGAGGGCCATCAGTAAGAAACACTGCACATTATTTGGCCATTATACTAATACAAAACTAACGGTAATATGATTTTAGGGAGAAAAAGGTGAGAAGGGAAACCGAGGACCCCGTGGAAGCAGAGGAGACTGTGGGCAGAAGGGTGGACCAGGCGACAAGGGGATTCCAGGAGAAGCAGTGAGTATCTGTCTATAAAGCTTCATGCCAAAATAATCAACAGTTTTTTTATTGTATGTCATTAACTCTTAGGGCGAGCCAGGACCTAGCGGTGAACCTGGTCCAAGAGGTCCACGGGGAGAGAGGGGCCGTGATGTAAGTAATGTCATGATACATATACACATAATCACATAACATAGGACCTCTTTGAGAAGTAAAACATGAATCTGTCCCACTTTAGGGGGATCCTGGCCCTGAGGGAGATCCTGGTCTCACAGTAAGAACATTACATGGCATATTATTAGAAAGACAAGTCCTGGCGGATATTAAGGTTTGTTTGTTTATCAGGAATGTGACGTGATGAACTACATCCGGGAGACATGTGGCTGCTGTGGTGAGTTTAGGGACTTCAGAAACTTCACATGGGTTTGAACTGATGATCTATTATTTATTTGTTGTTTACATTTGTTTTCAGACTGTGAGAAACGATGTGGAGCATTGGACATTGTGTTTGTGATTGATAGCTCAGAGTCAGTGGGACTTACCAATTTCACTTTGGAGAAAAACTTTGTCATCAACACCATAAATAGACTTGGGTCTCTGGCCACAGATCCCGACGCTGAGTCAGGTACATCACTGTGACCTTATTTAGCCCATCTCAGAACTATGAACGAAGCACAAATGAATGATATGAACATTGCTTGCAGGCACACGAGTGGGAGTTGTTCAGTACAGTCACAGTGGGACCTTCCAGGCAATCCGTCTTGACGACCCCAAGATTGATTCACTGTCGACTTTTAAGGTCTCCCACACAAACACATGAAAGGGTTTTGAACTCTCTTCTTCAGACCTCACTCAGACAGTTATTTCCTCTCTAATTTATCCAGAGGTTTTTAATTAGTTAAATCTGGTGTGTGATTTCAACACTCTCTTTAACTTTTGGCTCATTTTCTATCACATTTATCCATACATCCATTTTCTTCTGCCTTATCCACTTAATTATATTTTAAGAATAAAGGAAGGCAATGGAATTACAAGGACACAAAAATTCTGTTTACGTCTTGTGACAGTCCCAAGTCTAAGATGAAAGTTCAACAGGGACTTGTGCATGTGCATGTCTACTAAATTAAATAGGCGGGTGTTGTATTGTTTATGAAACAAGAGTAACAGTTTTACAGTTATACTTAATGTTTTTAGGCATTTGCCACATTTATATTTAATCCAGTACAATGTTTCTCTGTTTTTTTTGTTGTTGCAGGAAGCAGTTAAGCGATTGGAGTGGATCGCTGGAGGAACCTGGACTCCCTCTGCTCTAAAATATGCCTATGACAACCTGATCCGGGACAGCCGCAGAGCCAAAGCCAATGTGACTGTGGTGGTCATCACAGATGGACGCTTTGACCCAAGGGACAATGACACGCTGCTCACTTACCTGTGCAGGTGACTGTTATTCCTAACATGTCAGACTTTTGTGTTGTAAGAAAAATTCAACTGTTCTTTCTCTGACAGTGACCCACGTGTTGATGTGAGCGCTATCGGCATTGGAGACATGTTTGATCAAATTGAAGAGAATGAGATCCTTAACAGTATCGCTTGTCAGAGGGATGGCAGGGTCCTGGGCATGAGGCGTTTTGCTGACCTTGTGGCCGAAGAGTTCATCGACAAGATCGAGACAGTCCTCTGCCCTGGTAGAGTCACTCATCAATAAGTGCATCACATTCTAAAGTAGCATTCTTAGAGTCTAAAATCACATTTCTGTTTGTTTCAGATCCCGTTGTGGTGTGTCCTGAACTACCTTGTAAATCAGGTAAGAGTAACACTAACTAAGAAAATATAGCCAACCATTACTTGGCTACAATGGTTCAGATATGGTCCAGAGTTTTTGCCCTGCTGCACCTAATCTGCCTTCAGCCTCTAAATTGTCTGAGATGATGCTGCATCTGTGGGACAACGCCCACAATGTTATTCACCTGCTTCTTGCAGGAAGGGGCGTAACATGGGAAGCCCCTCCCCCTTGGAAACCCCAGGCAGTGGATAGCAGTCCCTCCTTTGTGCCCACCTCAGTGGAGGGTGTGGCCAGCCTGCTGGGGAGCCTGAAAGAGGAGCAGTATGGAGTGGGTGTGGCCACCATGGCGTATGCAGCACAGAGAGCCAAGCTTGCCCACGGAGCAGACAAACATCAATGGACACAGATGTTCATCGACTCCTTCAAATATGTCTATGCAGACATTATGGGCGATCCAGAGAAAGCAATAAGACTCTGCTAACTGCTAACCATGCTACCTATAAGAGACTCCAGATTTTTAACAAGTCTTTGCATTGTGTAAAAAGCTGAAAGGTGTTTTACACCTGAACTTATGCGAACACGTGCATGCTGCTGCTTCAGTGATATTTACTGTATAGGACAGGACAGAGCCAGTGTCTTGAATATTACCTCTAAAGAAAAGTGTGCTTTGTGAAATGCAATTTCAAACAAATCTAGGATAATAGTTATGTATTTTGGGGGATGTAAAATTGCCCGCTAGTTAGTATACGTTCTCTAAATATATTGCTATTTATTTTTGAGTGGTGCTACACATTAACTGCAGTGTAGAGCACTGTGAAGGTCATCACTCCTTTATAGGGCTTTATATTTTTAAAGGTTGAAATGAAGTCTTTGGTGCAGATGCTCTCCTCAGCAAACACTATCGCTCTGTTTAGATAAATCTTTTATTCTCATATAATTTACATTGCTCCTTTGCACATATAGATTCTTATGGAACAGGAAGGTGTGTTTTTGTAACAGTTTTATTTATCATAAAATTAAACATGAGCTTTAATGGTGCTGATTTAAATGGCCTTAACTGGTGCATGATTTGCATGACAGCTGTTCTTTCTGTATCTATGTTTGTTTTTTTGCAGAGAATAAAAGTGTAAAAATTGAGGTGAACTCCTCTTGCTAGTTTTGAAGACCAGAGGGTTAATGTGTCTTTGATCCCAGACATCTGTGTGCAAGCTGCAGCGAGCTGAATACCAAGTCTGATTTGAACTTTTGTGTTGTGTTCAGAGCCGGCTGTTGCCAGTTGTGTCCAGAGGCCTGTGGATATAGTGTTCCTGTTGGATGGCTCCGAGAGAATGGGGCTGGAGAACCATCGCCAGGCTAAAGAGTTCATCGAGAACGTGGCTCGCCGCCTGACTTTAGCCAATGGTCCTTCAGATGAGAAAAACGCCCGTGTGGCTCTGCTGCAGTACGGCAGCCCCACAGAGCAGAGGGTGGAGTTTCCTCTTACACACAACCTCACTGTGATTGCTGATTCACTGGCTGCTGTCAAGTACATGGACTCCTCCTCTGCTCTAGGCAGTGCCATCATCCATGCAGTCAACAACCTGGTCCTCTCACAGGTAACAACAATTTAAAGTTTGTCACTTGTAGTTGTCTTGTAGCAGCTCGTCTGATTCTTTCAGTAAAACTTCACTTTTGTGTTGCAGCGAGACCGTGTGGCTCGGCGTAATGCTGAAGTGGCCTTTGTCTTCATCACTGATGGCATCACCTCAAGTGAACAGCTGGAGGAGGGTGTGTCAGCCATGAGGAGGGCAGAGGGCGTTCCCACGGTGATCGCCATGGGCACAGACACAGATGAGGAAGTGCTGAGGAAGGTGGCGCTAGGAGACATGACAGCTATTTTCAGAGGATCCGACTATTCCATGCTGAACAAACCAGCATTCTTTGAGCGCTTCTTCCGCTGGATATGCTAGTGGATATGCTAGGACCTGTAATGCTTAACGCCACAGTATCCATAGGACAGGCCCAGCAGCAGTGTTAATACACAGCTTAGATTTTACCAGAAGGGAGGCACTGTGTTACTGCTGAAAGGTAATTTAAATCCAACTAGTCCCAAGTACATGAAAAGACACACACAAACTGCATAGTTGTTTTCTGTTCATCCCATGGATAACCAAAGACTGTCCTAAAGGAGAATTCTGATTATTGAATGTGTAACTTGAGGCTTTATTTTGTTTTCATTTAGTTTCAGTTTCCAATAAGGTTTTTCACTGTCATTTAAGTCAGTATATTCATTAAAGGTGCTAAAAAGGAGAAAGCCATGTGACTGGTTTTGAAACGTTTACTCCATAAAGTGACTGTTCTTAATATAGGTCGTTTATATGTTTATGATGAAGATATGTTTTTCCCAGGGATACAAGCACAAGCACGCCCTACACCCAAACACAAACATCTCACATTTTCACCCATGCACACTTTTTTCAACATTTACAAACACAAGGAAATATCAAAGGTACAATCAGAATGTACAAATCCAAATAAAATCTAATTTGGTGAACCAAACATTGCTTGTCTTTGTTGGGATGGGTATATATACTGTATATTAATAGTATGTATGTTATTTTAATAGATCCATAGATGATATGGGCCTATTTGATAATCTTTAGATCCATGATATCCTTCCATCAAGAGCAGACATGTTTAAATTCACAGGAAACATTTTTTTGGAAACTATCCAGACGACTTAAAAAAAATGTTGGTTGTTTCGTTTGGGAAGAAAATTGAATTGGCGTTTATAAAGTTAGCAGTCTATCTTCCCTCAGCCTCCCAGTATGTCTTTTATGTTTCCTGAGTTGTTTGGCCGGGTGCAATGTTTAATGTTCTGTCTCCCTCTGCTGGACACTGCGTCAGAATTAGTTTTGGCCATATGAGATTCCGTAGACGTCATGTGACCCTCAAGAGGAGTTTATGAACTTCACTCCCAAGAAAAGAGGTAACAGCCAGGGTAAGTTCTGCGCTCATTTACATCAGTGCACGGTGCATTTTGGAAATCGATTGGAACTTCTTTCTTTAGCTATAAAATATATTATTAATAGAAATGATTCATATAATTATAGTGAATAGGTTACAAAGTTCAAAGGTTATTTTATGCAATGAGGCAATCTCAAATGAGTTTCAATGAGTTTGATTTGTAATTCAGTACAAATGCCACTTATGTACTTATTGTAAGACATTGCTATTTTTCTTTTTTTATTTCTTCCTTTCTGTTAATATAGGGTTTGACATTTAATTTTGTTGTGCACTGTTAATATGGCCACACTGTTCTGCAGTAAGTCATGCATATTAATGTAATTATACACCCTGTTTGTGTAGTGTGTTGTCATCATGGAGGGGGACCCCATCTCATCCTTGTGCACTCCTGCTCTGGTGGTGGACATCGACAAAGTGAAGAAAAATGCAGAGAGGATGAGCAAACGTTATAAGGAGCTGGGAGTACAACTTCGACCACACATGAAGACTCACAAAACCATGTAGAACACACACACACACACACACACACACACACACACAAATATATATATATATATATATATATATATATATATATATATATATATATATATATATATATATATATATATATATATATATATATATATATATATATATATATATATATATAAGAGGACTTACACATGCTCTGTCCTGCAGTGAGTGTGCTGATATAATGACTGGTGGATCGCGGAGATGTATTGTAGTTTCCACTTTGGCAGAGGCCTGTTTCTATGCTGACTATGGATTTGACGACATCCTTTTTGCTTATTCTGTTCCTTTTGACAAGGCAAGACCCAAATTAGATTTTTTTTTTTACAGTTTTATGTATTCCATTATGTATTTGCTTGTTATAATTGCTTGTTATTATTTTATTTATTTATTTTGTTATGAACATATTTAATGTCTGAAATGCTTGTAAAAACAGCTGCAAATTTGCCTGTAGGTGGAGCGTTGTGCAGCATTGTCCGAGAGGCTGGATCTCTTCCAGGTTTTGTTGGATCATCCCGATGCTTTGGAGCAACTCAAAAAGAGGCCTCTGCGAGATGGGCGGCTCTGGCATGTTTGGATGAAGCTTGACTGTGGAAATGGAAGAGGTCTCTATCAATTACAATAAATAAAAGTTAGGGATACACTGAGCCAGCTTTCTCAGTCTAATACTGATTTCGATATAGCTTTAAGTCCCAACGATACCAGTACAGAGACTGAAAATAGAATTTATTTTCTTTAAACTTTAATAAGCCAGAACTGATCCAAATAGTATGGAAGCCCGTTTCCGCCATGAAAAAAAAAATAAAAGCTCCACAGAAAGTCGAAATTACGAGTTTAAAACTCGTAATTAGGAGTTTAAAACTCGTAATTAGGACTTTTAAAACTACTAATTATGAGTTTAAAACTCGTAATTATGAGTTTTAAAACTACTAATTATGAGTTTAAAACTCGTAATTAGGACTTTTAAAACTACTAATTATGAGTTTAAAACTCGTAATTAGGACTTTTAAAAGTATGAATTATGAGTTTATAACTCGTAATTTTGGGAATGTAACATTTACAAAAAGTGAACCTTATCAATTTTGATTAAATGAATTTGGTATTTTAATAATTTCCTCAATAAACCAGCGGGGTTGTGACCAGCTGGCACTCTGCTCAGACCAGGAAAACGAGCGCTCACAGACACAGAGCACAGCTCATGAGTGGTCAGAACAGCACTCAGGGCCCACTGATTTGTTCAAGACGCCAGAAACTTTACTGGAGCTTAATTTATTCATTTTTTAAAAGTATGTAGGTGATAAACATAACAGTCCTCCTCCTGTCTCCTCTGCTCTGTACACTCAGTTGCAGTGTGCTACAAGCTCAATTAAGACTTTAAAAGTTCTAATTACGAGTTTTAAACTCATAATTAGTAGTTTTAAAACTCATAATTACGAGTTTTAAACTCATAATTAGTAGTTTTAAAAGTCCTAATTACGAGTTTTAAACTCGTAATTACGAGTTTTAAACTCATAATTACGAGTTTTAAACTCATAATTACGAGTTTTAAACTCATAATTACGAGTTTTAAACTCCTAATTACGAGTTTAAAACTCGTAATTTCGACTTTCTGTGGGGCTTTTATTTTTTTTTTCATGGCGGAAACGGGCTTCCATAAAATAGGCTATGTATGTAGCTGTCATTTATTTCTGAAATAACTACAAAACAATTTAGTCTAAATAAAAATGTAAACATCATGAGACTTTCTAGGCTACACCAGTAAATAGTCTTATTACATCAACGCATGTGTCCAACCAAGATATTGGCTGGACGGATAATGGGAAGCCAATATCTGATCTAGCAAACTTTTCAGTATATCTGATAGGATATGTGATAATATCGAATCAGTGCATCCCTAATAAAAGTTTCCTCTAACTTGTCTTGTGGAGGGTCCGCTATCTGCTTTTCTCCCTAGAGACATTATTGCTTTGTCCAGAATGTTTCACAGGATGCTATTAAACTTAAATGAAGTAATGCCTGTAATAATACAAGATATATGATTTTAGTGCTATATTGTGGAACATTACAAATAAAGCAATAACATCTCTATGCACACATGCAGGTGGCTGACCCTCTACCAGAAAAGTTACATAGTGCTATCTATAAGATTATCTATATGCTATCAGCTATTTTGATCAAGTCTGATTTCTGTTTGCTTTATACTTTAGCTGGTGTTTTGCACTCACTGCCCGAGGCTCTTACTCTGGCTCAGGCCATTCATTCTGCTGAAGGAGCAGAACTGACTGGAGTCTACGCTCACTGTGGAAACACCTACAACTGCAAAGGGGTTGAGCAGATACAGGCCGTCGCTCAAGAAACCTCCACATTAACACTACAGTTTATGGAAAAGTTAGTGCAGAGAGTGGCCATTGCGAAGAATATAGCTAACTAATATAACTAACTTGTGACTGCATGTAGTTTTACCACTGTAATATCAATATGTAAAAAATTTTCCGTGTGTCTTATAGACTGAAGGCTGTAGGCATCACGTGCAAGTCCAGTATTGGCTCCACACCCTCCTGTAGCCATCCAGTCAAAGATATGGCCCAGCTCAGTGAAGTTCACCCAGGAAATTACGTATTTTATGGTATGTATATGTCTACAGTATAATGTCACAGTTTTAATCATGATAAATTGAAAGCTGTTTTGTGTTTTACAGATGTGCAGCAGTCTATGATTGGCTCCTGCAGCTTGGAGGATGTGGCTGTGAGGGTTTTGACACGAGTCATTGGCCACTGTCCTCACAGAAACCAGCTCCTCATTGACTGTGGGTGGACAGGACTGAGGTAACCTGTCCATTTAATGTTTTCTATATACTACTAAAATACAGCAGAATAATATTTAAAATTGTCTGTATAATAACTGTGTCAAATAATAACCTTGTTAAGGTAAAGCTTAATTTTTTTCTCAGCCTTGACGGAGCAGGAAAACTTCCATCTGGATATGCTGTAGTGGAAGGACATCCAGATTTAAAGTATATTTAATCTCTTATTGTTGTTGCTTTGTGCAAAAAATCTAAATGAATCTTTTTGTAAAATAATGCTTAGGCTGCTGTCCATGACTCAGGAGCACGGACGAGTTGAGCCCATCTCTGGAAAACTGGACTATAGCAAATATCCTTTGGGCACAATGCTCAGACTTATTCCTTACCATGTATGTGACCGAGAAGTAAACCTGTATGTTATTATTTTACAATTAATGTCCATTTTTAATATAACTCAATTTTTTTTTTTGTTTTCAGTCTTGTGCAACAGCAGCAATGCACCCCATATACTATGTCCACTGCAAAGATAGACTTGTGGGAAAGTGGACACCAACACGTGGATGGTGAATTACTGAAGAAATGTGTAAACCACTTCCTAATCATTTTGAAACTGTAAACTATAGTCTTATCTAATGGAATATACACATCTGCTTACTTGTTTGACTATGTGTAACGATATAAAGCATGAACAGAAAGATGATGTGCATAAACATATAATGACTGAAGTGATGATCGCATTATTATTATATGTAGTGGCCTATTCATTTATTTCATTTTTTTATTATTATTATTAATACTATTTAGTAATTTTAACACAATATTACAAATTAAAAAAACATATTCTGACTTTTATTGCGTGAATATTAAATTTGGATCGCTTTCATATCAAACATCATTCAATATCTTGATTCAAATAAGTATATAACTACATCATGCGGTTGCGACTGTATGGGTTTTGTTTTGCACGCAGTGCATTCTGGGACATGTAGTTTTTATGATACTCGCCTTTTCATTGGTTTCAATATGACCTTTCACTTGTCACGTGGTTTAAAAACTTGATGGAGGTGGCGCGGAAACTTGTCTGCCGCATGCTTTGATTTTTATTCAATTTTTCTTTTGTAATTAACTTGTTTGGATAAAACACTGCGATCTGGTATGGCCGGTGGTTTGGTTTTCCTTTTTGTTATGTGATCATCGCCTTTAGCATCGCTGTCTTAACTATGATCGGTTCTTACTCTATAACAGGCTAATGCTGCATAAACGGTTTACGTACTGCTGCATTTGAGTATTATGACTTATTCACATATTTATCCACGTTTGTCTATAGTTATGAGTGGGTTGGAGGTGAAGTTTATTGGGGATAAGGATGTCCTGGAGCACATCGTGGACAAACAGGAGGGTATGCATTATATTTTTTCAAGTAGCGCCATGTTTTAACTTTTACAAGTGTTCATCAATAATACTGCTTCTCTGTGTTTAAGGGACACAAGCCAGCAGTAGGGCTGTCCAGAAGATGGTCACTTTCAAGAGTCCCGCGGGGAGACGCAACAAAGACCAGAATGGTGAAGAAAATGTGGATGAGAACGGGCAACTGAACGAAAATTATATACAGGCTTTAGCAGCAGAAGGTTGGTCTTTAATTTTATATTTGTCCATGTATGTGTACTAGCACTTGAGTACTAGTTGATTTTTTTTTTTTTACAGATGATGATGAGGGTCCTGTGTCTTCTGTAGCAGGCTCTTCCATTTTCACCTTTCAGAAAAGTAGACGTGGCCACAGTATGGCTCAAACAGGTGCAAAAATTATTATTACTTACTCTTTTCCAGTAAAGTTTGTCTTTCAACTTAATTGTATTTTTACACAGCAAGTGAATTGGCTCGTACCCCTGGAAAGAGTGTAACATTCAACACAGCACCCAGTGAACCATCTACTCCAACTAGAACAGGACGACGTGAGTCTGCTAAACTGATAATAATGTTAATAATTCTGTTCATATCTTAAATGATATATTCCCTCTAATTCTGTCTAGATGCCAAAGGAGAAGCTCGAACACCACAGAGGGTAAAGCCAGGCCATTATTGTTTAAATTTCTACACACATTTATTGTAATAGGAAGTTATGTGATTTTTTTTCTATGTGTGTTTGTACTTTATTTGTGGCAGAACAAAAAAAGACAGTTTGTTTCCACTACACCTCACAGACTCAGGAAGAGAATGACAAGTTAGTGTGTTTATTTTTCATTATTTTATACCCAATTATGCTTATTTATCATGTCTTTTAAAAAATAAGCTGCTGCAAATTCACTAAAAGTTGATAAATTGGTTTGGTATTGATTTGTGAATATCTATTTTATTTTGTAATAGCCCCAAGCCTGCAATCGGACAGTGACAGTGAGCTCTCCCCCTCTGACTCTGGAGAAGAACAGGAGGAGGATGAAAAGATGGAGTCCACAAAGAAAGAGAAGGAGAATGTGAAGGCACCTCAGACTCCAAGTAAAGGCTTATCAGCAGCTCTTTACAAAACTCCAGCCAAGAAGACCAAGAATGCACCTGAACCTGCACATCAGCCCAGCATGGTGGAGGAGTACTTTGAAGCCCACGGCACTTCAAAAGTGCTGACATCAGATCGGACCCTTGAGAAACTGAGCACCCCTAAACTTGACAGAGTTGGTATTTGATAATGACTAGTGCATTTTGCAGATTAGTTAAGGTGACAACTTAAACTATATATTTTTATTTGGGTTTTCAGGAGACATTAATTCGACTTTTAGAGGGAAAACCATCAAGTTATGCAAAAGAAATTCAGGTGCTTCATAAGAAACATTGCCAGCATTTTAGCAAATGGATGTTGCAGCTGCAGTAAGTACAGTTGTATTTCTATTTATGTTTCTACTCTATTTCTATTGAATCTACTGAGCACATAATACATTTTCCAGGTTAGGGTTTAGTGTCCTTGTTTACGGATTAGGAAGCAAAAAATCTCTGCTGGAGGATTTCCGGACCTCTCAACTATCTCAAGATACTCACCTTGTGATCAATGGTTTTTTCCCTTCTATTACCCTAAAATCAGTAAGTATCTAATCATGTATAGCTTTATACAGTACTCTCTAAAATGTGTTGCTTGCCTCTCTTTAATTGACTATACATAATACAAAATAAAGATGGAACATAAGTATTCAGCTTTTACAATTTCCACTACCACAGATTTTAAATGCTTTGACAAGTGAGGTTCTTGAACATCATGGAAGTTTCCGAACTCCTACAGACCAGATTCAGTTCATCTCTCAAGCCCTTAAAGATGGTTAGTTTTATTTTCATTTTGACATTAAAGTTGAATGTACTTAACACTTTATTCTTAAATTTTACAGATCCAGATCTCCATGTGTATGTTATTATTCACAATATTGATGGACCAATGTTGCGCGGAGAAAAAACTCAGAGCGCACTGGCACAGCTCGCTTCTCTGCCCAATCTGCACCTTGTTGCTTCTATTGACCATATCAATGGCCCACTAGGTGAGTACTGTTTTCTTAAATGTATTAATTCATAATAAAGCATTTGTGTATTTACAAGTTATGTGATTGTTTTAGTGTGGGACCAGTTTAAGCAGAGTCAGTTTAACTGGTTGTGGTGGGAGTGTGTTACATTTCAACACTACACAGAAGAGACCTCGTATGAAAACTCCCTCTTGGTGCAGCAGACGGGGGCTTTGGCTTTGTCCTCCCTCACTCATGTGCTACGAAGTTTGACACCAAATGCAAGGTTAAAAAAAAATCCAACAAATTTTATTTCTTTATCATTTAAACATCTTAAACATTCTCTATATTTCTTTCTGTAGAGGAATTTTCAAATTGCTGGTAAAATTTCAGTTGGAAAACAAAGACAATCCATCATATACAGGTGATTATACCTTAACATGTGATTGTTTTTCTGCATAGTAGAAGTATTAAACCGTTTTTCCTTTTTCAGGATTGTCCTTCCAAGACTTTTATCAGCGCTGTCGAGAGGCGTTCTTGGTGAACTCTGATCTGACGTTGAGGACCCAGTTGACTGAGTTCAGAGATCATAAACTGATTCGCACACGAAAGGTACTTCTTGGTTTTGTTAATGTTTTATTTACATTTTTCTTCAGATTTCATTTCATTGGTCTTTCGTAGGGTGCAGATGGAGTGGAGTATTTGATTGTCCCTGTTGAGGCAAATACGTTGGTGGATTTCCTGGAAAATGAGCAGACTGTATAAATGTACCATCTGAAATAATGAACATGAACTGATATCATTATGAATAGCCCCAAATAAGAACTGTAGCTCCAAAGCACTTTGGAATAAATTATATTTAATGTACCAATACCTTCTCTTAAATGTAAAATGCAGTGTTTGCATGTGTCTATGTACACCCATTTGTGTGAATAAAGACAAGATACACTGATTTTCTTTAATTATATAAATACAGTTTTGCAAAACATACATTCTTTTTGATAAAGGCAAGTGATCATAAGTATTCTATTTGATAAGTGCAATTTACATGCAAGCTGGAACACTACAGGCAACTGGACTATATATATAGACAATCTAATCTTCAATATCTTTGGTCCTTTGGGTCTGTAGTGAGTTTTTAATGATTTCTGAATTTTGTGTAAACATTTGGAGTCTGTTCTGTGCAGCTGTGTGCACAACAAGAAGCTCATCTTCTTCCAAATCTTTGAGCAGGAGCAGAATTGCATCAAGGGTATGTGACTGAAAATACAAAAAGCTTAGATAAGGATTTACATTTCAGTAACTGATAAATGAGAAATATAACTACCTTTCTCATGAGCTGCCTGTCTTCTCTGGTTGGTGGAGAAGACAATGGCGGGAACTTGTCTCTTGGAAGTGGCTTCATTCCCAACTGTTCTCTTATTTTGCTACAACATTTATATTTGTTATGATTACATATGAAGCTTCTATTTAGATAAGACGTTAATGAAAACATACTTTGTCTCATCCATGCTGTATTCAAGGGGGTCATTCTCTGTCTCTGTGTCTGGCTGGCCATTGGTTGAAGGCTGGTTTTGGACTGGCTCTGTAGGGGTAGTGACCTCTTCTCCCTGGGTGAGAGCACGTGCAACCTCCTCCTCTGTCACCACTGAACAGAAAATAGTACGTGGCAATTCATGTAACAGCAAATTATAATGTTCACATTTTGCAAAAAATATTACTCTTACTTAAGCAATTGATGGGTTTCAGATGACATAGCAGCATTCAATAGGCCAATATAATTTTATACAGATGGGGGCAGCTAAAATCAATATTGGTAAAATGCAGATGACTGTTTTAAAACAGTGAGATCTCAGATTTAATCAATATGTCGAATCGAAATGATCAACTCCAACATCTGTGCATTCACCTTTTGGATATTTCATGACAAAGTACAATTAATCAATAGAAAAAAAACTGTCTTGCCCCCCATCTGGGTGTATGACATCAACACATTCTAAAATCTGAAAACCACCAATACATAACAATCAATCAGAACCTTGGTTGTCCAGCTTCTGAAGATGTGGGAGACATCGTAGCACTGTGAGTCTGTAGTGGTTTGGGTCAGTGCCACAACAGGGGTTTTCTGCCAACCACAGCACCTTTAGGTGACCCAGGGAACGCAAATGGGAAAGCTCTGATAGTGAGGAGATCATGTTCCTCCTCAGGTAGAGTTCACACAGGTTGAGGCATCCGGCCAGAGGAGCGAGAGATGTGATACTGTTGACACTGGAGAGAGAAAAATATTAGATGCAGTAAGGGAATGAACATTGTGGGGGCGTAGGCTAAAAGAATCTCAAATATCCTCAACCAACCTCAGTGTTAGCACTTCGATGTTGGGCATGTGGATGAAGATGGCTATCTGTAGGGGAAAAAATATATATAATTTTGGTTTATTTTTTTACATGCATTCAGTAAAATTTACATTTCATTACACAGTCTGACATTTGTCCAACCAAAACAATAAACGTAAAATCTTACTCACATCTGTCAGATTACATCCCCTGTAAAAATAAAAAGGAATATTATCATAAACAATATATAAAGCCTCACCAAGAGCAGCTAAAGATGTGTTGAAATTAAATCCTTACCAACAATTTAGCTTCTTTATGCTTTCCAGGTCAGATGCCTTGGCTTTGGCGAGAACTAGCTTTTTTGAGAGCTTCATTTCAATTAAGTACACTTCAGATACATTATAAACGGTCGTACAGGCGAATAAACAACATTTCAAGTCAGTTCATTACTACGAGCTCATTCAGGGATGTCGTCCGCCAACGTCTGACGCATGCGCATATCAAGCCATTACGTCGAGTAAAGCGTCCTTAGTAACGTGTCCAATTATAGTCATGATGGTAAAAATGAAAATATGAATACTTGATATACTGTCATGTTTTGCATGTGGTGTGTCATCATTCATTGTTTTTTTTATATATATATTTCATGTGTCCTGAACATTAAACTCAATCTCCCACAATGCATTGTTAAAATGCTGGTAAAGCGCGCCTGCGCATTGTGCTCTTTCTCTTTGGCCCTACGTCTCCACTGAAACGATGGTGAGCTGAAAATGTCCCTTTCCAAATCCACTATAATCCGTCGTTATAGACATTTTGAATATGTCCGGTCCTCAGCGGAAATGTCATTGGAAGTCTATTTCATGTATTTTCCCCGTTTGATCTAGATTTTTATCTGTGCGTTGTGTAAAATACATTAATTTTTACGTGTACCAACCATAATGGCTGCCGCCGGTGCGGATATATGCTTAGTCTGTATACCGGGTGGCTAGTTGTGAAGTAGTTTTAACCGTAAACCACTGCCTCTATTCCTTTATTCCCAATAAAATTTAATCGATTTGTCTTTAGTAGCCACGATGGACGTCTTGGGACATCTTGCAACTCATGTCTACACCGGTTATTGAGAGTTCTTGTAGCGATAAAACTAGAGAATGATGGCTGACAGTTCTTGTCCTTTAAACTTTATTCCATTTACGCTTTTTTTTTTTTTTTTACCGACAACGTATAATCTGAGTTTAATATGCAGTATTAGTATAAATCTAATGTATTTCCTCTTGTGATTGTGCTAATATCTTGACAGGCTAAGCGCACGAAGAAGGTGGGGATCGTTGGTAAATATGGCACGCGTTATGGTGCTTCGCTGAGGAAGATGGTCAAGAAAATTGAAATCTCCCAGCATTCAAAATACACTTGCTCTTTCTGTGGAAAGGTAAAAATGTGTGCCAGTGTTTGAAACGCTGACCTGCATGATACAAAGGTGGAAGAATTTTAAGTGGTCTGAAATTTGCACTTGCAGACCAAGATGAAGAGGAGGGCTGTTGGTATCTGGCACTGCGGATCCTGCAGGAAGACTGTAGCTGGAGGAGCCTGGACTTACAAGTGCGTTACTTTCTATACTTTGTTAAAAATCTGTAATTTCAGCGTTGTGGGGTGAACACACATTGGTATACTGACTCTCCCTTTGGTAAGACATGATGGGATATCAAAGATCAATCATACATTTGTTTGTATGCTTAACAATGGTAGGGCATCTGAAGTATCTTGTGTGTGTGTTCCTTTGGGAATATAATAAAATACTTCAATGACAAAAAGCCATTACAATCAAACGCTTGTTTTTACAGAGTCATATTTTACGATGTGCATATGCAGTCAGACTTTTTTTCTTAAAACATCTTACATTTATCTGCGCAGTTAAAGTTGATTTGTATTAATGTAATACATCTAGTTAATGAATGGTCACAGTTCACCACACACTTTCTGAAGTTAAGTTTAAATACATACAGAATGGTAACTTGTACTGGATACTGTCATGGTTGCAGTTATGAACCTATTATTAATAATGAATAATTATTATAATATTTGTATTATTATTATTAATTGTTATTTCATTTTTCCAGCACAACTTCCGCTGTCACAGTGAAGTCTGCGATCAGGAGGCTGAAGGAGTTGAAGGACCAGTAAACCAGAACAATCGTTGGTGGATTTGGGACTTTGTTTTCTATAACTTAACCAAACTGGACATGGCCTCAACATCCATAAATAAAGCAGTCTGGAGCGGAATTGTGTCTGTCATCCATCTTCAAAAGGATACTAAGGGGTGCGCTACATCGCATGTTGATGTAGCACAGTGTTATTAAGTTCAAAGTACATGTAACTTATTTTGCCAAATATTTAAGGTATGTTCACAAAAACATTTGAGGGTGTACTATTTCACTTGATGCTTAAGGTATTACTAGGCTTTGAAATCTACAAACACTAATGATCCATAATGAATCAACATTTCATACAGCAAAACGCATCAAGATTTCACCAACTTATTGCGCTCACATTACAGCTTTTTAAGGATTCTAGAACAGGATGAGATTGGCAGCAGTTTTCACGATTATGTTGTGTAATAGTTCTCAACCTTTTCATTTGCAAAGATTTTATTGTAATATTGAATGCAGAGAAAAACTACTAGACATACAGATGTGAATCTGATTGTGCCACACTGCTTTTGAAGGATTTGAAAATTTGTTATTTTTCTACATGTGTTACCCCATTTAAATTTTATTTGAGCCTAGCTTCAGAACCACTGATCTAAGGGGAAAATCTGACTGATATCACCACACAACATGCAACATCAGATCTAATATTGTTACATTCCAGAATTTAATGATAAGACAGAGCAAGGGCCAGTAATGATCTGATTATCCAAATTTGTGAAATTTACAACTGAGACGAGAGATATTCTCTGGAACCAGTGATGACGAGAGAAATCTCAACAATTTCCATTTGACTTGGACTTAGCACATTTATGGACCACAGTAAAAGGCAAGCATATTTTTTTGTGAAAAAAATGTTCCTCAAGGTGGCACCAAAACTACAACACATAATTTCTGCAACTCGCCAGCAGAGGCGCATTCACAATATCGAACGGTCAGACAAGTATGGCGGCTACCAGTGTGTTCAGACCTGGTTTGTTTAATCATAAAGTTGCAATTGTAACTGGAGGAGGCACCGGGATCGGTAAAGCTATATCTGCAGAGCTGCTTGAACTAGGTAAGGACGGTTTTATCTGATACAAATTTGGAACTTATGTGTTTCAGTAGACGATAACTCAAATCACTCGCTGCTGTGAACTTTGGTCTGCATCTGCCAGTTGAACTTGCTATCGACCTGATTATATTATGTATTATGTATGTATTACACTGTTAATAATGAAGCCTGCGTGGTATTTGTATTACAACATTTTCAAAAGGAAATGTTATCTGTCAGGTTGCAATGTGGTGATCTCTAGCAGAAAAGCAGAGAAGCTGAAGACTGCAGTGGAGGAACTGAAAACAAAGGTCTCCCCCTCCAACCCAGCCACTGTCACCTCTGTGACATGCAACATCCGCAGTGAGGACGAGGTAGAGTTTTAGTTAATTTAGATTACTGTACAGGGAACATGTACAGAAGCATTTATCAAAGAAACACTGAAGGGTGCTTTGACTATAGCTGTCAGAGTTCTTTTCCATCTGCTGTCCCTGAGGAACGTCTTAGTCTTTACCATATATAACATTAATTTATAACACGTCCAGCCAAGACCTAATGTTTGCATTGTTTCTAGGTGAAGACACTTGTTTCAGAAGTATTGAAACAATATGGACGCATAGATTTTCTGGTCAACAATGGTGGGGGCCAGTTTACAAGCGCCACTGAAAATATTTCTTCAAAAGGCTGGAGGGCTGTGATAGACACCAACCTAAATGGGACATTTCAATGCTGCAAAGAGGGTAAAAAATAATTGCAGTTACCATGGTTGAGTTAGAGTTGGACCAAGGGGTGATATGACCTTTATGTTTATGCAGTTTACACTGCATGGATGAAACAACATGGAGGGGTGATTGTAAACATTATTGCTGACATGTGGAAAGGCTTCCCTGGCATGGCGTAAGTATGAGCTAGTAAAGCTCTGTTTTATTATTTGTTGAAGAGAATCTTCATTGTTGTTCATTGAACAGTCACACAGGAGCTGCAAGGGCAGGCGTGGACAACCTCACCAAGAGCTTGTCTATTGAGTGGGCGTCCTCAGGAGTCCCGTGTTAACGCTGTCGCACCAGTATGTTTTCATAGAAAATATGTCTCTTACCTGTTTCTTGTTTTGTACTGTGAGTCTTTATTTTTTTCCTAGGGTACAATATTTTCCAAAAACTGCTATGGAAAACTATAAAGGACATTGGGCCTGTTTTATTCAAGAGGTCTATACCATTTATTCCTGCAAAAAGACTGGGATTACCGGAGGAGGTAATTTTTTTAACTGCATAAATACAAGTTAATATTATACTGCATTCTGTACTAAACTCCTGCACTTTGAAACTGCAAGTAGAGATTTTGGGACTGTACTGCAGGTCTTCTGGTCATCAAATAAGATTAAAGGGCAACAGAACCTAAAATGGCACAAACATGCATTGGTCATTCAGGTGTTTCATTCATATTGCTCTTTGTGGATTTAATGTTTTAACATTTTACTTTTTAGATCTCTTCAGCAGTCTGTTTCCTGTTGTCTCCGGGTGCATCCTACATTTCAGGAGCCACACTGAGAGTAGATGCAGGCCAGAGTCTTTACCATTCAGTCTGGGAAATACCTGGTATGTGGACAATATGTACAATATGCTGTCTACTACATAGCTATGCCATGAATTATATAAAACAATATTGCTTCTCTTGGGCAGATCACAGTGCATGGCCTGAAGCACCAGAGGGAGAAAATCTTCAAGCTGTGAAAGAACTGCTTGACACACCAAAAAGCAAACTATAAAAGTTAAAAAATGAGTAGCAATCATCACCAGAAGACATGGACCAGTGTGCCAAACATAACAACATACTGCACAAGCAAACACACACTACAGCCCCTTGGAGCTTGTACCAGATGATGACGATTAACCATGAAGCACGAACTTGATTATAATATAACGGCCTCATCTTGTGAATCTTCCTTTGCAGTCATTTTGTAAAGTAATGTTTTAATACAAAACAAAAACAAACAAAAAAACAACTAATGTATCATATGTATAATTTTTTTTGAATGATTTTTCTATTTTAATTTTTAAAAAATTGCACTTTAGATTAGTCTTGTTATCTTGTGATACAATTGGACAATGTAAACAGTGAAACTGGATGCAATTTACAAATTGAATTTTTTGCATCAGAGACTCCTTACAAACATTGCACTACTGTGTGTGCGCGCACACACAAACACACACTCGTCCTAAATAAACGTCCCTATCACGCCACCTCCTCGTGTCAATAAAGAGTTCTTTTACTGATGGCTGGATGAATCTTTAATTGATATAAGTGCAAACTTGATTGTAGATGCCAACAATATCACCATCGCCGTCAAACCACCGAACCACCGTCGAACTAAATCATTTACATAAATGACAATTAGCAATATAATAATAAAAGACATAAAATAAACACATGAAATTACAAACACATACCTCGCTGGCTGACCCAAATTTAGGAGGTAGAATGAGCTTTACTTTGATTAACTTTGTAACTTTAACTTGCAGACACGCCACACTTTGCAGGTAAACCAGGCGTGCGTCCCTTTCCACTGGTCGAGCGGAATCAAACAAAAAACAACAGTTCCTACCTGACTGCCAAAATAAAACACTAAAAATACCAGTTAACCATATTATTAACGTTAACATTATTTAAATAAAAGATAAATCAAAATTATAGCAGTAAAGGTCCCTGAACTGTACAAGTGGAGTTTGCCTGTTCCTTCTGATCGAATACGACCATTTGAAGATGGATCAGTAATCAGTGCATGCAGAACGCGCACAGTATCTTACATTTATAATAATTGAAAGTTATATATATTTTAAGGGAGCAATCAATAGGGCTCTACAGTAGGGCCGCACAATTCATTATTATCGAATCGCAATTATTACAATTATATACATATTTATGTAAAAAGTTGTAGGAGTGACTACACTGAAACTAAAACACCTATTGTTTACAGTTCCTGTTTGTAGGTTAGGTCTATTGAGCCACAAGTGTTCACTGTGTCCACCAGCAATCTGACCAGAACTGAAGAAGCGGCTTGGACGAGCAGCGAAACGTTTTCACTCCAACAACTTTTTGTCCAGTTGACAGATTGTATATTTTGACAGATTGTACTATTTAAGGAGGGGACTGTAAGCGCAATATTCCGATGCCCTGAGAGAGTAAAAGGAGCGAGTGATGGATACGCGCTTCGTCTCTCAGGCAAAAAGACAGGTAAATACAGACACATTCCAGGCGCTGTAATTTTCGCTGGTAAATTCTGTCTAAACTGTTTGAGGTAAGGGCGCGGCCCTGGGTTGAGACAGGCACAGGACTTAATTATGTCCTTTATTTAGACAGGAAAGGCCCTAAGAGCAAGCTCTCGTTTGCAACAACTTCCAAGTTTTTAAAAATGCAGGGGAAAACTTGGGTTCGGGTGAGGTTCGGACAATAGGCTCGTGGGCGGACTCGGGACAACTCTGGCGCGCGCTGCGTAAAGGCAAAGTAAAGTGTTGGAGCTGCGTTAGTTCCAATGCTTCAATAAACCAAAGCCTCACTCGTTGTGCTCTTGTTTGAGAGAAGAGTTTTCTCTCAGGTGACATCGTTATTTCATCCTCTGTTGGGTCATAGACTGTATAGATGTCTGTGATCAGAGCGGGATTGAAGGAGATCCAGCGCTGCGCTCGTGCACGGCTTCAATGCATGATGAGAATAATAAGTGGAAATAAACAGCCTTCTCCGTGTTTTTGGTCATACTGTTTAAAATTGGCAAATCTGAATTGTCATTATTTTATACGATGCAGCCTATTTTCTGAGGATTTCCTGATCAAACATTTTCTTTGTTTACAAACGATGGCAATAAAAGGATTCCAATTCTGATTCTGATTTTTTGTAAATGGTTGACTGTGTCTCCTATCGGCTCTCTGGACTTTGGACACACACAGACAAACACATGCACTATGCTAATTCACTGAGGAATTTCAGTAACTAAAAAGGAGTGTTTAGGAGAGCGTGTTATCCAGCAAGGGTGTGTGTTCCTTCCTTTAATCTGAACTTTCCCCTACCTTCTGCAGTCACAGTTGGGACCTGCTGTGGACTATCCAAACAAGAAGATAACAATGTGGAAGGCGACTCTCTTAGTGTTTGTGTTGCTCAACATGGCAGACGAAGTGATTTCAAGCAATGTCTCTACCAGCTCTGCTCCTTTCTTGGGCAAACTTTTGGTGATCCCAATGGATGGAAGTCACTGGGTGGGCATGAAAGCAATTGCTCAGGAAATGGGTCGTCGTGGGCACCAGGTGACAGTTGTAATTCCGGAGATCAGTGTCCGTATGGGTCCAGGGAAGCACTACCAGACTGTCACTTTCCCTGTCCCGTATGACAAGGCCTATATTGATACAGTGATATCAGCAAACAAAGGTATGATGAGTAAAGAAGCACTGCCCTTTATGGAGAAGATGAGAAAGGGGATAGCAAAATTTCAGAAAATTAGAAGATTACTTTTAGGAACAGCAGAGAGCCTTCTGTTCAACGACACACTCATCTCACATCTTCAGCAGCAGGTGAGACAAATTCATGATGGAAAGTGAATGGAGAAGTGTGGGGTCAAGCTAAATCACATCACCCACAGCATGATTTGTTCAGTTGTTTCTGTCAAACTATCAAAAGCAAATTTTAGATTCACTGCCAAATCATACATTAGATTTGTAGATAAAGTACTGAGTTTACTTAAACTGTTGGTATCTGCATGAATAATCACAGTACAGTCTGCTTATACTAAAATACTACTCATTTGTTTTAGGGCTGGGACAGGGAAGATTTCTACTTTTTTTGAAAGAGTGCATGTTCACAAATGAAATTAAATACACTATACATTAATGAGTTCAAATTAAATATTAGATAATTTTAACAAATAGTCTTGCATAGGCAGAGTCTAAACAGCTTATAGTAAAAAGCAACAGTCAAAACAACCAATATGGTGAATGAGAAAATGCAGCCAACATTTAAGGGGAGGAAAATACCAAACTGACAGATTGAATTAAATATGAATGGATAAAATTGATTAAATATATTTTTGGTAGGGTTTTGATGCTGTGCTGACAGATCCTATGGTTCCCACTGGCTCATTAATGGCTCGTAAATTTGGCAAGTTGAGTTTCTTGTTTAAATGTTTTACAGTGATGTATAAATTTACCAGTGTTCATGGTTCATGTTCAGGTCTCCCCACTATAAATCTACTGAGAGGGATACCATGTTCGTTGGATATTAAGTCTGCAGGCTGTCCCTCTCCACCTTCATTTGTACCCCGCTTTTTCACTGGATACACAGACAAAATGAGCTTCAAGCAGAGAATTATTAACACAATAGTGAGTATAACTTTTACTACCATGGTAACTTTCATGTTATGTCTGAATGTTTAAGTTTAATCTGTGCAGTCAACTCAGTCTTGTTCTGTTTCATATGGTTACAACGACCTCTGACCTATAGGTGGCTTTGTTTGAACCTCTGATGTGCCGTTTGCTTTACTGGCACTTTGATCAAATTACCTCTGAATTTCTTGGTGAGGATACAACTGTGGCCGAAATTCTGTCTGACTCTGATATCTGGTTGCTAAGGTACTGTACACAGAGGGTGAAAGTTACCATATAAAATAGTTATCCATGTTTTAGATTAGGTAAATACACATCGAGTGTCAAATAACATATTTTCTATACAGACTTGACTTTGCATCAGAGTTTCCTCGTCCTCTCATGCCGAATATGGTTCTTGTAGGTGGTATCAACTGTAATGTAAGAAATCCTCTGCCGGATGTAAGTGTATTTAATCTTAATGCTAAGACACAGAATAATAGAGACTACAATACTGTGGAAATTATTGTTTGGACTTTTTTTAGGATCTCCAACCATGGGTTTCAGGACAGCATGGTTTTGTAGTGATGACGTTTGGTACCATGGTGGCTGATATGCCAGAGGAAACCAGAAAAATTTTCTTTGATGCTTTTAAACAAATTCCACAAAAGGTCAAATGAAAAAAACAGGCGTACATATGCTTAATGGCATTTGATAATAGGGATAAATTACAATTTTATATCATAATTTTTTATAGGTTATATGGAGATACAATGGGTCAGTTCCAGAAAAGGTCCCTGAAAATGTCAAGTTAATGAAGTGGGTACCCCAGAATGACTTGCTAGGTTTGATATTTCCAAAAATATTAACACCTGAATGTTTTTCTTGTCAATAATTGTTTTTACCTTTTTATCATAGCACATCCAGGGGCTCGAGCTTTCTTAACCCACGCTGGCTCACACGGATTGTTTGAGGGACTCTGCCATGCTGTTCCTATGCTCATGATGCCATTAACCGCAGAACAACCAGACAATGCACAGAAGATGGCAAACAAAGGAGCAGGGGTTGTGTTGAATATACAGACCATCACTACTGAGATCCTTCTGGATGGACTTAAGGAGGTCATCAACAATCCAAAGTACGAGTTTTTAATGGAAACTATTATCAATTACAAATTGTTGTATTTATCAATTTGCACTTTACATTTAGGTATAAGGAGAACTTACAGAAGCTGTCAGCAATCCACAATGACCGCCCTATTGATCCACTTGAGCTGTCTGTGTACTGGACAGAGTATGTGATGAAACACAAAGGAGTAAAGCACCTCAAAGCTACTGTTAATGAGCTTAACTGGATTCAGTACTACAGCCTGGATGTCACAGCTTTCCTTTTGATTGTCACACTGCTCTTTACAATGATTATAATCAAAGGTTTAAAATTATGCTACAGCTGGTTGAGCTGGAAACGAAAGCAAGATTAACCAGTGGGAAGAACCAATTTTATAAAGCAATACTGTAAAGCCTGATCAGGAAACGGAAAAAAATGTGCCAAATGGTCATCAAAAACATTTAATAAACAGAAATTTACAGAATGTATTTTAAGTTTCCATTATCTGATCTAGGGATGAGAAAAAAGGATGAACTTCAATGGCCTCCCTTTTTGGGTGGGAACAGTGTATATTCTACAGCCAAAGCAACGGTAAAGGCAGCAAAGCCCCACTTGAATCCTCTCAGAAGAACCTCTGACAGAGTCACAGCACGAGAGAAGCCACCTGCATATCTCCATGCTTCATTGCTACACAGAAATAGAACAATATGTATTGCTATAGAATTATAAATGATATATTTTTGGTACACACAAAGTAATACTGACCGGGCCCATGGGTCCTTCAGACCTCTGGCTGCCAGTCTCTGTTTTGTGAACTCCAGTGGCGTTCCCTCGACTTTCCACTGCTTCCAGTCAGGCAAAGACACTTTGCTGTGTCCATGGTCCCCTCCCATGCTGCAAAAAAGCAATTGTTGTTGCAGGGTTTATTATTGATCATTCAAAGAATGGCACAAATCAAGTTAACATAATGTAACAGGCTGCATGAGCAGAAATGTCTAATATATATTTATATGGCAATAAAGTGAAGTTTTAGTGCTGTTTAGAAGGATTACAAGTGACAAGACAACCTTCATAAAAATAAGGCCCCAAATATAAAGATAAACCACACAGCTAATGCATAATCATATGTGTACTTAGTGAGGTTTTGACGATAGCAAAGTGGTGTTTTAAAAATAGTAGCAAATGACATATTTCATTACACATTTTAACTGAACTCGAGCTCTAAACATCACAAAGGCAAACACAGTATAGTGTGTTAGCTAGCTAATAGCTTCGTAAGCTACCGATACACCGCTAGTACATCATATACTGTGCACTAACACATTTATGAATTATTTTAAAAGTCAAACGTCCTACTTTGATATAAAGTGAGATTATCAAGCACCGAAACAATCACACAAAGAGACCAAAGATGTGACCACTACCTGAATGTTTTGATGTGACCTCTGCTTACAGTTGGACGATTTTTGCGACAGAAGCTGCCGTTTTACGGCTACTACGGCGCCTCTTATAGCACAATATAGAGCTCAACAGTGAGCGCTCCAGGTATAGTGTTTATATGTGTGTGTGGGGTGTGTGTGTGTGTGTGGGTTGGGGTGTGTGGGTGTGTGTGGGGGGGGTGGGTGTGTGTGTGGGGGGGGGGGGGGGGGTGAAGCATTTTTGCTGCTTCACAAATGGATTATTATTCAAGAGAGATACAGTATTTTTGCACAACAGCAAACAAAGCCACATAAGCGTGGAATTCATCTAGAAATGAGACCTTGGAGTTGTTTCATACTTGACACAGGAGAAAAAGATTTTGAGAATGAGGCTGGTTTCTGTCCAGCCTTTCTGTTGCCAGCCTTTCTGTTGCCAAACCTGAGCATCTACACATCATTCTGAAAAGTAATCTTGAGTGCCTTATCCATGGAGAAAACTGATTTTGAAACTCAATCTCAACAGCAATCAATCTTCCCCTGGCAGCATAAGTTTGCTGAAGCTTGCATCGGCTAAAGAAAGTTACAGTTCATTTTCTCTGATCAACTCTTACCAGCAGTTGGCAAATGTTATCCCTGGCACTGGGACAATCCACAGTTGATGTGTCCAAAATATCTATGAAATTGTCAATGTTTCAAGCTCAACAGTTTGGGAAGTTGCTGTTTCCCCAGAATTTGTCTCCACATAAAGCTGTGCTATGAAACAACAAAGTCATAACTGTTAACAAAAAATCTTTGTTCAAATCAGACTGGTATGAAAGTGGGGTTGGTTTTATTTATGATTTGATGAATACAAATGGATCTTTCTAATCATATGACACAGTTTTAGAAAAAATATAAGATAAAAGTTTCAATTTATGGTTATGCTAAAATCTGGACAGCTATTCCCACTCCTCTACTTAGAATTATCCAAAGTACCTTTGATTGTACACATATTACAACAAGTTTGCCCACTTTAACTATTAAACAAATTCATATACAGGATAAAAAGTGCCACAACAAATGGGTTACCCAGGTATTTAAGCAGAACATATTTTGTAACTTTAATACCAACACAAGACATGACTTGGAAAACTTTTACTTTCTATTTGTCATATTCCCCTGTGCCCAAAATGAAAGAAACACATTTTAATATTATATCAGGTAATTATCCTGTGGGCTGGATAGGTTTGAAAATTTCAACTGTGCCTTTTTTTACACTTTTACACTGAGAGATGTAATTTATCATCTCTCAGTGTAAAAGAGACAATCCGGACTGCAAAATATCTGACATTGTGAATCTTATAATTGTCCTTATGACATATTTCATAAATTTGTGTAAATAGAAGGACCCCAAACCTATCTTTGCTGCTTCTTGAAATATTTTGTTGAATACTTTAAGTCATTGAAAAGTGTCTTCAACGAGAATAAAAAAAGCTTTAAAAATGTATAAAATGAAAAAGTACTTATTATTCTAAATGATTATTTTTGCCTGGCCAACTTGTGCCAATTTTGTGTTCTTCTCCACTTTCTCCATTTTCTGTATATATACAGTCTAGAAAAATTCTTGTGCAATCCTTTTCTAAATGAGGCATTTTCCATAATAGAATAAATGCAAGATACATGAGGTCTGTGGCGACCTTCTACCTGAAGAGTTACATAGTGCACCTTTAAAACAAACACATGATGTATAAGCGTACAACAGAATTACCAGAGGAGTCTTGTTTTTTCCAGATGAGAAACTAATATCTTCGTCGGTGAGGTGTCCTTCTTTTTCCTTCTGTGTAGTTACAGCTCCAGTCCGGTAGATGGACCCAGTTCGCTGTTGTTTCTGAAATCAAAAAAAGCAGAAAAAACACAGAGGAGAAGCAGCGCGCGAAGCTCCGGTGGCGGCGGTGGCACATCCTCACTGACAACGGGCCAGGCACTGTCCCGAGCCCACAGCAGGGCAGCTTCAGCGGGGCACACGCTCTGGAGCCCGGTACGCAGACAGTCTCCTACCAACCGTTAACCGATTTATCTGTGATCGTAAAGTAATTGTAGCATGTCAGGAAACTACAGCTGTGAATCAGATGAGCCAGATTATTTTTCGGGGGTTGAAATAAGTTTTAGGATTTCTTTTATTGCTGTTTAGGCCGGTTATAGCGTGTTTAATTTGGAGATTTTGTTGAGTCTTCTATGGTCAATTATCCGCAAAGTTAATCAAATTGATCATAACGACACCGACACGCCCCTATGGTAGAACTGGTTTCCTAGGATACAAAGCCTAAAAGTATGATGGGAAATGCAGTACTGATTGATTGATAGATATAGTTTAATGCCTTACAGTCTAGGAGCTCTGTATTGTTTGCTCTGGTGACGTGGTGAATCTGCGGTGTGTGAGGGAAACTGGAGAATGCGTTCACAAAGTTTGATGTAGTTTTATTCTGTGCGAGACTTCAAACTATCGCAAGATCTGTCCTGTCACCGTGATCTGATGCCGTCTGTTCGTTCTCCGGCTCGTGGAAGGTCCAAGCTTTTCTCCTTTACTTGCCTTCGTCTGCTCTCGCCGAAAATCCTGTAGAGGATTTCGCATACTTAAACACACATTGTAAATTTACGCAACAATGTAAATTTCTTTCCATGAGACTCATCGTTTTAACCCAGATTTTTGTCAAAGGGAAACGTCCGCATCCTAAAGATTATGTGACGTACAGTAGTTGTACCCAAGCCACGGTTTACATTGTATGTATGGAGAAAAGCTTATCTCATATGTTATTATTTTTCAGCCTGGCAAAAGATGAGTCAGATAGCTTGGAGTCATGCATATGTTTTCCATAAAGGTAGAATATTACAGGTGAGGTTTTGTTTCTAGTTCTGAAAGCAATCAGATTAGTTTTTTATGTCAGTAGAGCAACTTCAGAAATATAACCCACATTTTCAGTAATTGAATGCTTCTTTTATAGATCATTTGAATATTTTGTAAAGTGGAAGGACCCTATGAATCCAAAACGAAATTCTAAATGGCCTAAGAATAGCCCAAGTGAAGACTCCATACACCGTAAGATGGAGGGAAAGAGGCAACTGAAGTGGAGGAAAAAAGGCACAATCTGGCAACACAGGAGCTGATGTGGAGAAGCAGAGTGACAATGACATTTTGGACCTCATTGACAGAACTCATGAGTATCTGCCTGAGGAGACCGGCATATTAGTGGAGGTGGCAGATGAAGGGGTTGACCACTCGGAAGATGACCAGATGTCAGTCAGCAGCGTCATGTCAGGACCATCCCGCCGTTATAACCCCTGTGCTGACAAACCACTGACCCTATGTCCAGCCTGCCGCAAACTTCAGCAGAAGGCAAAGAGGATGAAAGCACCTCGCAAGGACAAACTCTTGGACACCAGTAAGTACATGGTTATTTAATTTAGTTTGGGCCTAGATTTAGCAGTTCTAATGTTTTATGTTGTTATTTAGACCCCAAATCTCTCACATGTGATCAATGGATTCTGCTCAAACCATGGAGAAGCAAAAAGAAGTTTGACGGCAGGGGGTAAAAAACATTCAGTCAGCTATATTTCCCGCAATCATCACTGCCTCATACAGTTGGTGGACATGGAAATGTATGACATTGACTAGTCTTTAGTAATCTGACCTCTTTCCATTTTGCAGGAATCAGTTGGGTATTGTGCAGTCAATCCACAAACTACTAGTGGTGAAAAAATCCAAGAAAAAAAATTATCTGGGGGCTGAAGATATGTGCTCAAGACCGCATGTATTTTTACAAAGGTGAAATTTAAAATTTAAAATTTAAAATTTTAACTACATAATCTATTTATTTCAAACATGAGGCTTACGTTTTTTTCTTTCATTAGAAATCTCTTCCACTGGATGAAAAAGCCAATGATGAAGGAGAGAAAGAAGAACCGGAAGAAGAGGGCTCGAGAAGACTCTCAGGGCACACGTGTGGCTAAACGGAAACGTACCCACAACAACGACCAACCAATCAGCAACAGCCTTATTCACAACACTGAGCCAATAAGAAATTGTTTCACTCACAACAGCAGTCTTGATCCGATAAGTAGTCCCTGCAGCACCTCATCTCTAGAAAGTGGTCCAGACGACTCTGATCTGATGTGCAGGCTGCTCCCTGTGTCTGTCCCCTCTGAAGCATCGGACAGTTTTAAGGAGGTCACAAATTGTCAAATTGTCTCTAAAAAAGTAGGTGGATTCAAAGACTTACTGGCCCAGCTGAGAGGGAACAACAGCATGATCATCAGAGAGACCCGATCCTGAGGTGACCCCCACATTTATTAAGAAATGGTGGTGGTCCTAGTTAAATAGTTAAAATTATTTGTTTGATAATTGCCTCTTCTCCTTATACAGCACAGTAACTTGATAATCTCTTGTTTCACAATATGTTATTGTAAACCCAGAACCTTGAATGTTTTTTTTAACCAACACAAGCGCATTTGTGGGTGCTTTTTTTTTTTTTTTTTAACAACTCTTTTATTTTGACATTGGACTAGAGTGTATACTGTGCAAAACTGAAGCATTACTATTACTACTGGTATTTTTTTTTAATTCATGAAGTTTTTCAGTTTTTGTTCAAGTAGAACAATGTTAATAATAAATAGGTTTGCCCCCTAACATTAGTTGTACAGTGCATTTGACCTATAACCATAAAAATAAAGAAAAGTAAAGAGTTGAAATAAAATAAGTTGTGGTCATGTTGGTTATGTAACCTACTATTTCTTTAATGTCCACATGATGGCACCCCTAGTCGATAACAGACACTGAGTCAGTTGATGACATTAAAACCTGAAGGCAGCCTTAATATTACAAATTCAATAATATCTTAAATCTAAATTCCTCACTTGTTTATTTAGAATCAAAGCGTTTGTCTGAGTTGAAGATATCAGAGTTTTTGGGTAAGCAGTGTTTTTCTTTTGATTGTTGCATTGATAGCGTAGTAGTTTTGCAGGAAAGGGTGGGGTAAATGGCTTGGAGATAAGAAAGTCAGGGTGTCTGTGCTACTTTGAGAATTTGACACTTTGTTTGTTTACAGGATTAGTATAATTGAAGAGAATGGGGATTTACTGACACAAATGAAAGTGGCAATGCCAGGAAAGAAAATTTTTCTGTTGCTTTGCTCTGGACTGATTGACAGAAAGCTGATTTGCTTCTGATGTGACTTACTGATATTTTCACAAATATTGTAAATAGTAGGTTGTCACATGGCACATAGCGTATCGGTGGAGACATTTTTGGGCTAAACTTTTATGCATATTATTTGTATAAACAATCTTTAAGTACATGTTTTTAGAAAATGGGTAAATTCTGCAGTAGCTATAAAGAGTATTACCATAAGTACAATCTTAAAAGGGTATTATTATGCAGTCAAGGCTCAATTAAATTAAATAAAAATTACAGTTAAATACAATTTCTGTTCTAAATTCTGTTCCAGGTTTTCTGAGCCACAAAATCTGAAGCATAGAATAGAATAACTTATGACCCAAGTAAGTGTGATTAGACAAGACTACCTCAAGCTTGCTTACTTACATGGTACCATGAAAGACAATATTCACCCTTGAAACTCACTATTTTCCTATCTACACGTCATGTACAGGTACTTCAGAAACTGCCTTTACTTGTCCTAATTCAACAGTGCGTGTAGACAAGGACGGGATACTGGTGCCCACTCTTCATGTCCTCATTCTTTACCACTGTCCCATGCCGATTAACATCAAGCAAAAGGTCCCAGGGCCAAAACAATTCATGTATGCACACACTCAACACGGCATCCTGTGATAGGATCAGCACCTGACACCTCGAAAACAGGAAAAACATTTTGTAGAAGCACAGATGTTTGGAGGGAGGAGCCTTAAGACCACTATTTAACCACGTCTATAGGGAAGGCTATTGCTTTTATTAGGGAAAAAGTCCAGAAGTATACTCGCCATGTCGTACTATGAGGTAAGAACAGTTATAAGTGAATGTTTTCATGTTTGTTGAGTTTGTTGACTTGGTTTTAATGTGCCTTTTTTCATTCCAGCATATTGTTTTTGACTATGACTTCAATGACACTGGTTCAGGGTCTGGATCAGGAGAACTGGGAGTGGATTTGGATGAGCCCTGTGATGTGGAGCACTTGATGACGGCTGAATTACAACAGGTCTTTTTACCTGTGGTCTATGCGCTCATCTTTACTCTGGGCATCACTGGAAATGGACTTGTGGTCATAGTGTTGGGATGCCAGCGCAGGTAAGATGCTTTTAAGTTAACAAAGGCCTATATGATGGATGCCTTTATTATTAATTGGTTACTGATTGCAAATGTAAAGACAGTCTATAATGTTATGGCTCGACATCAGATTTACTCAGTAAAATCTGACGTCGAGCCATCAGATTAACAGTAAACAGTACAAGAGGAATTATCAAAACATTATTTTTTGAGTTGAAGTTGTAGGCTACCTGTATATTTATCCAGTATTTGTTTCTGTTTTGAGAATTTGTTTAGCCCTTATTAGAAAGTAGTTTAAGTCTATATGTTGACAAGTATATATGGAAACTTAATTTAGTGAATACTGATTTGTTTAAACAATTGTAAGAATGGGTAAAATGTTTCAAAATAAAATAGTTCTTATAGTGTACACTGTTAAACTGCATATAAAAGTTCAGTTGCTTAAAATATATATAAATTACAAATTATAGCCTGTTATATAGTTAATATTAATATTTTAATATTTTAAAACTGATGGTGAGTGACCTCCTCTTTTGGTGTTGTATAGGTCCAAGTGTAGTCTGACAGACCGGTACCGCCTGCACCTCTCGGCTGCAGACCTCCTGTTTGTTCTTGCTCTTCCCTTTTGGGCGGTGGACGCTGCTCTGGCTGACTGGTGTTTTGGAGCTGTTACGTGTGTGGGTGTTCACGTCATTTACACTGTGAATCTGTACGGGAGTGTCCTCATCCTTGCCTTCATCAGCCTGGACCGGTATTTGGCTGTGGTCCGAGCCACTGACACCAACACCGGGGGACTGAGGCAGCTGCTGGCACACAAACTGGTTTATGCAGGTGAGAGCTGCTGCGTTTAAGATTTGTACTTGTTGTTCTAATATTGAATTGTATAGTAAAAAAATGGCATGCACACTTTCAGTAAGAATGGATATTTTTCAAAGTATTTTTGATCAATAAAACATTGATATTTTAATAAATATAAATGCAATACTGTGGAACATTCTAAGCAAACCAATACCATATCACTGGAGGCAAGTAGGTGGCAGACCCTCCAACAGAAAAGTTACATAGTGCATCTTTAAGTGTTAAGCATATGTTTTATGCTGCTGTCTCGTTGCTTTGAGCCAGAGCAACATCAAAAAGAATAAACTATAAATTTTATTTTATACACAGATTAAGCTTGTTATTGTTTCTGGCATTCTCTGTATGTTGCTACAGCTATTGCTCTCTCCATATTATTTGTATCTAATAAGCTTAATTCTTCCAGGTGCGTGGTTGCCTGCTGCGCTCTTAGCCATCCCTGACCTGATTTTTGCCAGGACTCAGCAAGGAGCTGAGGGAACCACTCTTTGCCAACGCTTCTACCCAGAAAAGAATGGTCCTTTGTGGGTGGCAGTGTTCCACCTGCAGCTTGTTCTGGTGGGTCTAGTGGTGCCCGGCCTGGTTCTACTGGTCTGTTACTGCGTCATTGTCACAAGGCTGACAAGGGGCCCGCTTGGAGGACAGAGACAGAAGAGGAGAGCTGTTCGGACCACCATAGCTCTAGTGCTGTGCTTTTTTGTGTGCTGGCTGCCCTATGGAGCGGGTATCTCTGTGGACGCAATGTTGAGACTGGAGATCTTGCCTCGTAGCTGTCACCTTGAAGCTGTTTTAGGGGTGTGGCTGGCTGTGGCTGAACCAATGGCCTTCGCTCACTGTTGTTTGAACCCACTTTTGTATGCCTTCCTCGGGGCAGGATTCAAAAGCTCAGCCCGCAGAGCCCTGACACTGAATAGGGCATCGAGTTTAAAGATTTTACCTCGAAGACGCACAGGACAGTCCACAACAACAGAGTCCGAATCATCCAGTCTGCACTCTAGTTAGGTTCACTGGAGCAGCCATATTGTAAATACTGTATGAAGTGACTTGTAGAAAGTTTCTCATAGAAATTTGGAAACTGGAGAAGCAGTCTGCTGGACCATGACTAGACTTTAGTTTCTGATGTAAATAGTGTTTTCACAGTTGTGTTTCTGATCATGAATGTTTATAATAAAATATTTAAAAAGTTATGATTATGTTTTTCTTTCGGGTGGGAATTTCCACACCTCTTAAAAAAGTACACACAAATATATTTTATCTTACAAAGTCACTCCTATAATCAGTAAGATAATATTGTGTTGTTGACTAAGTAAATCAGTCAACCGGTCTCAATTTGAGGCTAATTGTACTTCTCCACTGTGAGAAGAATACAGGTCAATCTAATCTTATTTTATCTGATTCGTATTCAACTCAGTTTATTGTGCTCGAGCTATTTAGAGAGAAATTCATTGTTAATTCCGTAATATTCCATAATTTCACACCCTAAACTATAACATTGACACACGTTATTAATCTGCAAGAGAAATGATTTGGACGTAAGCATAGATTTGTATACCATTACTTTAAAAAGACCTTGCATCTACTTCAAATACATTAGACTACATCCATTCACAGTTGGCTTTCTGATGCCATTCAAAACCACTCATGCATGGTTGGGCCGAGCAGCTGTTGTGCCAGGTGGTCTTCTCTTGTCTGTAGGTGTAGGCACAGTACAGTGCTAATGATTTAAACAGTTGTCATCTTCATACGTGAGACCGTTGGGGTCAGTAGGTCTATTTTTCCAAACACACTTGGCCTCCTAGTGCTTCCCATATAGTTTACTTCCACTGGAAAGAGATAAACAGAAGGTGGAAGTTTACTGTGTCCTGTTTCCTAGAGGAAGGAGGATGACGAGGAGAGGGTGAGAAAGAGGACTTTGATTCAGCCACACAATAATGATATGGATCAGTGATAACATTGACTACATTTGCATGACAGAATATTGTATGATGAATTAAAGCCTTATGAACATTGTATAAATAAAGTTCATTCATTCTCTCCTTTACGTCCTCGCCTTACTCAAACTGCAGCACAATCCTCATCTATTCATAGTGGCCAAAACAGGAAAGGCTTCCTGCTGCTCATTTTAGGAAAAACAAGCAGCTTAAACAATCAAAAACTCTATCCACCTCTTCAAGACCCCAGGGTTGACTCCATCAGGAAGGCCAATGATGGGCCTTCAGATGTGAGGTGGCCACAGCAACACATCTGTTTGAAATGAGTATATATATCTTTCACCTCTGCAATTCATTCAGACTGGAGATTGTTCACACTGTGCAACAGTCAGTATTCAGTAGGAACAGTATTACTGGTTTTCAGTAACAGTCTACTGGCCTCTCCAAATGAGATTGAAGACAGGTGCAGTACATCCAGAACGCTGCTGCTGGTCCTGACTAGAACCAGGAAGTACGAGCACATAAGTTCTGTACTCAGGTCTCTGCACTGGCTTCCAGTGGCTCAGAGAATAGACTTTAAAGCAGCTCTGCTTGTGTACAAGTTTCTCCATGGCCTAGCACCAAAGTACATCTCTCATATGTTAGTGCCGTATGAACCATCTCACACTCTGAGGACTTCAGGGAGCGGCCTCCTGCTGGTGCCCAGAGTCAGGACTAAACATGAGGAATCAGTGTTTCAGTTTTATGCAGCTAAAACATGTAACAGTCTCCCTGAAGATGTGAGACAGGCCTCTACTTTGACAATGTTTAAATCCAAGCTCAAAACAGTTCTGTTTAGCTGTGTATATGACTGAAAGGTTGTTATTCTGTACTCTTCTCTTTTAATGTTAATTTTATTATGATTATTTGTGATTATTTATGTTTTGATTTGTTTGTATTGTGATTCGAATGACTTTCTTATTGTGTAAAGTACTTTGAATTACTTTGGGTACAAATTGTGCTATACAAATAAATTTGCCTTGCCTTTTAGATAACTCACACCATTCTATAGACTAAATGACAAGGTCTAACATTTTGCTTATTACTAATGAAAATACCATATACTCAGTAGGAATGTTGGGATAATACTGGATAATACTGGATTTAGACTATATTCTAAAACTGAAAGCCACCCAAAGTTTCCTCCATGTGTGTAAATATGTTTCTTATACTATTTCTTGCATTGCACCTGTTTCATTCTTTGCAAGCTAAATTTAACTGCCATAGCTTTTTAATGCTGGAAAAGTGATTCAATGTTTTCCAGTGACAGGCTGTATGTTGTTTCTATTCACTGAAGATATAGTCCAGTAACTTATAATCCATATAAGCTAGTATTTATTTTTATTTGGTAAATGTATTATGTATTATTGCCTTCTGTGTGATGGTCCACAGATGTTCAGGTTCATCTTGAGTTTCCTGTGACTGAACAATCGTGGGAAAATGAGAGGTCAAGACAAAGAGAGAAATATAGCAGCACAGAAACACTGGTCTGAGTCCAAATGGTGCACAATAACTTCCTGCTTTGAGCCACTGGATTCACACAATGACACAGGTGAAACCAATAGCCTGCTGAGTGTTTGTATGGACCACTGCAGATGAGTAATGTGGGAACAGATAGACCAGCTTTTAAACACTCAAATATATGCTGTTTCCCATTAAGACAGTAGGAAAAACTCAACAGTTCCAGCTTTTGTAGCAGTGGAAAATAGACCTAAAAGATACAGCCAACTTTGTGGTAGTCTTGTTTATGGGACCTATCATTTGAGTGAAATGCTCTGTAGATTTCTTCAGATCATGGATGTCCAAATCTGGGCCTCAAATCATTTTTTGTTGGCCCTCAGCACAAATAACCATGTTACTGTTTCACTGTATGTAAAATACCTCTGCCTGTATTGACATCCAATTTGTAGCTCTTCTCATGAAAACAGTTTGAACATCTATGCAGCTTTAGAGAGTCCAGCAGGGAAACATCTCCCCCTAGTGGTTGTTGGGGGAGGAAACATGCTTTATATTACAAACAAAGCATCATTTTAATGCGATCAGTAAATTAACATAGAGCTACTACCAGTTCCCCGTTGTGTCTGTCGATTACGTTGATTATGTGTATCCTTTATTTCGGAATAAAACAAGAAAAGGCAGAATTTTACGTAATCTAACCAGACCACTTCTGATTGGCTCTACGCTTTGACATATTTGCATGTTGTCAACCATTGGTCTAAAACGGCGCGCTAAAGGTCACGTGGTGGTTCTTTTCGCGCGAAAGTTTTCTCTGTTGTCTGGACCTGTTTGTGCGTCGGTGTGAAGGGGACTATCGCTGCCCTGTTTTCGTATATTCTGCACATTTTAAACCTGCTTTGACGATTTTCCGATATGGACGTAGCCACAGCCACTGCAGAAACAGCCGCAGAGCTCGTGAAGGACGAATTGGCAGAGAAATGTCAGAAGTTATTCCAGGCTTTCCTTGAAGAGTGAGTAACTTCTTGTCGGCCTTTGTATCATACGGCTTCCTTTTTTAAATAAAGGCCCAGAAAGAAGTGTGCAAGTCCTTTTATTATCGATCACAGACAATAGCAAACTTACATTGTATGTTTCTGCAGGTACCAGAGCGTGGACGGAGAGGCAAAGTACGTCCGTGAGGCGGAGGAGCTGATTAGGCCCGAGAGGAACACGCTGCTGGTGAGCTTCACGGATCTGGAGGGCTTCAACCAAGAGCTGGCCACCACCATTCAGGAGGAGTACTACAGGCAAGTGGCTGTTTCACTGTCCTAGGCCAGCAGAGAATTATATCTAAGAAGAGAATCATCCCTTTTTCTGCATTTAAGTAGTACTACCCACCACGTATAACATGTTACTGAATAGCTTGATATCACCCCCCCACCCCCCATACTTTTGTTTTAAGATTAACAGTTTTCATTGGAAGCATAAAAGATTTATGTACTTGATCACAGCAGCTCAACCGTGCAATAAGAACTTTAAAATGGTAGCAAATGGCTAATAAAATACGTAAATTTATCAATATGGATGCCAATATGTTAGACTAGACTTGCCAATATACTCAAATATAATTAAAGTATGTTATGCATTGTTGATTTGTCATCATCACAAGTGATACTAACTGACTATAGTTAAATATGTAGACATCATCATGACTGTCTGTTTTCAGGGTGTATCCCTTCTTATGCCGTGCTGTTCGAAATGTTGCTCGGGATCATGGAAATGTCCCACTAAATAAGGAGTTTTATGTTGCCATCCAGGACCTACCAACGAGACATAAGTAAATTGCGGCATTACTCACGACTTGATTTAAAACCTTTTTAATTGTTTTTTCATCGGTTGCATGATTGTGTATGTATTATTCCAGGATCCGTGAACTGTCATCTATGCGTATCGGCTCGTTGGTGAGAATTAGTGGTCAGGTAGTCAGAACGCATCCAGTGCACCCTGAACTGGTAAGATGCAGTTTTTAAAGTTCAATTACTGCACTTTTAAATGTGATATGTTCAATTTGCACTAAAATACAAGTTAACATCTTATATTTTTAATGCTTCACAGGTGAGTGGGACCTTCATTTGCATGGACTGCCAGGCTGTGATCAAAGATGTCCCACAGCAGTTTAAGTACTCCCCACCAACTATCTGCAGAAACCCTGTCTGCAACAACCGCGCTCGATTCCACCTCGACACGCACAAGTCCAAGTTTATTGATTTCCAGAAGGTACAGTTTGTTTTTAATGATGAATAATTGGGATGTAAGAATAGTTTTAAATGCCCATGTGGTTTGTTTATGATCAGGTTCGTATTCAGGAGACCCAAGCAGAGCTGCCCCGTGGTTCAATCCCGCGCTCACTGGAGATAGTTTTGAGGGCGGAGGCTGTAGAGACTGCTCAGGCTGGAGACCGCTGTGACTTCACCGGAACCTTGATTGTTGTGCCAGATGTCTCACAGCTTGCCACTCAAGGTACAGTAAAAGTCTAAATGAGTTTGCAGTTACTCACATTAAGTTTAAATATGGCTTGGTTTAAAGTAAATAATCCAGCAATACAGGCACAAACAGGAATGAAAGCAATCACATTTCTGGGAAAAAAGGAAAGCTTTATAAAAATGGAAATTATGGCTGCAATAATGAGACGGTGACTTTTTTCATCCAGGGGTTCGTGCGGAGACGAGCACCCGAGTAGCTGGTGGACCACAGGGCTTTGAAGCAGAGGGTTTGAGGGGACTCAAGGCCCTGGGAGTGAGGGAGCTGTCCTATAGACTGGCCTTTCTCGCCTGCAACGTGGCGCCCACAAACCCTCGCGTATGTCACATAACTGACAAATCCATTAAAATGAAAGTCATAACTTCAAACTAATGACTGTCTTTTTAATAGTTTGGAGGCAAAGAGCTGCGTGAAGAGGACCAGACAGCTGAAAGTATCAAGAGTCAGATGACAGAAAAAGAATGGGAGAAGGTGTTTGAAATGAGCCAAGACAAGAACCTCTACCACAACCTGTGCACCAGTCTTTTTCCCACTATACATGGTCAGTGAATTTAGTTTACTTTGCAGCGATGTAGGTGTTATTCCTAAAGCAGTGTTCTTGTGTGAGCAGGTAATGATGAGGTTAAACGTGGTGTCCTGCTCATGCTCTTTGGAGGTGTTCCTAAAACAACTATGGAGGGCACTTCACTAAGAGGCGACATCAACGTCTGCATTGTTGGAGACCCAAGTACTGCAAAGAGCCAGTTCCTCAAGTATGATTAAGCTCCAAGATTTTATTAATTCTGTTATGTCTGTTTCAGTGGCGTTAAAATGTGTTTCTCCACTGTGTCCAGGCATGTGGAGGAGTTCAGCCCTAGAGCGGTGTACACTAGTGGTAAAGCCAGCAGTGCAGCTGGTCTGACTGCTGCTGTGGTCCGAGATGAAGAGTCTCACGAGTTTGTGATTGAGGCTGGAGCCCTCATGCTTGCAGACAATGTGAGTTTGAGCCTACAAATGTCATTTCTCATCCATTTCCACAATTGTACTTACATGAATGTTACAATTCTTAAAGGGTGTATGCTGCATTGATGAGTTTGACAAAATGGACCTTAAGGATCAGGTGGCCATCCATGAAGCCATGGAACAGCAAACCATCAGCATCACTAAAGCTGGAGTCAAGGTAATAGTTTTGTCCAAATGCTTGTGAATAAAATGCATTTGACTTCTTTAATAATGAGAATTAAATGTCTCCAAGGCCACTCTGAACGCTCGCACATCTATTTTGGCTGCTGCAAACCCTGTCAGTGGACGTTACGACCGCAGCAAGAGTCTGAAGCAGAATGTCAATCTGACAGCTCCCATTATGAGCCGCTTTGACCTGTTCTTCATCCTGGTGGATGACTGCAATGAGGTACTTAGAACACACTGGCCTAACCAAGTAAGACTAAGTCATACATATTTATATTATTGTATTATTACAGGTGACTGACTATGCCATTGCTCGGCGCATCGTGGACTTGCACTCTCGTGTAGAGGAGTCTGTGGATAGACTGTACTCTCTGGATGAAATTCGCAGATATCTGCTGTTTGCCCGTCAGTTCAAACCAAAGGTGTGCCTTACGCTCTGAAATGTGCCTTTTAGTCTTGCTCTCATTAAATGTCTGTCTTCTTGAATTTGTAGATCTCCAGTGAGTCTGAGGAGTTCATTGTTGAGCAGTACAAACGTCTGCGCCAACGGGACTGCTCTGGGGGCATGTCAAAGTCGGCCTGGAGGATCACTGTGCGCCAGCTGGAGAGTATGATCCGCCTGTCTGAGTCTATGGCTCGCATGCACTGTTGTGATGAGGTGTGTAGCATAATGCTAGGAACAGATTCAATTGTCTTGTTATAAAATTATTAAGTGCATACATTTTGTCCTCAGGTTCAGCCCAAGCACGTAAAAGAAGCTTTCCGTCTTCTGAACAAGTCCATCATTCGAGTTGAAACGCCTGATATAAATCTGGAGCAGGAAGAACAGATGGAGGAAGAGGAGCAGCAGCAGCATGAAGAAGGTACACATTTTTAAGCAAAGCACTTTGCCATTCCAGTTGCATCCCCTAATTGTACTAAATTGACTAATAGCAAACATGCCAAATGGTGTGGATGGTGTCAACGGGGTGAACGGCATCAATGGCCATGACGCAGTGAATGGACACCTGAATGGAGTCAATGGACATGTGAACGGCCACTCCGAGAGCCAGCTCAAACCCTCACTCCGCCTGTCCTTTGCCGAGTACAGACGCATCTCCAACCTCCTAGTTCTGCATCTGCGGAAAGCCGAAGAAGGTCAGGATTGTGAGATTGGACAGTTTGTGGTTCTATGTATATTTTAATTACATGTCTGACCATTCAGTTGAGGAGGAAGAGGAGCTAAAGAAGAGTGCTGTAGTGAACTGGTATTTGAAGGAGATTGAAGCAGATATCGAATCTGAGGAGGATCTGATAAATAAGAAGGCACTTGTAGAGAAAGTCATCCACAGACTTGTTCACTATGTAAGTGTGTGTGTATGTATGTTTAAGTGTACAAACAGTAAGGGCTATATGTAAACATGTGCTGTATTTTTCAGGATCACATTCTTATTGAGCTGTCACAAGCCGGATTGAAGGGCTCAGAGTCTGCAAGCACAGAGGAAGAGGCAGTGTTGGTTGTAAACCCCAATTACATCCTTGAAGATTAAACTGAACATTGTCACAATTTGGGAAAACATGTGTATCTTCATGGTTTCAAATGCTCTTATGTAATAAATACATAGCTGAAGCATTCAGCATGTTTGAACTTTTGAGAGAATCTTTGACTGCCACAAAAAATATTCTGGAAATTGTTAAGTTTTTGGGAGCAGTCAGATTTGTAAATATGTTGCTTTTTCTAAACTATTTTGCGTAATTGTTTATAGGCTTTTTGGGGTATTAAAAAGCTCTTGTTTCGTATGTTCCTTTTAAGATTTTAACAAGAATTACTGTGTTTGACAAAATAAAATATTGGTCCTACTTTTGTCTTGCGATGTTTGCTAAATGGTTTCATGAGCCGCTGTGTGGCAGTATTGAGTCAAAACATTGAGATTGCGCGTGCGTAGCTTTTATCAACATGGCGACCTTCAGGACAGCAGTAACACGGATATCATGGAAAGGTAAATTGTAAGCTTGATTACGAAGTCACCTCTAAATGCCAAAATTTCTAGTGTTCGCATGTGACCAGTATTCTTCCGATGACAAATGTTTGTGCCTGCCTGTTTGCAGTGGTAGTTCAATAAGCGCAAATTGGTCGGAAGACATAACCGACTTGCGTTCTTTTCAGGTGTGCATTTTGCTCCTGTACGATCCCTTCTGACCCACAGTGCCCAGTGTCCCGGGCTATTAGCTGCTCACAGGAGGCCCTTGTACGTTTCCCCTGCCTCCTCCATGTGCAGCTCCTCCAGACCGGTACAGCAGAGCCCCCCTCCAAAACAGGACCCAAAAGTCACAGAGGACGAAGAGGAGGAGGGGCCCGAGTACATCCCCAAAAGAAAAGCCAAAAATCCAATGATGAAAATTGGATATGCCTGGTTAGTATTTGTATTTGTTAAATTAAGTCTATACTGACAATTGTCTTTCGTGGTTAGGTCTTTGTAGTGTGACTCTACTTAACAACCTTAAGTAGAGTCACTGAGACGCCACTGCATTAATGTACTGACTCTTTAAGGCAATAAATGTAACTTAAGATGTTCACAAGGCTTCCAGTA